>NC_044994.1:25276050-25595846 GCF_008728515.1 Papio anubis
GGATTGGCTGTGACTCTGGTCCTGCACATCATGGAAACCAACCCCTCCACCCCCAGCACTTCCATTTAGGAAAGGATCTGAGTCCCACCCAGGGTGAACCCACCCTTGAACCAGCCAAACTGGTGCATGTCCACCCCTGAGTAGGAAAGGTCCCTGAGCCAATAAACAGCTGGCCTGCCCCTAGGCCAGCCAAGAAACCATACAGCCATGTCGGAGGCTTGAGAAACAGCTCCATGGGCTTCCACAGAAAACATGCTGCCAGGCCAGCTGATCAGCTATGTGCCCACATCTGGGACTTGATAAATAGCCTTATGAGCCTCCCCTGGCTGAAATGCCCCCATACCAACCAAGCATCTGAATGCCCATGTTCTAGGCCTGAGAAACAACACCATGGGCCACCTCTAGCAAACACAACTCCAGGCCAGCGAGGAAACCATATGGCCATGTGCTGGGTATGAGAAACAGTCCCACAGGCCACCCCTGGCAGACAGGCCTCCAGGCTGGCCAAGCGGCTGTGAGCCTGGTCCCAGGCCTGAAAAAAAAACAAACAAAAAAAAACATGGGTTGCCCTGAAGACACACCTGAAGGCAGTTGAGGAACTATATGCCCATGCTTCCAGGCAGAGTAACAGCCCTGTGGCCTCAACCCCAGTGAGCCAGACCCTAAGTTAGCTGACCCATCAAGTGTACCCATGTACCCCTGATCTGAGAAACAGCCCAGTGAGTCCACTCTTAGCAAAGTCATACCACCACAAATTCTCTCAGCTTAGGCAAGTGAGACACTTGCAAATGTCACTAGCATAGTGACATTACAGCTGAAGAAACTACATAGAGACTACATTACTGTATCTACCTGGGACTAAATACAACAAACTCTAAAAAACTGATACCCCAAGACTCATCAACATGAGTAAGTTTCCCTACATATCGTACTCCACAAAATTGGAAGAGCCACTGTCCCACCAGATGCACAGATACCAACATAAGGAAACAATAAACATGAAAAAGCAAGGAAAAATGACACCTTCAAAGGAAGACAGTAATTATCCAGTAACATATCCCAATAATAAAGAAATACACAAAATGCCAGAAAAAGAATTCAAAATAATAATCATAAGGAAACTCAGAGAGATACAGGAAAATAAAGATAGTCCAATAAAATCAGGAAACAATTTATGATTTGAATGAGAAATCCAACAAATATGTAGATATTACTGAAAAAGAACCAAACAGAAAACTAGAGCTGAATAATTTGGTAAATGAATTTAAAAAAATAGAATCAAGAGCTTCAATAATAGACTAGTACAAGAAGGAGGCAGAATTTATGAATCTGAAGACAAGTCCTTTGAAATAACAAGGCAGAGGAAAAAAAATAAAAATAATGACACCATTAATGAGACAGCATAAATGAACATACATTTGTATTATGGGCATTCCAGAAGAAGAAAATATAAATATGTAGAAAACACATTTAATGAAATAATAAGTGAACGCTTCCAAAGTTATGAGAGAGAGATGGACATCTAGATCCAGGAAGCTCAAAGAATGCCAGATAGATTCAACATAAACAGGTCATGTCTTAGGCACATTACAGTCACATTGTCCACAGTCAAAGACAGAACAAATTTAAAAACAGCAAGAGAAAACATTGTCACATATAAGAATTTGCTATAAGACTAACAGTGGATTTGCCAGCAGAAACCTTACAAATCAGGAGATAATGGGATGCTATATTCAAAATGCTGAAAGAAAAAACTGCTAGCCAAGAATATTCTACCCAGCAAAACTATCATTCAAAAATGAAAAAGTATTCTACAGAAAGGAAAACTTAAGGAAATTCATCACCACTAGATAGGCCTTAAAAGAAATGCCCAATAAGTTTTTCATTTGGTGGTGAAAAAACAATAACTATCAGGAAAATATGCAAAACTATAAAACTCACTGGCAGAGCCAATATACACAGGAGAAAGAAAAAAGAGTCAAACCTTATTACTACAGAAAACCACCCATTCACAAAAATAAACAGTAAGAGATGAAGTAAGGAACAAAGGACATATAAAACAACCAGAAGACAATCACTGACATGACAGGTTTAAGTCCTCATTTATCAATAATAACCTTGAAAATAAACAAATTAAATTCCTCATTTAAAAGATATAGACCAATTGAAGTGACTAAAAAAGACCCAACTATATGCTGCCTACAGGAAACTCACTTCATTAACCCGTAATGACACATAGACTGAAAGTGACGTGATTAAAAAAAAAAAAAAAGATTTCACACAAGCAGAAACCAAAAGTGGGTAAGAATAGCTGTACTTATATCAGTCAAATCAGACTTCAAATGAAAAACTGTAAAAAGAGACAAAAGAAAACATATACTAAAAAAGATTAATTCAATAAGAGAAAATTTGTAAACACATATACACACATATATACCTAATGCCAGAGCACCCAGATACATAAAGCAACTATTATTAGATCTAAAGAGAGATTGATCTAATACATTGATAGTTGTGGATGCTAACACCCCACTCTCAGCACTGGACAGACCACCTAGACAAAAACCCAACAAAGAAATATGGGATCTAAATAGCACCATTGACCAAATGGACCTAATGGATATTTAGAGAACGTTTAGAGCTATTTCAGTATTTAGAGAACATTTCACTGAACAGCTGCAGAATACATTCTTTTCATTAGCATATGAAGCATTCTCCAGGATTAACCATATGTTTAGACACAAAAAATCTTAAAACATTTTCAAAATTAAAATTAAAATTATATCAAGTATCTTCTCTGACCACTTATAAGAAAACTAGAAATTGATAATAAGTAGAAGATTAAAACTATACAAATGCATGACATTTAAACAATATGATTCTGAAAGACCAACGGTTAAAAGAAGTAGTTAAGAATAAAATTTAAAAATTCATTGAAACAAATAAAAATAGAAATATATGTCAACATTTATGGGTCACAGCAAAAGCAGTTTTAACAGCCAAGTTTATAACACTAAATGCATACACTACATAGAAAGATTTGAAATAAAAACATAATGATCTCAAGAAACTAAAACAGCAAGAGCAAAACAAACCCAAAATTAGAAGGAAATAAATAATGAAGATGAAAGCAGAAATAAGTGAAATTGAGACTAAAAATACAGTACAAAAAAATCAATGGAATAAAAAGTTTATGTTTTGAGAAAATAAAATTGAGAAACAGCTAGACTAAGAAAAAAAGAGAGAAGACATAAATGAGTACAATCAGAAACACAATGGAAACATCAAAATAGATACAACAGAAATAAAAAGGATCATTACAAACGTCAATGAACAGTTATATGCTAATAAATTTGAAAACCTAGAGGAAACGGATACATACAATCTACCAATATTGAGCCAAGAAGAAATAGAAAACGTAAGCAGGACAATAATAAGTAACAAGATTGAATCAGTTCTAAAAAGTATTCCAACAGAGAAAAGTTCAGGACTAGATGTCCTCACTGCTGAATTCCACTAATCGTTAAAGCAGAATTGATACAATTTCTTCTGAAACTATTCCACAAAATTAAGGCAGAGGAAATTCTGCCTAGGTCATTCTATGAGGCCAGCATAACCTCACTATCAAATACAGATGAGGAAAACAAAAAATTAAAACTACAGGCCAATATGTATGAAAATAGAGGCAAAAACTTAAACAGAATACTAGCAAACTGAAATCCAACAACACACCAAAAAGGTATTACACCATAATCAAGTGAAATTTATCCAGGAATGAAAGTATGGTTCAACACATGTAAATCAATAAACGTGATACATACATCAGCAGAAGAAAGGACATGGTTATCCTAATAGATGCAGAAAAAGCATTTGATAAAATTCACCGTCTCTTCATGGTAAAACCTCATAACAAATTAGGTACAGAAGGAAAATATCTCAACACAATAAGGTCCATATATGACAAACCCACAACTAACATCATACTGAGTGGGGAAAAGCTAAAAGTCTTTCCTCTAGGAACTAGAACAAGACAAGCATGCCCCCTCTTACCAGTCTCATTCAACATACCACTAGAAGTCCTAGTCAGAGCAATTGGGCAAGAAAAATAAACAAAGGCATCCAAACTGAAAAGAAGAAAATCAAATTGACCCTCTTTGCAGATTATATGATTGTCTGTGTGTGTGTGTAGAGAGAGAGAGACTCTATCAAAAAAATTGTAGAACTGATAAATTCCTTAAAGTTGTGAGATACAAAGCCAACATGAAAATTCAGTAGCATCTTTATACATGAACAATGAACTAGCTGAAAAAAAATGAGATGGCAATCCTAATTACAATAGCTACAAAAAAATAAAAATAAAATACCTAAGAATAAATTTAACTAATGAGGTGAAATACTTTTACAAGGAAATCTATGAAACATTGAGAAAAGAAAATGAAGTAGATACAAACATAATGGAAAAACATCCAATGCTCATAGATTGGAAAAATTAATATTGTTAAAATTAATATTGTTAAAAATTGATAAACAATATTGTTAAAATATTGTTAAAATAGTATGTTAACCATACTACTCAAATCAATCTACAGATTCAATGCAATTCTTATAAAAATTCTATTTCTTAATAGAAAGAGAAAAAATAATCTTAAAATATATATGGAACCCTAAAAGACTTCAAATTACCAAAGCATTCCTAAGCAAAAAGATCAAAGCTGTAGGCATTATACTACCAGACTTCAAAATTCACTACAAAGCTGTGTTCAAAGATAGCAAGGTACTGGCAAAAAAACAGTCACAGAGACCAGTTAAACAGAACAGAAAATCAAGAAATTAATTCACATAACGACAGCCAACTGATTTTTGACAAAGGCACCAAGAACCTACATTGGGAAAGGACAGTTTCTTCAATAAATGGTGCTAGGAAAACTGGATATTCACCTGCAGAAGAATGAAACTAGACCCTCTATACAAAAATCAGTTCCAAATTGGTTGAAGACCTAGCTGTAAGACCCCAAACTACAAAACTGCTAGGAGAAAACATAGGGTAAATGCTTCAGAACATTGGCCCAAGAAAAGATATTATTTCTAAGACCTCAAAAACACAGGCAACAAAAACAAAAATAAACAAATTACATTATATTTAACTAAAACCTTTCTGCACAGCAAAGGGAATAGTCAACAGAGTGAAAATACCACCTAAAGAATCAGAGAAAAGATTTATAATCTATTCATTCAACAGGGGATTAATATCCAGATACACAAGGAACTCAAACATCTCAACAGCAAAAAAAAAAAAAAAAAAAAAAAAATCTGATTTAAAATGGGCAAATGATCTGAACAGGTATTTTTCAAAAAAAAAAAAACATACAAATTACTAACAAATGCAAGAAAAAAATTTCAACATTACTAATTACCAGAGAAATGCAAATCAAAACCACAACTGTATCATCAAACTCCAGCTAGGATGGGTAGTATAAAAATATGAAAAAATAACAAACGCTGGTGAGATATGGAAAAAAGAGAATTCATATACTGTTGGTAGGAATTAAAATCAGTACAGACACTATGGACAACAGGACAGAAGTTCCTCAAAAACTACAAATAGGAGTACTGTATCATCCTGCAATCCCACTATTGTTTATCCAACGGAAATTCATATATTGAAGAGACATCTGTATCCCCCTGTTTTATTGTGGCACTATTCACAATAGCCAAGATATGGAATCAAATTAGGTGTTCAACAACAGATAAATGGGTAACAAAAAGCGGTATATATACACAATGGAATATTATTCAGCCATAAGAAATAATGAAATCCTGTCATTTTCAGAAACACGGATGGAACTGGAGGACATTATGTTAAGTGAAGTAACTCGGGAATAGAAAGTTAAATACTACATAATCTCATTCATATGTGAAAACTAACCACAATTGACCTCACAAAAGTAAAAAGTAGAATGGAAAATACTGAAAAGTGGGGTGGGTTGGAAGAAGTAGGAGACAGAGATTTTTTAAAGGATACTGAATGATGGCTAGATAGAAGGAATAAGTTCTTGTGTTCCATACCGCTGTAGGATCACTATGGTTAAGAATAATATACATTTTCAAATAGCTAGAAAGATGATATTGAATATTTCCAACTCAAAGAAATGATCAATGTTTGAGATAATGGATATGTTAATTACCCTAATCTGATCACTATATTCTACATGTATGGCAATATCACTATGTACCCAATAAATATCTACAATTATTATATGTCAATTTAAAAAATAAAATTAAAAATAACAGAAAAGGGGGCACTGTATTTTGGGTTGGCAAAGCAATTACAGTAGAGTCACATCAAACTTGCATTGAATCTATAAGTTCCATTTTATGGTATCAAAAAAATTAGAAAAATAAATAATCCAGTGCAACATCTCTTTCATAAGTGAGTACCTCAGATAAATGAAGCAATATGTTTGAAGAATTAAATGTAGTTTGTGACATCCATGGGGAAAATATGTGAAAAATGACAAAGGTTTTGAGTCAATTAGAAAAATTAAAATAAATGGTTAAATGGCCAAGTAAGTGGATGGTGGTATCTTTATTGATATTCTCAAAGAAAAAAATTAACTGACCACTATATAGAAATATATTGATATTATTTAAAAAATAATAAACATCTATAATACTATTGTATATGCTAAACCATAGAATCGTATGCCTTGCATTTTAATTTTTTCTATGCATGTTTACTTTGCTATGTTTTTCTATGCATGTTTTTCTATGCATGTTAACTTATATCATAGAAGATAAGATTAACCCATTCAACACCCATTAGGAAAGACGTAGGTCAACTGAACAGCTGGATTCAATGTGGGAAAAACACCCCAATCTTTCAGTACAGAAACATTTACACATCTTAAATTTAGATATCACAAAGGAAAGTATTCATTGATCATAATGCTAGCAACAGATGTTGGAAATGGTGTACAGACTGTATATTTTCCAGGTTTTTTTTTTTTTTTTTTTTTTTTTTTTTTTGCTTATAAGTGTTTAATAAGAAAATGGCAAAGACAGGAGACATGTATGTGTCTGAGATGGATGAAATCAGTCTGTTGAAGTTGCCCTGCAGGTGCAGTAAAGTGGGGTGGACTTTGCAAGTCTGATATGGTTTGGCTTTGTATCCATACCCAAATCACACCTTGAATTGTAATAATCCCCACATGTCAAGGGTGGGACCAGGTGTAGATAATTGAATCATGGGGCAGTTCCCCCATGCTATTCTCATGATAGTAAGTTCTCACATGATTTGATGGTTTTATAAGGGGATTCCCCATTTGCTTGGCTCTCATTCTCATTCCTGCCACCCTGTGAAGAGGTGCCTTCTGCCATAATTGTAAGTTTCCTGAGGCCTCCCCAGCCATGCAGAACTGAGTCAATTAAACCTCTTTTCCTTATAAATTACTAAGTCTCAGGTATTTCTTCACAGCAGCGTGAGAACGGACTAATACAAAGCCTCTACCACAAATGGCAGAGAGCTGCTATCCAATACATCTCTCACTTAGGAGTGGGTTTGAAGCATGTGAGCAATTATTCCTGCAGAAATGTAGTCTACAGATTTCCAGGTACTCTAGAATTCAACAACTCATAGGCCTACTAGAGGTACTTTCTATTCTCACATTACATAAGGTAGACAAACACCTCTCAGAATACCTTCTTCCTACGATAGGCAGACATTATTATGTGTTAGATATATACAATAAAGCTGAACTGAGCACCACACTCCTGGTGCTCCAAGTAGTTTATGGTTGATAATAGCAGAAAGTGGAAACAATTGTGGATTAACTACATTGAGCCCTCATCCTCTTCTATTCAAGCTGAGAGGTGGTTTTCTTCTCATTTATAAGAAGTGAGTTTTTGAAAAGACTATTAACCCTTAAATTAAAATCTAATTATCAAGATTAAATCAATACAATTCAGGTAAATTACTCTTTTTTCATCATGAGTAAGAGGAACACAAAGATACACAACCTTGAACTTTCTTCTCACTTCTGCTATTTTATCTTCCATTTCATCTGTCTTGTGTTTGGTTAGGTGGAAAACAGTACCAATGCGATAAGCCTCCCTATAGAGGCTCTTGAGATGTTTCTCATTCTTTAACTTCATCATGGTCAAAGATTTTATTTCAGATTCATATTGTGATTTTTTCCTTATACTGTAAAAGTAAAGCAAAATATTAATATGATTATTGAGTATATATTGAGACAAACATATTTAATAACAGCAAAAAGGCATAAGATCATATTTTATGTTGTCAAAAATACAAAATTGCGGGATAATTAGCTGAAACTTGAAGATGGAACATGTGTCCTAGGACTCCATTTATTCTGCTGCTTCTGATGGTTACCCCTAATTGTCAGGCTGTTTCCAATTTCAGAAGCATAAGAGCATCAATAAGAACGGCTTGGGGAATCCAGGTGCTTGGTTTTTTGAATATTCAAAATCCCTTTTATACTCCTTTCCATTTCAATTTGTGAATTCTATAAAGGTGTTTTTACTGGAGAATATGTTCAATGGAAAAGCCTAAACAAAAACCAAAGCATATAAGACAGCAAACTTTCTCAACTTCAATATTATTGACATTTGTGGTGGCACAATTCTTTTTGTAGGGGGGATGTCCTGTGTGTTGTAAGATATTCTGCAGCATCTCCCACTAGATGCCAGCAGCACTGTCTCAGTTGCAGCTGCCAAAAATGTCTCCAGTCACTGCCAAAAATCCCTGAAGGTACAAAATCATCCCTGTTGAGAACTACTTGAATAAAGCAATGGTTCTCAACACTAACTCCACATTATAATAACCTGCAAAGCATTTAATAAAACTTTGTGCTTCCAAAAATTCTGGATGGATTATAGGCTTATAATAATATACAATCAATCTGGGGTAAAGCTCCAGCGTCACTATTTTTAAGCACCCCACATGATTCTAACATGCAACCAGAAAGCAAACTACAGATATTATCTGGAGCACTATCTAAAGCTTGTATATATGTAAAAATCACAGGGAGAGCCTTGAAAGTCACAGATTCCTAGGCTTCACTCTCAGAATGTGGTTCAGTAGATGTTGGATGGGTCTGAGAATAGCTCCCAGGTTGATGACACTTGGTTGCAGACCACACTTCATTCAAGTAGCACTATTCAAGAGGCTGGGGTGAATACACATGATTAGCTTTCACGTCACAGAACACAAAGAAGATTGAATTAGTGTGGCCAAATCAGCTGATGATGAGCTGCATTGATCCTTCATTTCCACCTATTCCAAAATAGGATGAAAGAATGATGTAGAAATAAGAATAAACATACATTCAGGCAAGCAGGAGACATAGCTAGGCTCACAAAGAAGGTAACCATCTCTGTAGAATAGAAATAGGGTCGAAAATCAAAGCATGAATAGAGGAGAAGCAGCATAAAACAAGCTGCAGGTGTTGCACCAGTTGAGTGACAAGTGCGAGGTTCACTGACTCATGGCAGGGCTTTGCATGAGCTGTGCTTGATGTGGAAGGATCATTCACTGACTGGGTCTAAAGATACATAGAGAGCAAGGAGCAAAGGCATTGAGGAGAATGGATTCTGAGACCAATAACTCAACCAAGTTGCCTATTGAATCAGTAACTGCAATAATGTTATCCCCAATATCATCTTTGTATGATCACTGGGAATCAGAAAAGATGACCATAAATGGAAGAATTTAAAGATTGGTGAATTGGGACCAAGTAGGGTGAGGTAGAAGCAATGACATAATTTCAATTGGAAAGAGATAAACAAGAAGATGTGTGTGTATGACAGAAAGACAGGGGTGTATATGTATGTATGTGAGTGTGTTACGTGTGTGTGTGTGTGTGTGTGTGTGTGTGTGTGTGTGTGAGAAAGAGAGAGAGAGAGAGAGAGAGAGAGAGAGAGAGAGAGACAAAGATAGAGAAAAGGGACCTGCTTATTTAGAATGGGACGCCTCAGAAAAGACACCAAAACATATTAAGAAATATCTTGTTTCCAAAGACCTAGCAATCAGGGTGTGAACCCAAACCATTTTAGGTGATACTGATTTTATGAAACATTCTGACAAAGAACTTAAAATAAGTATATTTAAAATGCTCAAATATCTAAGTAAAGGAATCACTAATTTTGTAAAAGGAAAAGAAATTTTGACACACAGCAGAAATTAGACAAAAATAGATAGATGGGGAAGACAATAAATTATAAGGAATAATGAAAAGAAATATGGACAGAAATAATTAAAATAGTTTTGAAATAAAACCAAAAAGCTCCAAACTGAGAAGACTCAAAGAGAGTTTTGGCTTAATAGGTAGGAATGAAGTACTAAGGTATTCACTCAAAAAGCAGCACAAAAAATGTGGAGGGGGTGTGTATGTGTGCGTGCAACCACACACAATATATAGGTGTGGCATGTTTGTGTCTGTACATAGTATGTGTATACTTTTGAGTCTATGTGTACTTACGTTTGTGTACACATGCATATTTGTGTTTGTGTATATATACTTTTTGTGTTTACTTGTACATATGTGTATATGTGTGTTAATCTTTGTGTATGTATGTGTATTTATGTGTGCATGTTTATACATGTATTTGTTTTGTGGAAAAAACAGTCCATGCATTAAGTGGAGCGGGATGAATGTGTGGTGTGTTTGAACATGTGTTAAGCGACATTCCCCTTGATTTACAAAAGGAACGATAATAAGATATGTTGTGTAAAGACTACAGAAATTTTCTATACTCCCTATGAAGAAGATTAGTTTAAAAATGAGAGAAATTTCTAGACTTGAGAAAAAAATAGGACCACAGACCAGATGACAAAATTAGTTGTGACTACTAAACATTATAAATATAAAAAATCTATAGCTAAAGATATTGTGATAAAACAGTAGAATATTAAAGATACTTATTAAGGACATACAAAGTGATGTAATAAATGCCAAAAGAAAATTATTATCTTCAAATATAAGCAAAAATAAATGTGAAGCTATAGTTCCATACATTGCCAAATTATTATTCAAGATTGATGAGCTAAATTGGCGTAGCTTAAGAAAATTTACCAGAAAGCCTTTATTCAAATAACTATTAAAGAATCATTTTAGCCACTGGAAAGTGAACAAAAAGAATAAACAAGAAGATATAAAGACAAAAATGAATGAGAAATGTCAGCAAATATATGTATTGATTGTGAAAAATTATTATTTAAAAGTGAAACAAAGGCACCAGATAACGATTTTAAAAATAGGACAAGTGTAAAGATGTTCAATAGTAATTTATTTTTTGCAAAAATATGTGTAATGCTCAGGAGGAGAATAGAAAAACTAAATAATTCCAGATTTATTTAAAATGTCTATAATTAGCTAAACACGTTTTAAAACTAGCGTCACTAATTAGGCTTATCATAATACACATGTCTAAAGTACACCTACTAATATCATCAGATTATGTTTAAAAAATAAGATTCACTGCTGCCTAAAAAATAAAGACTGGGGACTAAACCACTCAAAAATCTGAAAATAAACATTAGTGTAGCAACAGTAATATCACAAAATGTAATTTAATAAGAAAATCATGAATAAGAAACAAGGTAAAAGTAGATAATAAAAGAAAACAATTCAACAAGAAATGAAATATTTATTTACTTCAATGCCTCTGACTATATATTCTCAAAATATGTAATAAAAATGCAGAATTATAAGAAGCAATTCACAAATCAACTATCAGACTCCTATCAGTACATCACAGGACAGGAAATAGGATAGATAGGTAGCAGGTGTATATAGCAAAACTACACCTGAAAAATTTCAGTACCAAAACCCAACAAGGATCATCAAATTGAAAAGTCTTACTTAGTGCTAAGCTGAAAAAATTACACACACACATAGCTACAAACAAAATTGTGAAATTTCAGAACTTTTAAATAAGAAGAGAAAATTCTGAAGTTCCCAGAGAGAAAAGACAAATTATTTACAAAGAAATTATATTCAAAATGTCATCAGATGTCCTACCAAGCAAAACTAAATAAGAAAACAATTTAAAAAAAAGCCTTCAAATTAAGGAGAAAAATTGACATTGAATTCAGAATATGACCCTGAGAAAAGCCTGGTGGAGTGGATTCAATAGAGAATTAACTGTGAGTTCACAGAAATAGATGTGTTTATTTTTTAAAGTTTTGCTACAAAAAATATAGAAAGAGATGAGTTACAGGACTAAATAAATACAGTTTATTTTGTGTTTTCATACTTTATATAATGAACAATATTATGCAAAGCTCATGTGCTGCTAACGATGAATAATGACTCATGGGAAAAAGGAGATAGTCGTATTGTGCACCAGTAAGCTGGTAAGAGATTGAGATAATTCTCATTCATTATATCTATACTCCCTATGAAGAGGATGATTAGTTTAAAATGAGGGTAATATGGGTATTAGGATTGAAGAGAGGGAGAAGATATAAAATGGTCATGAGAAAAGTGGAATTGTTTAGAAATTTCTTGGTCGTGCTGAACATCACTTGAGATTTATGGTCACAGAATTTAAGTTCTATTCAGAAGTAAATTTATTGTGCTGTTAATGAAGCTTAAACATGAGGGCCTCTAATTGGCCCCAGCCCCTTACAAAGTCCTTTGAGTGTCTCCCTAGCAGTGTTTTCACATGGTGATATGGTTTTATAAAGTTTGTAGAAACAGGGTGTTTTAATCAAAGTTGACGAAGATCATTCTCTCTTTCTAATATAAGGTCTCCTATGTCAAGTGGTATTCAAATGACTGGGCATTTTGTATTCATAACACTATTTTCTTTTATCTACTGCCCCCATATACTGTAACTTCTAGGGCCCACCAAACCAGGATCCACCCCGTGAGAATACTTAGCACACTTGTGCTTTATTTTAGCCACATTCAGCTGCTAGGAAAAGTTCAATGAAGAAAACTGCTGGTTTAGTTAGGGATAGGGCTTTTCAAGTCATAAAAACACAGTCTTGAATGTTATTTAAATATGTGCTTATTTTGATCCAAAGTAACTAGGTTTGGAAAGAAGGACAATAAAGCGGGATAAATAAATGTAGTAAGGATGACAGATTGGTCATCACAGGGTCAAATATTTGTTGGAGTGGGGGTGCTAGTAGAGTAAGCTAGAAAAAGAGGTGTTGGTTATCTGTGAGTGGATGCTTAAAATTGAGAACATGAAGTAACTCAATTTTTGGAAATGACAAAAACTGAGTAAAACTGTAAGAGAAGGTGGTTGGTGTAG
The DNA here is from genome assembly GCF_008728515.1 of Papio anubis. Lineage (NCBI taxonomy): Eukaryota > Metazoa > Chordata > Mammalia > Primates > Cercopithecidae > Papio > Papio anubis. The sequence continues at coordinate 25,289,335 of NC_044994.1, forward strand.
GATGGGAGAAAAGACTGTTGAAAACGAGAAAGCAAATGGATTGAAAGTCTAGGTTCTTTCATGGACTGTATTACCCAAATTCACATTTCAATGCCTCTGTGCAGAGGGAGAAAGTAGGAATAGAAAGTATAATTTATTTTTAGTATTTAACTCTTGGAAAAAAAGTTTAAAGTGGGCTAACATGTGGGTGAGTAGTTAATTTTAGATGATATATATATCATTTTAATGCATGATTTGTATACTTTTCTCTTTTAATGTCTGAAAAAAATTTTTAAAAAAACAAAAGTAAAATCATTTAAAACATTGATTCAAAAGTTTGTTGCGCAATGCTGGAAAAAGAAGTATTTGACAATTCTGTGAAGCAACTCAAATTAATAGGCTGGTAAGACATAGCTAAATGGGTATGAAAAACACAGTACCCTGTGGATTCATTCTAGGTATTCCAGGCTATTTAACAACTTCAGTAATATTCAAATTGCTATCTCTACAAATAAATCACCACACTGTTACTTCTTAAAAAACAAACTTCATAAAATATGCCAATATATCTCTACATCGTTCAATAGCTTTTTTGCTCATTTCCCTCAATTACCAACCCCATCTTTGGCTCACTGCAATTACAATGGTATTGTCTTGCTTGAGATACAGTTGAACACTAGAAATAGATATTTAGAATATTTTACAGAGCTTGAATGTAAGAAAATGACTATATAGAAATTCATACCACATAGTTAATTTCAAGCAAACTAAATCTAAGTTAATCAATTTCAAATCATTTTTAACAAGCTCATTTTCCTTGACTTAGGTTTTTGAAGCCTGCCTATCATGTGAATAAGTAATCAAGTAAAATTGTTTGCTCAAGTCGAATGTCCCAAATGTAAAGGGTCTATTTCTAATGGATGCTCATTTGTTTGAAAGACAAAATTATCAAATTATAAACTGCTTCTGCAAGGTAAATAATCGTATCATCATCGTTGTTACAAAAAGGTCTAGCAAATATTTGTACGTATAGGATAACTGAACAAAGTCTCTTAACAAATATGGCATCTGGGTTTTAATGTTGGCATTCTGAAGGTAAACTATATATGAACAGTGTATCATATATTGCAGTAATTATGTAATTTATTTAAATAGTGTAAGTGTCTTGGAATGACATCATATGTTGAGATAGTTTTCTAGTGGAATTTTAGTGTATATAACAGTTCCAATTTGAGGATGTTTCATGGGGATATTCACTAGACTTATGAAATCGGTGATTTGCTTTTTAACCATTAAATTATGTTTGGACTTGTGGAAAAAGAGAAACTGGCACTAAGGGGAAGGTGATTCAGATAAATGGTAGAGTTTAAAAAGATAATAAATAAAGGAGAGAGTAAGACAAACAGAGTTTTCTGAGATAAACAATGGATATAGTCAAATGTAGAGATGGAGAATTAAGTTAAACCATAAGCTGTTGGTTTTTTTTGAAGTAGGTTTTGTGTCCAAAATCTTCTGTAACGTGTCAGAAATAGGAATCAAGACTTAACTAACAGAAGAGAAGAGGCTGTGTTGCTAAGTGGAAAGAACATAAATTTTGGGGTTAAGTAGACCTGTATTCAAATCCTGATTGCTTTTTATGTAATTGGGGAGGAAGGTTTCATACTCAATTTCCTTATCATCTGTAAGATTAATTTAATAATACCTATCATCAAAGTTGTAATCTAGATTAAATAAATTGAGGGTAATATATACATACTGCTTACCTGCACTGAATAACACAAATGATTCAATAAACAGTTTTTTGTTAATTAAAATAGTATATAAAGACTGCATGATTCTTTATAGTGTTCTCTGCTTCAGTGAGGAGAGGGAAAAAACATAAGAAAAATAATCATTAGTCTTGCTTTGGAACAGAAAAAGACACAAGTGGATCTGACATCAGAATATATAGCACAGAGAATAGGAGGAGAGAGATACTGAAGCAAAGGAAGAACTAAGAATAAACTTTTATATTTAGCTATCATTCATTCATTATGTCATTTGTTCAACACCTATTGAGAAACACACACACACAGATACACACAATGAACGCAAGTAAGCAGCTCAGGCCAGACAGGAAGCAACAAATAAGCAAACTGGCAATAACTGTACATAATGTGAAAAGTGCTAAAAGGGAAGTATGGAACCAAGGAAAGTTAGTTAAATGGATACTTATTGAGCATTGATTATATGTCAACAGCTGTGCTAGGTGACTGATACATGAAGATAAATGGAAACAAGTTTATACTCTCATGAAGGAAAAAGGAAACAAAAAACAGATTCCAGTGCAATAATAAGTACACTAATGGAAGAGGCACTTAACACTGTTTTGGTTTGTAGACAGGGGAAGATGAGTTACCAAGAGGACGAGCTTCAGGGAATAGTTAATGTCTGAGCTATTGTATGAAGGGTCAATTAATCAGTTTTAAAAACATGCTGAAGAAGAAGAGGAAGAGAAGGAAGAGGAGGAGCAGGTGGAATGAGGAGGAAGAAAAAGTAAATACCTATCAGAAGAATATTGGAGACCAAACTGAAGCTGAAACAATATGAGTTCAGATGCATAAGCATTTTAATAGGCTAGAACATAAGGATGGTTAGGGTTTAGAAATAGTTTGTCACTGTTAAAACCCACGTTGACATTTGATCCCCAATGTGACAGTGTTACGGGGTGGGGCCCAGCAGGAAGAGTTTCAATCATGGTGGCAAATCCCTCATGAATGGTTTGGTGCTGCTCTCGCTATAGTGAGCTCTTGCTTTGGTGAGATCGGATTAGTTTATATGGGAATTAATTAGTTCCCATGACAGTGGGTTGTTATAAAACCAGGATGCCTCTCAAGTTTTGTGTCTTTGTACTTGTTTGCTTCCCCTTTGACCTTCTCCAGCATGTTCTGATGCAGCATGAAAGCCCTAGCCAGGATGGCATCATTCTCTTAAACCTCCAAGCCTGCAGAACCATGGACTGAATAAACCTCTTTTCTTTATAAATTACCCAGCTTCAGGTATTCTGTTATAGTACCATAAAACAGACTAAGATCATGGAAGGAATAATAAGAGATGAGTCTGAAGTTGGGCAGGTGACAGTTTACAGTGTCCAATCTATCATTCTGGAAGCATGGACTTATCTAATAGCTGGTAGGGAACCTATGAAATGTTTTTAAGCTGCTGAAAGAAAATAGTGTTCCCATCATGAGACAATAGGGGCCTGGTTTATTTTATTGGTAATTGAAATAGAGAGAAAGAAAAGTACCCATAGGAGAGATATTTAAAGAAGTTAGTAAGATGCTGGCAGTGAGCTAGGAGAGAGGGATATAGAACCATGCCCAAAACAGGTCACTTGGTGGATAACAGTGCAGGATGTAAGTTAGGGGAGAGAGCAGATACTTAAAATGATACTGTTGGTAGAGCTAGAGAATGTCGAGATTAAAGAGTCAAAAAATGTTATAGTACTTGTTAAAATAAGGGGACCAGGTGAAATTTCTGGGACAGGAGATGGAGCAAGGGTATAAATGGGCTGAGATTAGTACCCTAAACTAATCAGGGACAGCAGAGATATATCAGCTGCTCTAGGATTACTGAAAAGAACATTTCACAGAGTTAAAGGAAGAACCGGAAGAAGCAAGAGAATGGCATCCTGAATCTCAAAAAGGGATAGCATCAAAGAGGGCATAGACACAAATGCTTGGGTAACATGTAGAAAGAAAGAGAGAAAAAAATGGCCTACCACAGGACTGAAAAATGACCTTATGGATTCAGGAAGAAAGGTCTTTTTTTGCACTTAAGTAAGATTAATTTTGGTAGCATGGGATTTAAGAAGCCAGACTGCTTTATGTCAAAACAATGATTAATAGTGAAGGAAATATTACTAATAATCTAGCAAATATTGCTAACTATGTGTAATTTTTAATAAGAATAAAAGGGAACTATTGAGTGATTTGCTGAAAGTACAAATAGGATGAAATCAAAACTTTCATTTTATATTGAAGGAGGATTAATGATGTCTACAGGCTAAAAAGATAAGGAAGGAAAAAAGATAGTGAATAAAGATGTCAAAAATGGAAGTGATACGAGTAAAACTATGTCTTGAAGAGGACAGAAGAGGTTGAGACCAACAGCACAGATGGACAGCTTGGCCTTGAACAAAAAGTATTATTTACCCCTTGGAATCTAAAGGGGAAGGAAAGCTATTTGCAGATGCTGTCCCTATAGAATACATTTGTTTGACAAAAAGCATGCCACGCCTTTAATTTCTCCTTCCGATTTGAGTAAACTATGATTTAAATAAATCAAAGTTTTATTTCTGAGTTTATGTTGTGTGGGATTTATGGTGCTGTTTGAAGCTGAAAATCTATGTTCTAAAATTTATAGATCACCTGCCATTATCTTTTTGAATACTGCTTTCCCCATTCTTTCCTTTATTTCTCATTCTATTTTCCATAACTTGAATATTTCTTCCAGATTTTCTCTTGTTTTCTCTCTGTGCCATATTCTGGGTTCTATTTTTAGGTACACTGATGAATTTCCCCCAGCTCTTTCTACTATTTAATTAGTAGAATCTTCAGTAGAAATGAATCCAGTTTTAATTTTTAAAAGTTGTGGTGGATTCTGTTTCAACTGCCTGCACTTTTTGGATAGTGTTCTATTAGTTTATTTTGTTCCCATTAATCATTTAAAACTTAGAATAAATCTCATAATTGTACTATCTGAGTTCTATTTAATTCTTTATTTGAAATTTTTGCTGATAAAATCAGAATCTTCTCATTATTTCTGATAACTCCAATTCATGTTTCAATTTTCCTTATGTGCTTTATAATTCTGTAAGTTCACTTTTAAAAGCCTTACTTTTTCAGTGAGAATCTTGTATGGCCTCAGTCTAGGGTTTATTGCTCCAGAGACTATTTGAGGAGAGCAGGATAACTTTTCTATGATTATTCCTCGGTTAGGGCCTTCTAAAAACACATGGATGGTGTAGATTAAATCAAGCCATTGTGAAAAGAGGCCAGACTGGGAATGTTCTCACTTGCTTTTCTTTCACCCAGCTCCCAGATGTAGACAGACACTTTCTTGCCTCGGCCTTTGCTCATGGGGAGATATTTTTCTATTCATTTAAGTGCCCTTACTTTATCCAACTCCTTCACTTGCACAGATCCATCGCCCATGACCTATTATTTGAAGCCACTAAAATTTAATTCCCTTGTTTACCAAGTTCAACAAGGCTATTCTTCCATCCATATTTTCAGGGCAGCCAAATATCAGCTGGGAATTCAGCCTGCAGTTGTTCAATTACTTTCAGTGCATTGACCCCTGAGGATTTCCTTCACTTGCCCGGAAGCCCAGCTCTTCATTTAAAAGATGCCAGCCCCGTGCATGCCCCATTTGTAAGTGTTCTGTAGCAAAAATCTTCTCATGTTCTCCATTGTCCATATTGCACAAAATGTAAATTCTCATTGCTTCTCTGCCTATACTCCCTTTTTAGACATCTCAGACTGACCCATTGTTTAATTTTATGACTACAAATTTGTCTTTGGGATTCTCCTCATCACTGGGCTATAAACCAATGTATCTAATTGTTACTTCTCATTACCATTTCAAGAGCTCATAAGAATCTGAAATTTAATATGGCCTAAGGAGACATATCTTCTCTCCTCAAATCCTCTTCATACCCTCAATAAGCTCTTGCTATTTCAGCCAATAGCCTGTAGCCTGACCAGTTTTTCCTTCACGTCTTAAATCCCACCTACCAAAAGGTCGAGTTGGCATCCCTTCCAAAATATATCTGAATGCCCTACCATTTATACTGCAAAAGCATTTATCTATATGTCTTCATTATTATAATTTTTTTGAATTACCAAAAAACGCCTTCCTTCTTAAATGCACCAAAGTCCACCCATCACTAAGCAGATCAAGTGATCTCTCTAAAATGTAAGATTATGAAAATGCTTTAATCATATGCCACTATCATTAGCACACTTACAAGCTTTTAGTATACGAGTCCTGTCTGCCTTACCAACATTTGTCTCCGTGAATTACTCCGTCACACAATTTTCTAGCAATGCCAGCCTCCATTCTCTTTTCAGAGCACAAGGAATTTTTATCTGTCTCAAAGCTTCCTCTTATACTTGGAATTCTGTTCCTCAGACCTGCTTAAGACTGACATGTCTTCATTCAGGTCTCAATGCCAACGTTAGTTTCTCAGAGAGGTGACACTGAATATCCTTGCTAAAGCAGAGTCCTCAACCCTGCCCTGGCCTGTCACTGTCTACCACATTATTAAATTTTATTGTCCTCACAAAAGTATCAATGACTACATTTTTAATTATATATTCATTAGTTAACATGTTTATTATTTTCCTATACAACAATGTAAATTTAAACATTGTCATGAGCAGCTTAAACTGTCAGACACAAAGCAGGTGCTCAGGACACACAAACACACTCACACACTTGCTTTTTAAGTCTATGTTTTCTTTAAATATAAATATGTTTAGTCCTAAGTATAAACTTATTAGTTCATTAATCATAGTTATAAAGTTATTAAATTGCTGTTTGAAAATATTTTAAATGAAGTAAAAATAAAGATGTATGAAGTTATTTCTCAGATAAAGTGCTAAAAGATAAAAATTATTAATCTCTGTATTTTATGTATTTCATACAATGTAACAAGTTACACATAGTATAATACAAATGAATATTTTCTACCGAAAATATTATATAGCACATAATGTACAACAATGTTGCAGACACTAGGTTAGTCTTTGAGGATCCAAAAATGGGGGAAACGATGACACAGGCCCTAGGTGCAAGCAGTTACAAGGTGGTGGATTTGTAACCGTAAAAAAAGGCTGTGCTGGCCGGACAAGGTGGCTCACGCCTGTAATCCCAGCACTTTGGGAGGCTGAGGCGGGCGGATCACGAGGTCAGGAGATTGAGACTATTCTGGCTAACACGTTGAAACCCCGTCTCTACTAAAAATACAAAAAAAAAAAAAAAAAAAAATTAGCTGGGCGTTGTGGCGGGCGCCTGTAGTCCCAGCTACTCGGGAGGCTGAGGCAGGAGAATGAATGGCCTGAACCCGGGAAGCGGAGCTTGTAGTGAGCCGAGATCGCGCCACTGCGCTCCAGCCTGGGCGACAGAGCAAGACTCTCAAAAAAAAAGTCTCAAAAAAAAAAAAAAAGGTTGTGCATTTTATCTTTCTAATTTTATATGTAAAAACATCACAAGGCCATATTACTTCGAAGAGAAAAAAACTAACAAATGTAATATCTTCACAGAAAGCAGGGTAAAGGAAACCACAGAACTAAGTTTTTTTGCTTGTTTGGTTTTTAATCCGAGGCAATCATAGTCACTAATAGCTAAAATGAGCTGCAGCGCAGAAGCTCCTGCTAGCTCCTTTCTTTCATTTCTTACTGTACTTATTAGGCTACTGTATTAGTCCGTTTTCTCACTGCTATAAAGAACTACCTGAGACTGGGTAATTTATGAAGAAATGAGGTTTAATGGACTCGCAGTTCTTCAGGCTTAACAGGAAGCATGACTGCGAGGCTTCTGGAAACTTACAATCATAGCGGAAGGCAAAGAGGAGGCAAGCACATCTTAGTGTGGCTGAGCAGGACAGCGAGAGCAAGCGCGAGAGCGAGAGCGAGCGCGACAGCGAGAGCTTCAAATAATCAGATCTCCTGAGAATTCACTCACCATCACAAGAACAGCAAGGGTAAGTCTGCCCTGCCAGGATTCAATCACCTCCCACCAATCCCTCTCCCAACACGTGGGGATTCAAGATGAGATTTGGATGGGGACATAGATCCAAACCCTATCAGCTACTGAAAAAACATAATTTCTATAATAATTATGTATTTTACTGGGGGCTCATTGAAGGCAGGAAGCTTTCCACATATAGTAACTTTAGAACCTACCATAATGTCTGCACACAATATGAATTCAATAAATGATTAATAAGAGATTGAACACATTTTTAGTTGGACTGAATTAACAATTTATGTCATTTAATGTTTGTTTTAAAAGTAACATTTTATTGAAGTAGAACATTTATACAGAAGTGTACAAATCAGAGTATAGCTCAATCCATTTTAATATGAATACACCAGTACCACCCTCATTCAGAAAAAAAAAATACATACATATATATTACACATGACCAGCAGAATCCCAGGAGTGTGCTCTCTCAGTCACTACCACCCAATAGGAACTGCAATCCTGACTCCTACGACCATTTTACCTGTTTCTGAACAAGATTATATAATATTATGTTTCTAAGATTCATTCATGTTGTTGTGTGTAGCTGAAATCTGTTTATTCTCACTGCTGCAGAGTATTACTTTGCATAACTATGTTATATCTTACCTATTGATTCTACTCTTTCATGATTAGTATACATTTGTTTATCCTCTTTTGTGAAGTGATTGTTCCGTTCTGCAGATTTTTATTCAATTATTTGCTTTTTCTATAAGTTTTAATGATTTTTGTTATTTTATATTTATCATTACATTATATATAGATTATTTTATAATTTACTAATTTTTCTTCACCAATTTTTTTGGTTTATCAATTTATCTTCTCAGATATAGCTATAACAAATATATTTTATCAGTCTGTGGTTTACCTTTTGTCTGTCTTAATGGAATGTTTATTCATCTGTTTTTTTCTCTATGATGGTATTTATTTTCCTGTTTAAGAAAACTTTACCTGACTCATATTTACTGATATTTTTCTATGTTTTCTTAGAATTTTGTATTATTTAAAATTTCACATTTACACCTATGTTCCAAAAAAAATAGACTATTGTTTGTTAGATAGGTAGGGGTAAGACTTTCTTTTCATAAGGCAATTAGGCCGTTTATTCTTTGCTGCACTACAGTGGTACACTTGTCACAAATCTAGTGAATGTATACGTGTAGGTTGGATTCTGGACTTTCTACTCATTTCCACTGGTCTATCTTTCTACCCTAACACCAGTAAAGAGTCATTTTACATATTGAGCTCTATTATTAATTTTGAAAAGTGGTATTATAATTTGTGAAGCCTAGTTCTAAAACATTGTTAAATATTTATCCTTTAATTTTCCATATACATTTTAATATCAGCTTTTAAGTTTACACGTATACACACATGCATATAAACACAAAATTTGATAAGAATTTTCTTAGAATTGCATGAACATCTTTGTAATAGTGAGTGTTCCAATTTATGACCAAGGTATGCCCCCCTCTATTGATTTACATCTTTAATTTGCTTCAACAATATTATGTAGCCTTCTGGGTAGTATTATCAGACACCTCCTTGCTAGATTCATTTCGTGGATTTGATGTTTCAAAATTATATTGTAAGAGATATCTTTTAAATTTTATTTCTAATTGATTGCTGTTGGTATATAATGATATTTCAGTTTTCTAGCTATCTCAACCTTGAACAATACCACAGAGTTTAACAGTTATATAATCTTTTTCACACTGAAATATACCATAGAGCTATTTGTCCCCATAAATAGTCATTTTTAAATTACCCTGATTAGTTATTTTATTAAATTATAAAATAAAATTACATTAGGAGTTTAGTTACAATTGCAATAAGACTTTTAATTTATTTGGTTAGAACTTGACATTTTCTCATAATTGGGTCATATTCAAATTTTTGACATATCCCTCTATTTATTCATTTTTAAAATGTATTTTAATCACATTTGGTACTCTCTTCATAGAAACTTCCTACTTTCTATGTATGTATTCTTAGTTGCATTTTGGGTATAATTTTCTAATGAATGAGGTTTTCTCTTATATTTTCTAAGTAGATAGTCACGATTTCGTGAAAAACCAAACTATGGGTTAGTAGATGGGGGTCTATAAAGGCCATTAACTATATTTATTGATTCTGCCCTATCAGATATTGGGGAAATTTTACATTATACTGATATATGGCCAAGTGTTATAATTTTTCCATAAAATTCTATCTATAAAAATTCAAATTTTTAAGAAACAGATTAAGGAAAAATCGTGAAAATGTTTGCCTGACAATTTAAAGTACTTCTGCATTTTACATCTAACATCTATCTCTATGACCATCTTTCCACAATTTCAGACTCACAAATCAAAATTATTTCCAGATACTTACACTTGTATTGTGCCATACACAATCCCAATCAAACATAGTGACATTTACCCTCCAACCTTCCTTTTTTTCACCTACACATTTTTCATTTAATGTCTGGTACCATCATCAAACTAGTTTTTCAAACCTTAACTCATCCAAATACTACTAAAATGACATATTTAAAAAGAAAGTCTGATCATAGGGCTTCTTTAGTGGACATCTATAGTCCTCAGCTGAGTCCAAATGCCTTAAAATGATTCATTATCTGGCATGATAGTTCCTTAGCCTCAATGTTTTCTCCTGATGGCCTGTCACATAAAAACACGTATTGCATGTAAACACACACACACACACACACACACTTAGGCAGACACAAGCACACAGGGTCAGATCATGCACTTTCTCTAAGCTTCAGCCACACAAAAGTCTCACTCTGTGAACCCACCACCATCTTATCTGTGCCCCAAAATATTAATAACAGCAATTTTAACATTAGATCTACTATTTGTGATTGTTATTATTTGATTGATTTATCGAGCATATTTGAACATTTACTAAATGTCAGTTAAATTTAAGTCAGATTAAACTGCAAAAAATGAGAGGAGGTTAATATTCTGAACTTGAATACAGAAAGTCAGACTTTAAATTCCAGCTGTGGGACTTTAGGAAAGCCACTTTGCCCCTTAGAACTCTGAGTTCCTCATTTCTTCCTTGGAAACACATAAGAATTATTTTTAAAAAGTAGAATTCAATAGAGGATGTACAAATATTCAACCTCCCTAGTAATCAAATAAATGGAGTTCAAAACAATATTAAGAAGATAATTTTCATTTATCATATTGGGAGAGATTTCTTACAACCATAACACTGAAGTTAGCACAGGTGTGTGAGAGGACAGGCTCATGTACTGCATAGCCTCATGAACGGGATCGTCTTTCTGGAAAATAGTTTTAGAGACGAAGTGGGAATTTTAAAAGTATTATATGCTAATAGAGATTTCTAAACAAAATAATCCACTGCCGTAATATTTACAACAAGGAGTAAGAATGAGAGCAATCTAAATAACAGCAATTATTACATAAATCATAGTTCATCCATAGAATAAACTATTATACAGCTATTTAAAAGATGTATTTAAACAGTTGCTTAATATCATGAAAAAAACTATTATGTCATGTTGGGAATAAGATCAAAACTCACAATTATTTAGTAAGAAGGAAAAAATTCAGTAATATATTAATAGCTATATTTCTATGTATCGAAACAATGTTAGGGTCTCAATCTCCTTTTGTACGTTGTGTATTTTTCAAATTACTTACAACAAATGTGTTACAGACAGTGCTAAATAGAGAAGACATCATTGCTCTTAAGGCATTGGAACTTTTGGTTAAATGGAGCTTTGTTAAATATGGCGTAGGAAACAAAATCATAGTTTAGAGCATATCCAAGGACACAAGTTGAAAAATAGAACCTTCCTCATAAACATAAGTTTGCAATGATTAACTCAACTTTATCCTAGGACTCAAAGATTTTCTGCAAATAGTGCTCAGAAGCAAGTGAACTACACATGGTTTAAAAAAAATAGCCAAGAATACAAGTGAAAAAGGCACTCAAGCATGAGCTAGAAGAATAAGAAGCACAAGCAAATGACAAAGACTACAGATATTTAAATTATCAGGTGCAGATTATAACTATTCACACAGTTTAAGAGATAAAAGATAAGCTTTAAGTATTTGTGTCAAACAAAAAATCATAAAATGACCTAGCAGATTTGGATGAAAAGCAAATAAAACTTTAGGAAATGAAAAATTACACTTGCATACATTTGTAATGCAATATATACTTGCCGCATATATATATAGACTTGCCAGTTTATATGTGCAAATACTTGAAATAGACAAAATTATTTGCACATATACATAAATGTAATACATATATATATATAGTTACCAGTTAGAAACAAGAATATAAGAACTATTTTGACATATGAATTGGTAATTATCTCTTTGTCCTGTGTTTTAATCTTCTCTTCTTTAGGAACATGACTTAGATATATGGTAGACCTGACTCTTGCCTGCAAATCTCTTAATCTCTCTTTCACGTTATTTTACCGTTTATTAATTCTCTGTTCTGCACCATGTAATCCACTGTTAAAAATTATCCATTTAATTTTTAATTCCTGGTAAAAATTGGGGGTAAATTAAATGATTAAATAATTAAGTAACATCTCAAGGTGTTTTCTGGGTAAGCAAGATAATACACCATGGAAAGAAATCCTTCCCAATAAATAGAGCTGCATTCCCACTGCTTGTGACAGATGTACTTGTGTTCCCAATAATTCACTACATCTATTCATTTTTTGTTATTTGTTATTTTTTTCTTTTGAGACAGAGCCTTGCTCTGTCACCCAGGCTGGTGTGCAGTGGCACCATCTCGGCTCGCTGCAAACTCCACCTCCCGGGTTCACACCATTCTCCTGCCTCAGTATCCCGAGTAGCTGGGACTATAGGCACCTGCCACCATGTCTGGCTAGTTTTTTTGTATTTTTAGTAGAGACGGGGTTTCACCATGTTAGCCAGGATGGTCTCGATCTCCTGACCTCGTGATCCGCCCGCCTCGGCCTCCCAAAGTGCTGGGATTACAGGCGTTAAGCCACCGCACCCAGTCTATTCTTGAGAGAATTAGACTTGTCATCCCACTGACATCAGACTTGGCCATGTGACTTGCTTTGTTCAAAGGAATGTGAGTGGTGTTAACATGTATCACCCTCCTGTGGAAGCTACAAGAGCCATTGAGTCATCTCACTAATGTACTTTTCCCTCTATTACTAGCTAAATTACTACGTGAGTGAGAAAACAACCTTCTTATTTTGAGTCACTAAGATTTGGACGTTGCGTGTTAAGCTAATGATAAACAAAAACACCACCATATCACTCCAGGGACACAAACTGGAGAGATTTGTTATATTTAATATATTGTATTATGGTATATAAGAAAAAATGTATTTGCAAATTTACCTTTCGTTGATTTGTTCTGTTATTTTGTTAATATCAATCCCAAGTTTTTTATTGTCTTCCATCAGTTTTGTACATGCCAAAGAAATAGCTGAAAAATCTTTTGCAACATCAGAAAGCTCAATATCCCATGTTTTTTTCTTTAAGAAGAGAATAAAAGAATCATTCATACATGTCTAATTATCAAAAGGCAAAAGGTATAATAATGAAATAACTTTTAGATATATGAGTTAATATTTGGAAATACAGAATGGCATTCTAAGTGGGAAGCAGGAAAAAATCAACTTACTGCAGCATAAAAATCATTAACTGCTTCCTGATACTGATTTTCCTGACTTTTTTGCTTCCAGATTAGTTGGTCATAAACTCTTCTCAAATCTTCCAGCTAAGAAAGAAGATATACAGAATAAAGTGAATTATGTAGCTTTTCATCCTTCCATAAGGTAAAAAATAAATTAATCATGATAAAGTAGAATTTGTTTCAGTTACATAAAAATTGAAAAACAATAGAAAATTCAGAATTATAATTCATCACATCAACAAGTTAAAGGAGAAAATAAGTATGCTAACACTTTGCAAAACAATCATTTAATAAATTCACTCACTATCTAGTTTTCATATCTTAAAAAAACTAGTACAAGAAAAAATTATTCAAATATAATATAAAGAAACAATAGCAAATACCAAAATAAATTATAAAATACTGAATGTATCCTCATTAGACTCAAGAGTAAGACCATATTATCTCTTTTATCACCATTATTATTAATCACACTTTGGGAAAGACTAAGTAAACATAATTACATAATAAAATCAAATATTAATATTATAATATTGAAAATGAATAGGTAATATATCTTCAACTTTCAATAACATGATTAAATACCTAGAAAAATAGAAGAATTCTATTTAAAACAATAATAAACAACTTTGGTAAAATGGCTGGGATATAAGGATTAGGAAATGAACAGCTTTTATCTGTAAGAGTAATAATCTGTTTTTAAAATATAGAAGAAATAATTTTAAAGTTTTCTCAAAAATATAAATTATTTGGGAAAAAATTTGACAAAAAGTAGAGGACTTATATAAAGTAAACAAAAACTCTTATTAAATACCCTAAATCAAGTTTTACATGAAAAGGATGATTTATTATGAAAAGGTTTAATAGATTATAATGTGTGTTCTCTCAACATTAGAGTAAAAATATAGCAAAATGGAGTAGTATTTTTTGAACTGCATTAAATGAAGTTCACATGGAAAAAAGGTACCTGAGACTAGCCAAAAGTTATCTGAAAAATAAATATTGGAAACTTGCTACCAGATACTGAAACATCCTATAATACGTCTATATTAAGGCAACATTTATTTTCCTCATCATAGTAAAGATCAGAGGGAAAAATTAAAGGCCAGAAATAAATCCAAATCAATATTTTAAAAAAATGATATCTGAATTCAGTGAGCGAGAAGTTGTTTAATTAATGGTACTGAAATAATACGAAATCTCTGTTTAGAAAAATTCAAAGTGGTCTCCATACCTCACATCGAACTCATATAATAACAAAAGTAAAGTTTCAGAGGAATAAAAATCTAAATGCAAACACAGAACATGTTCAAATTAGAGTAATCAATAAAATTTCATTTGCATAATCTTGGGCTAAAGGAGAGTGTCACCTTAAACTAAGAGATCTGTTGATGGGTTTGACAGCACATTTTATAAAAATGTGTGTCAAAAAAAAACCACCATAAACAAAATGTAAATTATAAAAGAAGACCATGAAAAAATGTAAAATAAAAAGCCAACATTCCCAGATTATGTCCTTGCAGAGACATCAAGGAAAATAGTGAAGCAGGAGTCTCTGAAAACTCCCTCCTATATAAATGTAATAATAATAATTAAAAAAAAAAACTGGCCAAAAAAAAGTCAAATCAGCCTTGTCAGCACTCAAAATTAGCCAAAGGCTTGCAACAATCTAGGGAGCACTGATTTAATAAAAACAGCCTAAGCTTAGTAAGGTGTGCTTTGTGGTGTTTCACCTTCTAGTCCTATCTCTTCAGCTCCACAGAAGCCTCAAAGAATAATTTGTTGTTAAAAGCAGCCTTCTGGCAGCCACCAGAGGGAGCAGAATCAGGCTAGAATGCTTTCAAAGCCTCATTCTCAAAAAAAAAATTGTCTTTATTGGATCTTTCTGGTGGTTTTTATGGAAACCTCCACTTGCAAGGATGTCTGCGTTTGATTTGATGCAGAGTTCACCAGCACAAAAACTCTCTCCCAGAAAAGCTTTTTCCCCAGAGCATGGTTGTCCAAAAAAATTACAGGCAATTGATTAACTCTGTGGCCACCTGAGATAGTGGCTAAAAATTGGAACAAACAGTAGATGAACTAACAAACTAAAAAGGGAAAGCTGGTAGAATTACATCCATAGTACTTTGTAAAGCTCCAACATACTCCTGGGAATCTAGAAGGCTGCAAATATCCAGGAATGTGTGAAAGACCAGGGTATTCACATGTTCTGGAAATACCCGAGAAGCCATTTAACCTCTCACCTCCTGCTGATCTTGAGGCTCTATGCAAGCAGGAAGCAACAACAATAACAAAACTAAGGCAGAGTTGGCAACTGCCTGGTTGTTTATTGAAGGTGAACCTAAACAAGCACACAGAACTTTTCTGCAAAGACAGAATTTTTTTTTCAGATTTTAAGGATTAATATCCAATGATTAACAGACCCTCAGCTCAGAAGAGACTTCAGGGGCTGCACATAAGAAAGACAAGAGACTTTATCGAATTAAGTTAGCAAGTTCCCTAAACAAAACAACAAAAATTACTACTTCAGCAAACAGCAACAGGAACAAATCCTAAGGAGAAGTGAAAATATGATGTCCAGTATAAATACATTATATTTAAAATGTCCAGTTTTCAACAACTAAAAATGAGACATTCAAAGAATTAAGAAAGTACAGACTATAGAGAATAAAAAACTAGTCAGTAGAAATTGTCTCAGAGGAAAATTAGACATTTTATTTATTAATCCAATTGGAAATTATAAATATGTTCAAGGATCTAAAGAACTAAAACAAAGCATTAAAATAATGTTTTAGCAAATAGAAACTATTAATAAAGTGATATAAATTATTTTAAAAATTCAAATATAAATTTGACGGTTGAAAAGTAAAATAACTGAACTAAAAAATTTTTGCTATCTGCACTCAACAGCATATTCAAGTAGGCAGAAGAAAGAATCATCAAACCTGAAGATAAGTCAACTGAGATTATCTAGACTGAAGAACAGAAAGAAAAAATAATGAAAAATGAACAGAGTTTTATAGTTGTGTGACATTCCATGAAGTATACCTATATATATACAAAAGTAAAAGTAGTCAAAAGAGAAAAGGTGGGGGAGGCAAAAGTATATTCAAATAAATAATGGCTGAAAACTTCCAAAATTTGGTTTAAAAAACATTAATTTATACATTGAGGAAGCCCAAGAAATTCCAGTAGTAAAAACTCAAAGATATATACTTGAGATACATCACAATCAAACTGTCAAAAGTCAAAGACAGAGAGAGAATCCTGGAAGCAACAAGAGAGAAGTGACACTTCACATGTCAAGGATCTTCAATACGATTAACAGATAATTTTTCACTCAAAACAATGGGAAACAGAAAGTATATACTAGCATATACAACATACAGAAATAAAAGAAAAGTACCAAGAATACTATATCAAGCAAAACTATAATTTGAAAACATAGAGATATTAGGACATTCCCAGATAATCAAATATTGGGATAAACCTGTTCTATAAGAAACACTCAAGGGAACCCTTCAAATTGAGATGAAAGAATGCTAGACAGTAACTTGAATCCACAAGAAGAAATAAAGACAACCAGTAATCATAACTGTATAGGTAAATATTAAAAATGTATAAATGTATTATTTTGTAACCATTTTTCATTGCCTAATTTGAAAGGCAATTGCATAAAGCACTAATTGTAAATTTCTGTTGATAGTCACACAATGTATAAAGATATAATTTATACAATATCAAGACAAATAAAGGAAGAAAGAAAGCTATAAAGGATGAAGAAATGTGTATACTAATGAAATTGCTAGTATTAATCCAAAATAATTTTTTGTAAATTAAATTGTGAATTCCACTCCCAGGGCAATTGCTAGGAAAATAGTATAAAAATTTATAGTCAAATCAATTACAAAGTAATTAAAGTATTATATAAAAGAAGGCAGTAATGAAGGAATAGAGAAAATATAAAGACAAGACACAGAGAAAATAAGTAGCAGAATGGCAAATACAAATCCTATCTTATCAGTAAGTACATTAAATGTAAATAAATTAAACCCTCTAATTAAAGTATAGAGATTGACAGAATGAATTTGAAAGAAATGGTCCTATCATATACTGTTCACAAAAGACACATGGGAGATCACAGACACAAATATGTTAAAAGTAAAGGCTGGAAAAAGAAATTCCATGCAAACAGCAACCATGTTAGAGCTGAAGTGGCTAGATTAATATCAGACAAAATAGACTTTAGAATAAAAATTGCTAGAACAAACAAAGAATGACATTTTATAATAACAGAAGGGTCAATTAATCAAGACATAACAATCACGAATATCAATCCACCCAACAACAAAGCTTCAAGATACATCAAACAAAAACTGACAGAACTAAACAGAGAAATAGAAAATTTAACAAAAATAGAGACTGCATACTACATGTCTGAAGTCATGCAAAGTGCCTTCTCCAGCCATATTAGAATGAAATTATAAATCAACAACAGAAAGAAATAACAGAAGGAAATTCAAAACATATGAACATTAAACAATATGTTCCTTGATAACCAGCAAGTATAAGAAGAAATCTCAAGAATGATTAGAAAATATTTTGAGATGAAAGAGAATGAATGTACAACACATTGAAACTTATTGGATGAAGTTAGAGCAGTGCTTTAAAGGAAATTTCTAGCTTTAAGTGCCCACATTAAAGAAGAAGTTCTTATGTCAGTAACCTAACTTTACATCTAAGAGAATTAGAAAAAGAGCTAACTAAACCCAAAGCAAGTAAAAGAATGAAAATCAATTTTTAAAAAACTGCAGTGGGAAAAATATGAATTCTAATACACGCAAAAAATTGAGAGAATCAACAAAACCAAAAGTTTGTTATTTGGAAAGGTCAAGAAATTTGATAAAATACTATATACACTGACCAAGAAAAAAGATAGAAGATTCAAATTATTAAAATTAGAAATTCAAGAGAGAGTATTGCTATGAACCTTCAAAAAGTGATTATAAGAGAATACTATAAAACATGTTATGCCAACAAATTAGATAAACAACGTGAAATGAATAAATTCCTAAAAATACACCACCTAACAAAACTTACTCAAGAAGAAACAGAAAATCTGAATAAATCTGTAACAAGCAAATAAACTGAATTAATCATCAAAAACTTCTCACAAAGATAAGTCAGAACCAAACTGCTTTACTGGTGAATACTACTAGATGTTAAAAGATGAATCAAGATGAGTCTTTCACAAAATCTTCCAAAACATAGAAAAGAAATATACACTTACCAGCTTATTCTATGAGGCAGTCTCACTGTGATAGCATATCCTGACAAGACACACAAGAAATGAAAAGTATAGACTGACATCTGACATCTCTTGTGAATATAGACACAAAAATCCTTAACAAAATAGTTGCTGAATCCATAAACATACAGAAAGGATTACACACCATGATGAAGTGAGATTTATCTAGAAATGCAAGGTTGGTTCAAAATGTAAAAATCAGTAAATGTAATAAACACCATATTAATATAATAAAGGACCAAAGCCATTTCATTATTTCAATGAATGTAGAAAAATCATTTGAAATATTTCTATACCCTTTTGTAATAAAAAAAAATTCAGTAAGGTAACAATAAAGGGAAATTTTCTTATCCTGATAAAATATACCCGTGAAAGCCAACCTCATATTTGATGAAAAGTGGATAATATCACTAATATCAGAAAGGATGGGATATTTGCTCTCACTGTCTTTTTTTAACATTGTATTTGATGCTCTAATCAAAGTAATTCGGGGGGAAAAAAAAAGAAATAAACATTTCCGGACTGAAAAGAAAGAAGTAAACATCTGTATTTGCAGATAAAAGGATTGGTGTAGAGAAAGTCCTAAATAATCTATTTGTAAAAACTATAGAGCCTAATGAACAATTTTACAACTTGCAGGATACAAAGACAACACACAAACATTGGTGGTATTTCTATACACTAGCAATAAGCAATATAAAAATGTAATTAAGACAATTTTATTTATAATAGTGTCAAAATGAATAAAAATTGAGGCATAAATTTTACTAAACAGTGCAAGACTTGTACACTGAAAGTTACAACACATAGTTAAAAGGGATTAAATAGGCCTAAATGAAAATATATCTGTAATCATGAATTTAGACACTTAATATTTTTAAGATGACAATGCTCTCCTCATTGATTTACAAAACTCCATTAATCAAGACATTGTAGTACTGGCATAAGGAAAGACATATAAGTCAATGGAATAAAATTGAGAATGTAGAAATTAACCCATACTACACTAATTACCAATTGATTTTAACAACAGTGTCTAGACAATTCAATGAGAAAAAATAGTGTTTTCAAAGAATGCTGCTGAAAATACTGAATATCCACATACAAACAACGAATTTTGACTTCTACTTCATACCATAGACAAACATTAACTAAACTTGGATTACAAAATATAAATGTAATAGTTAAAACCATACAAATCTTAGAAGAAAACATAGATATAAGTCTTTGAGACTTTGGGTTAAGCAGTGATTTCTCAGATATGATACTTAAAGCATAGGCAACCAAAGATAAAATAGATACATAAGACTCCATCAAAATTACACACTTTTAGTTTTTAAACTTTTTAATATCTTCTGCTTCAAGTATACTAACATGAAAGTGAAAAGACATGACATGGAGTGGGAGAAAATATTTTCAAATAATCTATCGGATGAGTGTCTAATATCCGAACTACAGAAAGAATACTTACAACTCAATAAAAAGTGAAAAAGAACAGAATATAAAATGGACAAAAGATTTGAAAAGACATTTCTCCAAGGAAGATATACAAATGACAAACACAGGAAAAGCCACTTTCCATTATTAGTGACTATGGAAATGCAAATCAAAACCATAGTGAGATGCTGCTATATACCCACTAAGGATGGCTTTATTTAAAAAGGGGGAAAAAAATGGACAGATAATACTGATTTTTGCTGAGAATGTGTTAGAATTGAAACTCTTATAAATCGCTATGGTAATGTAAAATATTGTAGTCACTTTGGAAAATAGTTCAGCATTTCCTCAAAATGTTAAACATCGAGCTATCCCATGACCTGGCAATTCCACTCCTAGATATATAACCAAGGAAAATGAAACATATTATGCAAAAGTTGTAGTGAATGTTTAAGAGTGGCATTATTCTTAAGAGTCAAAAAAAAGTGGAAACAGCCAAAAGTCCATCTACTAAAGAATGGATAAACAAAATGTCATGTACTTAGAAAATGGAAACTACTCAGTCATAAAAAGAAATAAAATACTGACAGACTCTACAACATAAATAACCCTTGAAAATATTATCTAGCCTCAAGTAACTCAGATGCATAAAATTATTTTATATTTTACACACCAAACAATTGTCAGTCTTTGTCAGGTTTACAAAGTATTTTTCAGTGGAAAAAAAAATCAAAAAATAAACATGAAAATTCAGTGCCTAAGGGCCAAAATTAATGATTTGCACCACTATGCCTTCGATAAATGCTTGTGGAAGGCCTACTAAATGAAGTTATGAGATAATCATGAGCACACCTTAAGCATTGCATGTGTAATTCTTGCAATCTGCAACTTTTGGATAAGTACAATTACTTTAGCCCTGGCCTAAGTAATAAGATCCATGGAGTCACTAGTATTATGTCCTTATTCCTTTCCCAATATAAATAATAATAATTATAAAACTTCAAAAATATTAATCATCAGAATATCTAAAATCAAATAGTATACCATTAATGGAAATCTTTTGCATTGAAAATGAAATTTAAATGGCTAATAAGGAAAAAATGTATTTACTTTGCTATCAGGCAGGAACATGGAAATTAATGTAACACTTTTTTATGCAACAATTAGGTTGGTATAATTTAAAAATACCTACCATTCTGGGAAAAATGAGAGAAATCATACATTTCTATTGCTCCTAATATATAAATATATGTGCATATGTATACAGATGTTTTAGAAAATATTTCAGTAATAATTATTTTGAAAAACATATTTAGTTCTAATGCAACAATTCAACTTTCGAGAATCTATCACATAGAAAGAACCAATTCGTAACAACAACAAATATAAAGTTATTCATTTTAGTATTGTTTGCAGTGGTTAATAACTATTTTTCAATCTGAATTTATTTAAAAGTTAAATAATTGAATACATTGTCATTGAGGTGAATCATGTTTACTGGTCAGTAAACCTCCATTTCATTTTCCTTCTAATGGGCTTTCTTGGGTAGCAAAGCCTAGGAAAATAAAAATAACAGAAAGGAAGGTAGGGATACAAAGAGGAAAGGAAGGGAAGGGGAAGGGGAAGGGAAGGGGAAGGGGAAGGGAAGGGGAAGGGGAAGGGAGGAAGAGAGGAAGGGAGGTTTTTCTAGTTTTACTTGGAGGAAGGGAAGGAAAGGGGAGGGGAGGGGAGGGCAGGGCAGGGCAAGGAAAGGAGGAGGGAGGGAGGGGTTTCTGGTTTTACTTGCTGAAAAAGTTTAGGATGCAAATTGGTTTCAACAGATCAGAGATTTAGTTATGTATATTATGGAAAGTGGAAGGTAATGGTCTTCTTCCTGATTTCTGTTTGCTTCTGGCTTAGTTCAGTTTGGTATGTATTATCTCTACTGGCAAGTAAGGTCATGAAGACTTGAGCTAAGTTTGAGCTATTTGTAGCTGAGTTGTAGTGCCCATCTTCCAGCTATGGATACTGAGGCACTGTAGAATTAGCAGCAGTGGTTAATACTTCGAGACCCCAGCTTCCTGATCCCAGAGCAGGGATAGGCTGAATACTGTGGCTTTTGAACTCAAGAGTTCCATGGACAGCCTCAGATGCTGTAGCTTCTATGCTCAATCTGGGAAACATTTTTGGATGTCCAACCCAGGGCTTTTTCTGCCAGATTTGCAAATTTGTTGGTATCTAAATTTTTTTCTCCTAAAGTAGAGGGATTTCTGTTTCCTGCACTGTGCCCTGATTGATATTATGGCATGTTCCTAGTATGTAATATTTGTTTACTGTTTAAAAGAGTGCATTAGATTCATATCTAATAACCTTGATGTATATCCACATCAAATTAAAAAAAATATTTTTAAGTAAAAGAGCAAGATTACTAAATGTGTGTATAGGACAAGCTTGTTTTTGTGAAAATCAGATAGCAAAAACAAATAATACAGATATATATATAGACTATAACCTAATATATACTTATAGGAGCATAGGCTAATATGTGCAGAATGACACATTATACGGGTAACATTGACTATTTTATGGGGAATCAGAAATGAGAAGACAGTAGGAGATAAGATTAATTACTAAATCTGTAGATCTATTTATTTTACACCATTTATCTCAGTGAATATGTTACTTAATAACATTTAAGAAGAATTTAAGAAAGGCAACACTTACCTTCATAATCCCATTTGTATAAATTGGCTGAAACATTCATTCACAACATATAAATTACTGCTAATAGTTGTGAATAAAAATAATGAAAACATCCGGGTGGGAAAAACTGTTCAGCACAACTCTATCTCTGAGGAAAGAGACTGTGCAACATTTAAAACAATTGGTAATTTAGTAATATTAGAAATTCACAGAGTAATGCTTTAAATGTGGTATATATTTTTTTTCTTTTTTTTTTTTTTTCAGACAGAGTCTTGCTCTGTCATCCAGGCTAGAGTGCAGTGGTGCAATCTCCTTGGCTCACTGGAAGCTCCGCCTCCCCAGTTCATGCCATTCTCTCACCTCAGCCTTAAATGTGGTATATTCTTAATATATGCAACTTGAATGGAAGATTAAACACAGAAATACTAACAAAAACTAAGTTATTAAATGATAAAATAATTTATCATTCATATAAATGATAAACTATGCTGTTTAGATGAATTTGAAGGCCTTTATGTATATTCATCTTTAATCAACACTTCAATGCCTAAATTTTTCTTTCAGATTCCTAAAAACTCAAATTAACAAATATCCGTTTTTTTAGTCCAGAAAATAGAATATCAAAAAGAAGTAACAAATAGGTCACAACTAGAACATGGAGGAGAAATTTTGAGTCCGAGTCTCTGTGCTAGCCTCTGACTAACATTCTAACTAACTGCTTTTAAAATGTTTAGCCCCATTAGTCATCAGAGAAATGCAAATTTGAAAGCAGAGTCCTCCAAAAGGACTACAATTAAAAATAAATACTGGCCAGGTGCTGCGACACACTTCTGAAATCCCAGCTCTTTGGGAGAGCTAGGCAGGAGGATTACTTCAGGCCAAGAGTTTAAGACCAGCCTGGGCAACATAGCAAGATCCCATCTCTATTAAAAAAAAAAAAAAAAAGCCAGGTGTACACTTGTAGTTCCAGCTACTTGGGAGGCTAAGGTGAAAGGATGGCTTGAGCACAGGAGTTCAAGGTTACAGTGAGGTGTGATTTTGCCACTGTACTGTAAAATGGGCAACAGAGCAAGACCCCATTTCTAAAGTAAGTAAATAAATAAATAAATGACAATATTAGATGGTACTGTGAATCTGAAGCTGGATCTCTCAGACATGATGTTAGGCATAGAAAAATGCATAATGCTTTGGGAAAACTTTTTGGCATTGTCTACTAAAGCTGAACATGTGTATTCTTTGGCCCAGAAATTCACAAAATAAATGAACGTTTCATTTTAATAAATAAATGCATTTAAGTGCATATTTCAAATGTTGTGGCCTGAAAAGCTGGAAGATTTGAATTGTCATAAACTGAAATAGGGAAGAATGCAGGTTATAGAGTGGTTCCACATCTGAAGTACAATTTTAGGACAGTTAAACTTGAGATACTTGCTAGACATCTAAGTGGAGATTAAGAGTTGGCAGTTAGATATATAAGATTTGTTATAAAAGACCAAGCACTGGGGTTCTCAAATTTTGGGAGTTTGAGGAGATATAAAGAAACCAGTAGAGAGAACTGAGAAGAAGAATCCAGAAAAGTAGCAAAAACCATGAAGAATGTGTTCTGGAAGCCAAAAGAAAAAAATTTCCAAGGCTAAGGGTATAATCAACTTGGTTAAGTGGTGTGTGTAAGTTAATTAAGATGAGGACAAAAGAATAATGATTAGATTTAGCAAAATGGAAATCACTGGTGACCTAAGGTTTAATGGCGATGGTAAAAAGAAAATTGGGGTGTGTTTAAGAAAGGATGAGAGATATAATGGTCAAGTAAGATTTATTCTAACAATTCAAGGTTCAAATTAGAAAATCCATTAATTTAATTTACTGTATTATAGATAATGAGAGAAATATTACATGAGCTTCTCCATAGAGGCAGAAAAGATTCTTGAGAAAATTCAATACCCATTCCCAATTTTAAAAACTACTCAATACATTGAAAGTGACAATACTTTACTAACATGATAAAACATATATTGAATCTTAAAGCCAGCATCATATTTAACGGAATAGAAATACTAGTAGCAATCCCATTAAGAGTGTGGCATAGCAAGGATGCCACTTATTTCCACTACTATGTAACATTGTATTAAAAGTATTAACCAATGTAATCAGATAAAAAATAATGATTGAAGGCATAAGAATTAATAAAAAATATCTCTAATTGCAGATGAAATAATAGCATTCCTGGAAAACCCCAGATAAATGATGATGAGTAACATAAATAATTTTTAAAATTAGTAAATTGGTACAACAAGAATTATCATTATTTACTTCGTAAACCAAATATAACCAGTTAGAAGAATTAATAAAAGAGAAATCCTCAACTAGACGTACAAAAAAAAATTTAAGAATACGCTTTTCAAAATCTTGCAAATTCTATATGAGGAAATCTTTTAAAAATGCTCCTGACACAAAATGTAATTGAACAATTTGAATAGTATCATCTTATTGACTTAAAATAATGCCTGTTTACTATCCCATGTTTCAGAATGCTGGTGAACTAGGTTAGGACTCTGCTTAGGGTCTCACAAGCTGTAATGAAGGTTTCAGTTGGCCTGGGCTCTCCTTTAGAGGCTCTGGGGGATAAACCATTTCTAATCTCATTAAGGTTGTAATCTCATTACAGTTCCAGGCAGAATGTATTATCTTTTCACAGTTTCTATGTGGCCCCCTCCCATCTTCAAGTCAGCAATGACTGGCTGAGCGCTTCTCATGCTTTGGAACTCTCTGACTCTACATTTCTCTGACTTGTGCTGCTCTCAGCCAGAAGAAAGTTATGCTTTCAAAGACTCATGTAATTACCATTACAATCCAGGATAATCTCCCAATCTAATGGCACTGATTATAAACACAATTACATCTACAAAATCCTTCTGCCCATATAACCTTGCATATTTACAAGCATGACATGAAGGGCACAAATTATGAGGGCCCAGATTCTGCATACCACACTGCGCTCCCTGGGTCCAGGATCCACATCCCACCCATACGCAAAATACATTCACCTCCTCTGAGGGTGCCCACAAATCTCCAACCAAAGCACAAACTTGCATCTAAATGTTATTATCTCTAATGTCCAAAATCTCATCATCTAATCAAGTACAGATGAAACTATATAGGTTTGATATATCCTGGGGTGAAATGTCTTTGTTTTTTTGGACCTTTGAAACTAAAGAAAGAAATTATGACTTTACAATGATCATAAAATATATACATATATATACACACACACATATATATACACATATGTGTATATATATATTTATTTCATAAGAAAGAAGCCAAATCCATCATTTTTTTAAAAGATAATCACTTCTGTATTTTTGGCTACACTAAAGTAGTTGAGAAGTAACACCCTTAAATTTCCTTGATGCCCTCTTGTTTAAGAAGCCTATAAATCCACCCTTCTAAAAGTAACTTCAATTAAAATTGATTGAATAATATTTTTATATTATGCCTAAACATAAAACTAAAATTTTAGCATTTATATACAGAGTATAGGCTTTACTGTGTCAAATACAAAATCAACACAGCAGCTAGAAAGTGACTGAATTTACCAACCTTGTAGCATTTTATCCTTTAGAGAATATTACTATTAGCAACCAGTACTGACAGTATTTAATACACAGAAATTACCTCTAAATGCAGACTGTGAAGTACAAGAAATCTGCTGGACAATATGGAAAGATAATATATATAAAATTAAAATGGATAGATTCATCTAAGAGTTAATCATATGGCATCAAATATATACAAAATTACAGTGATTTTAAATATGTGCTATTTATTGCAATGAGAGTAAGTTTTCTTAGCTCTCCATTTCACTGAAATCAATTACAAAACTTCCAAAATCTATCTCTTTTACAATATAATAATCATTAAAGACAAAAACAATTTTTATCTTAAAAATTAAATAATTTAAATCATAAGGTATATGAAGGAAGGACTAGATTTAAACAATTTAATCACCAAGAGTTATTATGTAGTTTTGGTTATGTTTAAATGTTCAAAACTTATTTTATATTCAAGGAAACAATGCCAATGCCAACATCTAAATTATACAATTAAAGGGTGAATATAGTACAAAATTGTGAACCAGTTGCCATACAAGAGCCAATAGACAATGCGACAAGTCTTATAACCCCACAGAGTTAATGATATGAAATTCAATTCATAAAGATGTCTTCTTAAAAGTGAATTGAAAAAGGGTAAAGTTAAGGTTTTAAGAATTTTGGAAAACGTGAAAATACTGGCAAATTATTTAAGCTTTGGCAGAATGCTAAAATATATCATTTTTACCTGTGCTTCTTGTACTACTGTATAATATAATTCAACTTTCATTATTTGTTATCACAATACCATTTTGCTTAAAATGAATAGTTATGTTCAATTTAAAAGTTTTAGAGATATTTATTACAGCTTCATTTATAATACTTAAAAATTAAAACACACTTAATATCCAATGACAAGGGTTTAAGAAACTCTAAAGAGAGACAGGGCAAGATGGCCAACTAGGTGCAGACAAGTGGAACAGCTCCCATGGAAGGACTGAGACTACTGGCGTGCTTTTAACAGATCTTCAGAGGGAAGACACCGAGAGTGGACACACAAGCTAGGTTGAAGGGGGAGAAAGCTGGGAACCCTGCAAGGGCTATCGCATATGGGGGCTCATTTTTGAACCACAACAGTGCCGGAGGAATGGGTGAGTGGAACTGGCTAGGAGCAACCTGCTCTTGCCACGGGCCTCTGAAACCTCAGCAAGAAGGGACCCCTCGACCACCCTGGACACTTAAGGTGGCAAGGAGAGCCTCCTCGAGAAGTGGTAAGGGCAGCAAGCCAACTGATGTGAAGCCTAGAGGGTTTGGTGCGAGAGCATCTGTAGTGGAGCACAGATAGGGGTGGCCATGTCTCTAGGCTCAACTTGCTCCTGTAAGAGATTTTAGTCCTAGGGGAACGATGGGACCTGATCTCTGCAAGCTGGTTGTGCACATCAGATGGGACTAGTCTGTCCTGTGCACTCCGTAGTCTGCTGGCCTCTCATGGGTCCCCAGCCTGGCCATACCTGCTTATAGGGCAGTCTCGAGTGGGGCCCACACCATAGCTTCTGCATCGGTAAACCACACCTAACCAAAGAGAGCTCCAGTAAGATGGCCCCCTGTGGCCACACACCAGCCCACATGCTCTCTCTCCATACTTCAGCTCTCCCTGGGCTCACAGCAACTCACCACATCACTACCCTGGCACATGTCTGCATGGGAGAGTTTTTGCTTTACTTGCCCTGCCAGCACATGGGAGTGCAGCTGGAACCTCAACATCCCTGATGATGGCCATTTCCGAGAGCCTCGGAGGACCCAGAGCCAGCAAGCCCCGCCCCCACCAGTGCCTCGCCCTTGTGCTAATACTGTACAGAGAACAGGGGATCCTCTCACACCCTGAGTGATCACTCCTGCTTGCAGGGCACAGAGAAGGCACCCAGACCTGCCCGGACCGGCACTCTGGCCCCAAGACGACACCACCTCCAATGCAACCACACCCAGAGTCTCCAGCAGGGGCCTCCTTCCCCCAACCCCCCGATAAGCTGCATTGCCTCTGCCTCTGTGGTGAAAGCTGGCAGGGAGACAGACACCCCTGCACCCACTGGCACTCTGCTGCAGCTGCTGCACCTCAGCTTCCCCAGCGGAGGCCAAACCTCAAGGAGCCAAGAGCAAAGTCAGGGCCCAATACAAGTCCTCCCAAGTCAGAGCATGCAGTCTAGGAGATGGGAGATGAACACTGGCCCCCTTAAATCTCCCAGAAGTCAGTCGGCTGAATCCACATTATATCACAATTAAACACCCAAGGTTATCAACAGGATTTTAAAAAAACAAAAACCAAAAAAACAAAAAACAAATCCGAAGGTAACCAACCTCAAAGACTGAAGGTAGATAAGCCCACAAAGATGAGAAAGAACCATCACAAGAATGCTGAAAACCCAAAAAGCCAGAGTGCCTTCTTTTCTCCAAGTACCACGTTACCTTTCCAGCAAGGCGTCGGAACTGGGCTAAGATACTTGAAATGACAGAAATAGAATTCAGAATATGGATAGGAATGAAGATCATTGAGCTACAAAAGTACATGGAAACCCAATGCAAGGATGCTAAAAATCATGATAAAATTATTCAGGAAATGACAGACAAAATAGCTAGTATAGAAAAAAACTGGCTAGCCGTATGCACAAGATTGAAATTGGACCCCTTCCTTACACCACAAACAAAAATTAAATCAAGATGGATTAGAGACATAAATGTAAAACCCAAAACTACAAAAACCTTGGAAGACAACCTAGGCGACACCACTCAGGACATAGGCACAGGCAGATTTCATGACCAAGATGCCAAAAGCAATTGCCACAAAACTAAAAATTGACAAATGGAACCTAATTAAACTAAACAGTTTCTGCACAGCAAGAGAAAGTATCAACGGAGTAAACAGACAACCTACAGAATGGGAGAAAATTTTTGCAAATTATGTATCTAGCAAAGGTCTAATATCTAGCATTTACAAGGAACTTAAATTTACAAGAGAAAACCAAGTAACCACATTAAAAAGTGGGCAAAGGACATGAGCAGACACTTTTTAAAAGACTTACATGTGGCCAAGCATATGAAAAAAAGCTCCACATCACTGATCATTAGAAAAATGCAAACAAAACCACAATGAAATATTATCTCACACGAGACAGAATGGCTGTTACTAAAAAGCCAAAAAAAATAACAGATGCTGGGGAGATTGTGGAGAAAAAGGAATACTTATACCCTGTTGGTGTGATTGTAAATTAGTTCATCGTTGTGTATGACAGTGTGGTGATTCCACAAAGACCTAAAGGCAGCATTCAATCTGGCAGTCCCATTACTGGGTCCATACCCAAAGGAATATAAATCATTCTGTTAAAATACACATGTGTATATATGTTCATTGCAGCACTATTCACAATAGCAAAGACTTGGAATCAAACCTAAATGCCTATTAATGATAGACCTGACAAAGAAAATGTGGTACATATATACCATGAAATACCATGTAGTCATAAAAAGAGCAAGATTATGTACTTTGCAGGGACATGGTGGAAGCTGGAGGCCATTATCCTTTGCAAACTAACACAGGAACAGAAAACCAAATGCCACATGTTCTCATTTATAAGTGGGAGCTAAATGATGAGAATACATGGATACATAGAGGGTAACAACACACATTGAGGCCTGTGAGAGAGTGGAGGGTGGGAGGAGGGAGAGGATCAGAAAAAATAACTAATGGGTCCTAGGCTTAGTACCTGGGTGACAAAATAACCTGTACAACAAACCCCCATGACATAAGGTTACCTGTGTAACAAACCTGCACATGTATCCCTGAACTTAAAAGTTAAAAAAGAGACTCTAAAGCCTTTAAAATTAATTGTAAAATATAATATTGAAATAAGTTTTTACGTCATGAAAGAAGAAATATGCCATCAATTACTGTATGCATATAATATCATTATTTTTATATATTATAAGGCCTGTGTGTTTCTATACAAAAAAAAATTAACAGTGACTACATCTGGATGGCGATATCATAGATCAATATTTTCTATTCGCTTGAGTATATTCTAAACTTTGAGGAATCAGCATTAAGTATTTATGCCTTTCAAAACATGCCTTAAAATAACTTTATGTCATAGTTTCTATAATGAATCCCATCAGATTTTCTGAGGGTTGTAAGGAAGAAAACAGGATTCATTAATAGCAATTGAAGCAGAGTTTGTAGGGCAGATCCTGACTGGAATAATCTTATGTGAGAATGCAAGGAGAGAAATTGAAGACAGAAATGACTTTCAAAGAATTTTCCACAAAGAATATCAGGAAATGCAACTGTACTGTAGCTGTTGGGGAAAGAATGAATGCACACACACACACACACACACCCATTAAACATGAAAAACAGGGAAGTGAAAAGTAAAAAGTAAAAGAATAAGCCCAAAGAAAAAAGGAAGAAATTGTAACTCTAAAAGTACATATTAACACATTAAAAGTTTTAAAATTCTAAAATTATTGAATCTAAAAATCCTTTCTTTTTAAATACATTATTAAAAATTTTTAAATCTAATTTAAAAAGCGAAAATACATATACAATTAGAAACAACATAACAGCAAAACTGGAAGCAAGCATTCCATGTCATGCTATGGTAATATATTTGGAAATCTTCATCCATTTAGATTATTTCCTGGGCCATTAAAAATTCAACATTAACCTCAAGAAGAAATACATAGCCTGATAGGACAATTATGTTATTAAATAAAACAGTGGCCCATGAAAAAGAAAATAATAATTCAAACAATGGGAAAAAATCACCAAGGTGTTCTATCAAATCTTCAAGAGAAAGTTATTTAAATATGTATTAATTATTTAGGTAATAAGAATGGAAGAAAGGTTTCAAAATTCATTTTATAAAGCTGGCATAATCCTGATAAGAGCATCTATCAAATATAGCACAAATTAAGAACACCGGAATACAGACTCACTTATGAATATGGATGCAAAATCTTAAATAAAATCCTTGCAAATCAAACTCAGCAGTAAATTAAAAGAACAATAAACCATAACCAAGCAGAGTTCATCTAATGAATTTAAAAATGGTTAAATATTAATATAATACATCATCTCAATAGGTCAAATGAGAAACTAAAATCATCTTCACAGCATTTTCTATAAATGAACATCTATTCCTATGTACTGCTTTTATAATCAGAGTATATTTTTAAAATCTTTAGCATGGCCATTAGTATGTATTTGAAATCAGCATTTAGATAACATTAAGCACTTCTTTAAAATAAAAGATAGTAAAAGTCAATTTCACAGACATCATTTAATATTTTATATATGTGCCACACAAAATACACACATAAAAAGTGTTGACATCCTATTATTTAAAAAATTAGCAATGTGGATTTTTCTTTATTTTATTTTATTTTTTATTTTCATTATACTTTAAGTTCTAGGGTACATGTGCACAATATGCAGCTTTGTTACATATGTATATATGTGCCATGTTGCTATGCTGTACCCATTAACTCGTCATTTACATTAGGTATATCTCCTAATGCTATCCCTCTCCCCTCCCCCTTCCCCCACCCCACAACAGGCCCTGGTGTGTGATGTTCCCCTTCCTAGTCCAAGTGTTCTCATTGTTCAATTCCCACCTATGAGTGAGAACATGCAGTGTTTGGTTTTCTGTTCTTGCGATAGTTTGCTGAGAATGATGGATTCCAGCTGTATCCATGTCCCTACAAAGGACACAAACGCATCCTTTTTTATGGCTGCATAGTATTCCATGGTGTATATGTACCACATTTTCTTAATCCAGTCTGTCACTGATGGACATTTGGGTTGGTTCCAAGTCTTTGCTATTGTGAATAGTGCCGCGATAAACATACATGTGCATATCCTTATAGCAGCATGATTTATAATCCTTTGTGGAAGACAGTGTAGCAATTCCTCAAGGATCTAGAACTAGAAATACTATTTTTTTTTTTAACCTCCTGAGTAGCTGGGAATACAGGTGTGCACCACCATGCCAGGCTAATTTTTATATATTGTAGTAGGGATGGGGTTTCACGATATTGGCCAGGCCAGTCTCAAACTCCTGACCTGGTGATCCGCCTGCCTCAGCCTCCTAAAGTGCTAGGATTACAGGCATGAGCCACCATGCCTGGCCAGCAATGTGTAGTTTTCTAAATTTTATCCCATTTTATCTACAAAACACATATATGAATATTGTGTAATGAAACACAACTGTTTTCGTAGTCCAAAAATTGGGGTTGTAGGTTGACTCTGCCACTTAATAGCTTTGTGTCTGTTAGAAAATCACTCAATCACTCAGCCTCTCTAGGCTGCCTTCCTATTTGATAAATTGTTATTATTAGAAATAACTATCGTTTCATCTATTTTTGAGAAGGAATTTGCTTAATTTGAAAATTCTCAAGGCAAATGTATGAATCAAAAGGCATAGTTGAATGGGTATTTTGTAGTGTTTAGATCCATACAATATAATATATAGGCTAATATATGAAGTTAATGTAAATTAGCTTTCTATGAACAAAAACAATATTCAAAAATTATGAAAATACCAACTAATATACAGAAGGAATCCACTTATATGCAACATTTATATGAAAACTAAGTTACTAAAAAATAATTTTGTGTGTCTATGTGATTGTCAATAAAATATAAAATTCATAAATATTTCTAAATCCCTAAAAGTCACTTTTTATTAGCAATTGATAAAATCAGAAATAAAAGCCTTTTTATAGTACAAGAAACTAAAAGTTGCAGATCATGAAATTATTTTCTTAAAAAACAATTCTGAACCTTGGGAGTAGACTGTAAAGTAAACATGGGAAAGGGATTTATAGAAAATTCTTTCTTTTACATTCAAAAAGGATTTTATCTCAACATTATTTTAATGCACTTAGCCAATTTCAAGATGTTTTCTGGCTAACAAAAGCCATTGTTTTTAGAAATAAAAAGGAAATAAAGTGTTTTCAAAGATCCAATGACACAAATTAGAGAAAAGTGTATGTTAATGACTCTGTCTCCACCAAAAATACAAAAAATTAGTTGCGTATGGTGGCTGACACCTGTATTTCCAGCTACTCAGGAGGTTGCAGCAGGAGAATCACTTACCTCAGGCAGCGGAGGTTGAAGTGAGCCCAGATCATGCCCCTGCATTCCAGCCTGGGCAACAGAGACAGACTCTGTCTTTGAATGAATGAATGAATGAATGAATAAATAAATAAATAACATTGTGTTATAACATCAAATTGAGGAGGGCCAGCGTTGTCATTTTAGAGATGATCAAAGAAATAAAAAACTGATTGTAGGTTTACTGGATAAATATTCCCTTTTTGAAAATTTTATTCATGTTGATATTTTTATAGAGGTAGACAAATTTCAGCATGATTATTAAACTGAGGTAACAACTATTTGTCAATAGTATGTAATATTTTTAAAACTTTTATTGATTATGCTATACTTCCTTGGTGCTTTTATAGTAATCCCTGGGAAAGCTACAGGCATTGTTTTAAATTATCGAAGATTCTGTGAATGGCTACTCTCTACACTCCAGGTCACCAAGTTCTTTATAGGCTCACAAGGTGTAGGATTTCCCCCCACCCTCCTATTTACCTTTACTTCCCTCCCTCCCTCCTCCCCTCCCCTCCCCCCTTCCTTCGTTTTCTTCCCTCTCCCTCCTTCCCTTTCTTCCTTCCATTTATTCCTTGATTCACTCACTTATTCAACAAACATTTATTGTCTAATATGGGAAAGGCATTAGACAAATTACACAGAGACAAAGAAAGAGCCACAATGCATCTCCTGCCCTTAAAAACCTTACAGTCTAAGAAGTAGACAACTAATCATTAATTTCAACTGAGTGTTATAAGTGCCAGCATAGGGGTAAACGCAGAATGTAGTTAGAGTTCAAAGCAGAAGGAAAAAAGTTAAGAGATGGTTTCACCAAGGATTTTCTTCCTTCCAAGTTGAGATTTAAAACAAGAGAATTCAGCTACACAATGATAGGATTGAGAGAATGAACAGAGTCAAACAGACATTATATTTTGAGGGAAGAGTATTTATAAAGAGCTGGAAGAATGAAAATATGTGGCACATTCTGTTGTCCTGAGGTTGTTTCAGGTGGTTAGAGTATAAAGTCAGAGGGAAAGTGGGAGCAAGAAAGAGGCTGGAGACAGAAACAAGGGCAAATGTAGAGAAACTTGTACTACTATCTATTTAAGATCAGGTTCTTCCTTCTCATTGATGCCATTTCCTCCTCCTCTAGTATTTCAGCCCAGTGTTTTTGCTTTAGTGGGTTGGTTCTTTTGTTTGTTTTTGTTTTTGGTTTTGTTTAGTGTTTTCACCCTTGTCTATTTCTGGATCCTTCTCTCTTGTCTATGTAGCAGTGTAAGTCATTCTCATATGAATTCAGGTTAATATTCTCCACACTGCATGAATGAGAACAAAATTAAGACATTATAAATGAAAATAAAACTTTAAAAATTTTTGAGAATCTCAAATCTTGAATCTTATTTGCAAGAGGTAGAGTTTAAAAATAATAATAATAAAAATGGCTGGGCAGGATGGCTCATGCGTGTAATCCCAGCGCTTTGGAAGGCCGAGGTGGGTAGATCACCTGAGGTCAGGAGTTTGAGACCAGCCTGGCCAACATGGTGAAACCCCATCTCTACTAAAAATACAAAAATTAGCCGGGCATGATGGCACACACCTGTAATCCCAGCTACTGGGGAGGCTGAGGTTGGAGAATCACTTGAACCCATGAGACAGAGGTTGCAGCAAGCTGAGATCGTATCACCACACTCCAGTCCTGGTGACAGTATGAGACTACTATCCCAAGAAATAAAAAAAACTAACAACAACAAAACTTTTTTTAAAAAAGATAAAAGGAATTTTAATTAGGAAAGTCTAACACACAGATAGAGTTGTGTGCAAAATATTAACCTGGGAATAAATATAAACAAACATTTATTGTGTAAATTAATAAATTATCTTGATAAGAAAATTAATAAAATGATGGACAATTGAATATATGTCAGGAGAGGGTCACAAAATCCCTAAACTGTTCAGAAAGAAGTTAAAGATATTGAGTATGCTTAACATCTGTCAAGTGAAATATGCATTCCACAAACTTTATTAATAATTCATAACTTCAAACCTTGCAAATAAAAGCATAATAAAAAAGCTCAACTCTAATCATTCTAAACTTATGGCTTCAAAATTCATGAAGCAAAAATTAGGAAAAATGAGAAAAGTAACCTATCTCCCTGAGATATTTTAATTCATCTCTCACAGTAATTGATAGAAGTGTCAGAAAATAAACCAGAAATATAAAAGATTTAAATAACACAACTAACACAAATGGCTAAATCAATCTACTTAGAATTGTATCCCCAAATCAGAGAAAACATTTTTGTCAAATGAAATATTTATGCAAATTACCCATATATTAGAACATGAATTAAACCATAATAAATTTTAAATTATTTCTATCATATAGACCAATTTTATAAACATATCAGGATCACATTACAAATCAATTTTAAAAAATAACTTTAACATTAGATGAAGATGGAAGGGTTAATTTGTCTCATCACTGTCTGATTTTGCAAAGACACAGTTTTCCTTTTGGAAAGTTCCAAGAACATTGATTAAGGTTCAGTTTGGGAAAACAACTCAAATAAACAGAGATAGGTCATGGGTATGTTTAGAAGTCCCTATCATAAAGACTAGAGTTCTTACTCAATTATTCCATAAGTGGATACAGTTTCAATCATAATTCCAACAAAAATTTTTAAAGAAATGAACTGGATAATCCTGAAACCTATATGGAAGAGCAAGAATCAAGAAAAGCCTAGAACTCAAAAGAAAATATAAGATCAGAGGATTCACTATCACAGATAATTAACACCCATTATGGAATTTTAGTGATGCTGACAGGGAGTGTTCAGGTGAAGATGGTCAAATAGATCAAAGTAAAAAGTGAATGGTAAAAGATCCACACAAACATAAAAACCTAATGTGGGAGAGAGATAGCACTGATTACAGATATATAAACAAAACCCATCAGAAGATTGCATTGTAACAATTTGTTTTATATATTATACAAAAAATAACTGGAACCTCACTTCACATTACACCCATACATTAATTTCATATTAATTATGCATCACATCTGGCAAGTGAAATATGCATTCCAAAAATTGTAGAAATAGCTTTTTAATTCCAAATTTGTAAATAGAAGGCAGAGTGAGAAAAATAAGCCTCAATTTTAAACATTCTAAACATAGTTTCATCTAAAACTATCACATAAACATTAAAAGCAGAATTCAGAAACATTGAGAATGAAATAACAGAAAATATTTTTATAATCTCAGGAGTGGGACAATTTCTTAAACAAGTTCACAAAAGGAAAAAGCACAAAGGAATGTATTTATACCTGATACTACATTAAACTGAGATGTCTTTTCATCAGAAGTTACCATAAAGAAATGAAAAAAGTTTGGGTAAATATATTTTTAACATTTGTAACTAGAAAATATTTAGTATCCACAATATATAAATTCTTACAAATCAGTGAGATGACACTCAGTATATAGCAGGAAAATCATGAGCAGGTTTTCACAGAAAAGGAAATACAAATCACCCCGCAAAAATCATTAAAAATGTTCAGTTCCATTAATAACTAATAACAAACCATAATGAGGTACAATTAAAAAGCCTTATTGTAGAGAAGAATGTCTTTAACTCCAGGTTGGAATGCAAATTGGCATAATAATTTATATATTATTTCCTTTTACTATACTATTATTTATTTTATCTATTATGTTCTTATACAACAGTGAATGAGATATGGCAGGAAAAGAAAGCTTCATCTTCAGAAAAGATGAGTCATAATGAAAGGTCAGATGCTTCCAAGCAGGAGCACACCACTGCTGGTTTTAGAGAAGAAGAGAACAAATAGCTAGGGAAATGCAGGCAGCCTCTGAAAACTGAGTGTGATCTCAGGCTGACAGCTGCCAAGGAAACAAAGGCTTCAGTTCTCAAACCATAAGAATTAAATCATGTCAAAACTGAACACCCCAGTTAGAATGGGTAGTATCAAAAAGACAAAAAATAACGAATGCTGTTGAAGATGCAGAGAAAAGGTACTCTTAAATGTTGTTGGTGGGACTATAAATGAATACAGCCACTGTGGAGTGGAGATCACAGCAATATGGAGATTCTTCAAAAAAAAAAAAAAAAAACCCACTAAAAAAAGAATTACATATGATCCAACAATCCCACTGCTGGTTATATATCCAAAGAAAAAGGAATCAGTATGTCCAAGAGATATCTACACCTTTGCATTTATTGCAGCACTATTCACAAAACCTAAGATATGAAATCAACCTGCTTCCATCAACGGATGAGTAGATAAGAAAATGTGATACACAATGGAATACTATTTGGCAATAAAAAGGAACGAATTCCTGTTATTTGCAGCAACATGGATGGAACAGGAGGGCATTATGTCAAGTGAAATCAGCCTAGCACAGAAAAATGAATACCATACGTTCTCCTTCATACATGGAAGCTAAACAGGTTGATCTCACAGAAGCAGAGAGTAGAGTAGTGATAACTAGAGACTAGGAAGTGTAGGGGGTAGGGGGCATAGACAGAGGTTGGATTAGAGATAAAAAATTATAGCTTAATAAGACAAGTAAGTTTTAGTGTTCTTTAGCACTGTAGAGTGACTCTAGTTAATAATAATTCATTCTATATTTTCAATGAGAATTTTCAAAATCCTGGAAGAGGGCGATTTTGAATGTTACCAACACAAAGAAATGCTGAATGTTACCCTAATTTGATCATTACGGATTGTATACAGGTATCAAAATATCACATTAGACCCCTTATAAAAATATACAATTATTATGTGTCAATTAAAACAAAAACTGAATAAGTTTTTGTTTGAAGTTTTTCTTCAGTTTTTATTTTAATTGACACATAATAATTGGACATCTTTATAGGGGTCTATTCTGATATTTTGATACCTGTATACTAAAAATAGTGTTATCCTGGAGTCTCCAGATAGAAATGCCAGGCTACTGATACCCTGATTTTAGTCTTGCCAGTCCTAGGGCAGAGCAACCACTTGAGCCATGCTGTGCCCAGACTTCTGACTTAGGAAAAGGTTGAGATAATAAATGAGTGCTGTTTCAAGATGCTAAATTTGTGGTAATTTGTTAGGCAGCAATAGAAAACTAATATAGGCAAATTGGCTAAATATTTAAAAAATTGGCCAATTGCTATTTAATTATTGACAAAAAGTTTGCTATTTATAACTCAAAACAAAAATCAGTATTTTTTATTTTTAAATATGAAAAACTCACCGTTTTTGAAAGAGAATGTAATTCATTTTTTGATGACTTTGTTTCCCTTATTGCTTCAGTCACTTCCTCTTCCTTCTCCTCAATATTAGTATTAACATTTATCACTGATGAAGAGTAATGATCATATAGACTGGTAAGTTGATACATCTCTCTCCTAGGTAGAAAAAAATATATTTTAAATTATACTTAGGCCAGGCTTGGTGGCTCATGCCTGTAATCCCAACACTTTGGGAGGCCAAGGTAGCAGATTACTTGAGTCCAGGAGTTCAAGACCAGCTTGGGCAACATGGAGAGACAATGTCTTTACGAAAAAAAAAAATGGAAAATTAGCCAAGCATGGTGGCACATGCCTGTAGCCCCATCTACTGAGGAGGCGGAGGTGGGAGGATTGATTGAGCCCAGGAATTTGAGGGTGTAGTGAGCTGTGATTGATTCACTGTACTCCAGCCTGGGTGACAGAGTGAGATCCTATCTCAAAATAAATAAATAAATAAATAAATAAATAAATAAATAAATAAATAATACTTAAATTAGCTTTAACAGTATGAATCAATGGAAATCCATCCCAAAGTAACTTGACAATTTCTAAAAAATACTACTTAGATGTTAAGTAAATAGTGTGGGGAAAAAAGTCATCAATAGTATTGTTTCCAAGGGAAGACATAATTGAGAGAAAAATCAATTATAAATTCTTTCAAATAAACTGTCTTTGAATCTGATTTCAGGTAAGAGATTTACACACTTTTAATTCAGAAGCTGGGTAATACAGGGATGGAAAGGTAAGAAAAAAAGAAGAGGAGGCAGAATTGAAAAGACCAAGCAGTTATAGCTTTCACAGCCTTAGAGGTAAAATAAAGGAAATTGTAGCTTAGGAAAACACAGGACTTTTTAAAAAGAAGTAATAGTCAAAGAGTTATTTGTTCCTATATGACCCTCCCAAGAGGACCAGTGCTAGTCTGTGAACCACACAGTCCTTTATCTAATCTAGCAAGTAGAAACCATCTTCCAAATATAAAATTACTTTAGATACTGTTATGGTTGTTTAATGTAGCAAAAAAAAAAAACAGTGAGAAAATGATAAAATTAGCATTTTCATAAAATACCAGCAAATAATATAGATAATTACAACTTTTTAAACACACCTTAAACAAAATAGTAGACTAGGAGATTTATTTGAAACCCATATAAAAGTAAAATTTTATATGTAATAAACTCATACAAGTCAATATGTAATAGAAAAATTATTCAATAGAAAAAGGCACAGAGAATATGAACAATCTCCAATAAATATATAGTGTGCTTATTGAGTTGGCCCAGATTCTTATGCACCAACCCTGATTCCAGCAGCATGGTCAAAGGAAACTGAAATCTACAATCTCACTATAGAAATGAAAATTAAAGGAACAAACAAATAGGCAAGAACAAGATTCTTTACATTTCCATGTCTGCAGAGTATAGACTTAACCTGTCAGCATCCTAGAATCCAGTTAGGCAATGAGAGTTAGGTAGCGTCAACATTCAAAGTGTATTAATTTCTTTTGAAATTAATTTTTCTTCTCTCAGTGTTATCTGTTGCCTCCAGTCCAGAGAATACACTATGGATTTTTACCTGAGTGATGGACAATTGCCTACTGCCATGCAATTTAAGAATTATTATTTTAGTGGTTCACTTATTCCAATTTCTTGATGAAGTTGATGCCACTAACTCCTCAGACTTTTGAGGATTTTCCAGGAAAGCAGTTTATACTATGCTTGTCTCCACTGTTATTTTAAATTTCATCATTGTTATATCAGCTAAATCCAAATAAATTTAGAAGAATAAAAGGGAAGAATCACTCTACCAGTTGTTAAGAATTACTATGCAAACTCTGAAATCAAGGAAGTGTGATATTGGCAGAGGGATAGCCAAATAGATAAATGGAATGGTCATAGACAACTCAGAAATAGAGCTACACAAACATGCCTGATTTTTGACAAAGTTACAAAATCAATTTAATGAAAGTAATTTAACATATGGTGATGGAATAATTACATATTCATTGGCAAAAAAAAGTGAAGCTCAAGCTAAATCTCACATTTTACACACAATCTAACTAAAAATGGCTTATATATCTAAATATAAATTGTAAACCTATAATATTTTTAGAGAACAAACTTCTTTGTTACACGATTAGGGCAAGATTTCTTGTGTGTGACACCAAGTACATGATGAATAAAAGAAGAAAGTGATAAGTAGAATTTTAGAAAAATTAAGAACTTCTGCATTATAAAACACCCTCAAAGACAAAAAGACAAGACTTTACTAAAACATAGAATATATTTGCATATAACATATCCGATTAAAAGTCTTGCATTTTCAAATATTAAAGAATTCTGTACACACAACCATAAGAAAACAAACATTACAATGAGGAAATGGCAAAATATTTGAACAGACACTGTATGAAAAAGAGACTTCAATAACAATTGAGCACACGAAAAGATGTACATCACAATTTGCCACTAGGGAAATGCAAATTAAAATCATAATGATATATCGCTACAAACTTACTAGTCTAGGTTGAATTTTTTTTAAAAAAAAATTAGTGTTCTCTTGTAGAGAAACTGGATCTCTCATACATTGCTGGCATTCAGATAAAGTGGTACAGCCATTCTGGAAGACCAGTTTGGCAGTTTTTTAGAAAATTAAATTTACACTTAACATACATCCCAAAAATCACACTTTTTGATATTTATCCAAGAGAAATGAAAAACTTATGTTCACACAAAAACTTCTACATTGATATCCATGGCAACTTTATTCAAAGTAGCAAATAACTGGGAGCAAACTAAATGTCCCTCAAAGGGCAGATGGTTTCAAGCTGTGGTACATCCATACAATGGAATTTCATTCAGTAATAAAAAAGGAATGAACTCTTAGTACCTTCAACAACCCAGACTGATCTCAAATGCGTTATGCCTAATAAAAAAAGCCCAAATCAAAAGTTAAATATTATAGGGTTTCATTTATATAGCACTCTTAAAATGGCAAGACTAGAGATAGAGAAAATAATAGTGGTTGTCAGGAGACAGAGAAAGGACAGTTGGTATGAATAAAAACGGTAGCATAGGAAATGAAACTAGTCTGTATTCTGATTGTAGTGGTAGTTACTGAATCTATACGAGATAAAATGGCAAATAACAATAAACACACACATACATACATACATGAAAATATGTAAAAAATCATGAAATGATTAGGCTTATCTCAATTTCCTGGTTTTAATACTGACAACAAGTGCAGTATATACAATACAAGATACTCCCATTGGAAGAAGCTGGAAGAAGGGTACATAAGACTCTGTGTCTAAACTCCTAAGAGTCTACAATTATTTATGAATAAAGATTTAAAAAGCAAAATATTAGATGAAACAGACCTGCATACTTATCAAGACTGAGATAGGACACATAAAAAATCCCACATACTCAAATATGGGAGAGTGAACTCTAGTGGTTCACTTGAAAACCTACAAGGTATCAGTCTAATAAAGAATCATATTTCAGGCTGGGCATGGTGGCTCATGCCTATAATCCTAGCACTTTGAAAGGCTAAGGCAGGTGGATCACCAGAGGTCAGGAGTTTGAGACCAGCCTGGCTCATGGTGAAATTCTGTCTCTGCTAAAAATACAAAACAGCCAAGAGTGGCTCCATGCACCTGTAATCCCAGCTACTCACGAGGCTGAAACAGGAGAATCACTTGAACCCAGGAGGCAGAGGTTGTAGTGAACCAAGATTGTGCCACTGCACTGCAGCCTGGGTGACAGAGCAAGACTCCATCTCAAAATATAAATAAATAAATAAACAAATAAATAAATTATACAAATACATTGAAATTAAATGACATGTTCCTGAAAGACCAGTGAATGAAGACAAAAATTAAAAATACAATTAAAGAATTAGTTGAAATAAATGAAAATTGAAACTCAATATACCAATTTTATGGGACACATAAAAAGAAGTATTAAGAGGCAAGTTTATAGCAGTAAATGACTACAGTAAAAACTAGAGAGATTTAACATAACCTGCTGATGCACTGCAAGGACCTAGAAAAGCAAGAACAAACCAAATTACAAGAAGTAGAAAGAAAGAAAGAAAGATCAAAAGCAGAAATAAATAAAATCGAGACTAAAAAATACAAGAGATTCACAGAACAAAAAGTTAGCTTTTTAAAAGATAAACAAATGGACAAACCATTAGCTAGATTAACAAAGAAAAAAAGGGAAGACCCAAAAACCAAATCACAAATGAAAAAGGAGTTATCACAATGGGCACCACAGAAAATAAAAGTATAATTAGAGATTACTGTAAGCAATTTACATGCCAATAAAATAAAAAACCTAGAGGAAATTGATAAATTCGTAGATACATACAACCTATTAAGATTGAACCAAGAAGAAACAGAAAGCCTAAACACAGCAATAACAATAAGATTGACTCAGTTACAAAACTCTTCCCCCAAAAAAATCCAGTATCACTGAATTCTATTGAACCTTTAAAGAAGAAATAACTTCAGTTCTTCTAAAACTATTCCAAAAATTTGAAATGAAAGGAACTCTCCCTAACTCATTCCACAAGACCAGTGTAACCTTGATACCAAAGCTAGACATGGACACAACAACAAAAAACCACTATAAACCAATATCTCTGATGAACACAGATAGAAACATCTTCGACAAAATGCCAGGAAATTGATTCCAACAATATATCAAAATGATAACACACCATGATCAGGTGGGATTTATCCCAGAAAGTCAAGAATGATTCAACATGTATGAATCAATAAATGTGATACATTTCATCAACGCAATAAAGGACAAATGCCATATGATCATCTCAGTAAAGGCAAGTATTTGATAAAATTAAATATTTCTTCATAATAAAAAATATTCTTAATAAATTAGGTGTAGGAAAAGGTACCTCAACATAATACAGGGGCCATATATGACAAAACCACAGCTAATATCATACTGAAGAGGGAAAAGCTGAAAGTTTTTTATATAAGAACTAGAACAAGACAAGGATGTCCAGTCTCAGCACTTTCATTCAACGTAATACTGGAAGTCCTAGCCAGAGCAATTAGCCAAGAGAAAGAAATACAGGGCAGCGTCTATTTTGGAAAGAAGGAAGTCTAATTGTCTATCTTTGTAGATAACATAATCTTGTATATAGAAAAACCTGAAGACTCTACCAAAAAACCTCTTAGAACTGATAAATGAATTCAATAAGGTTGCAGGATTCAACATCAACACACAAAACTCAGTAGTGTTTCTATACACTAATAAAGATATAACCAAAAAATAAAAAGGCAATCTCATTTACAATACCTACAAAAAAATAAAACAGGAACATATGTAACCAACAAGGTGAAAGACCTCTACAAGAAAAACCACAAAACCCTAATGAAAGAAATTGAAGAGGCTGCAAAAATGGAGATATCCTAGCTCACGGATTGAAA
Organism: Papio anubis; assembly: GCF_008728515.1. Classification (NCBI taxonomy): domain Eukaryota; kingdom Metazoa; phylum Chordata; class Mammalia; order Primates; family Cercopithecidae; genus Papio; species Papio anubis. The sequence goes on from NC_044994.1 coordinate 25,333,689, forward strand.
GAATATTGTCAAAATGACCATACTACCAAAAACAACCTACAGTTTAGCAATTCTTATCAGAATACCAATGACATTATTCATAGAAATAAAAAAAAAAAGTTAAAAATTTTATGGAACCACAAAAACCCCAAATAGCCAAAGCAATTTTGAGCAAAAGAACAAAGCTGGAGGTACCACACTACCTGACTACAAAGCTGTTATATCCAAACAGCATGGTGCTGGCAATAAAAATGGATACACAGACCAACTAAACAACATAGAAAACCCAGATATTAATCTACATATCTACAACCAACTGATTTTTGACAAAGACAGAAAGAACATACTTTGGGGAAATGAAAGTCTCTTCAAAAAATGGTTCTGAAAAGCTTGATGTCCATATACAGAATAATAAAAAGAGACCCCATCTCTTACCCTCTACACAAATCAAGTCAACACGGATGAAAGACCTAAATGTAAGAACCAAAACTTTAAAACTAGTATAAACACACACACACACACACACATTCTCTCACACACACACTCACACACACACACAGGAAATGGTTCAACACATTGTCCTGGAAAAAGTTTTATTAATAAGACCTCAAAATTACAGGCAACAAAAGCATAAATAAACAAATGTGATAATATCAAACTAAAAAGCTTCTGCACAGCAAAGGAAACAAGCAACAGTGTGCAAGTACAATGTACACAATGAGAGAAAATATTTGCAATCTATTAATCAAACTGCAGATTAATATCCAGAATATACAAGGACTTCAAACATCTCAATAGGAAAAAAAAAAAAAGTGGGCAAATAACCTGAACAAATATTTCTCAGAAATGCTTGATATCACTAATCATTAGGGAAATGCAAACAACAATGAGGAATCATATGAGCCAAATTAGAATGGATATTATCAAAAGACAAAAAATAACAAATGCTGTTGATATAGGTTGGATAGTTGTCCTCTCTAAATCTCATGCTGAGTAGCAATCCCCAAGTCTAAGGTGGGGCATGATGGGAGCTGTTTCGGTCATGGGGATAGATCTCTCATGAATAGATTGGTGCTGTCCTCATGATAGTGAGTGAGTTCTCACAAGAACTGGTTGTTTAAAACTGTGTGGCACTTCCTCCCTCTCTCGCTCCCACTCTTGCCATGTGACATGCCTGCTGTCACTTCACTTTCCTCCATGATTGTAACCTTCCTGAGGCCCTCGAAGCTAAGCAAATGTTGCTGCCATGCTTGTATAGCCTGCAGAACTGTGAACCAATTAAGCCTCATTTATTTATAAATTACCCAGTCTTTGGTATTTCTTTATAGCAATACAAAAATGGCTTAATACATAAAATTGGTACCGAGGAATGGGACTTTGCTATAAAGATACTTGAAAGTGTGCAAGTGACTTTGAAACTGAGTAATAGGCAGAGATTGGAGGAGTTTAGAGAGCTCAGAAGAAGACAGGAAGATGAGAGAAGGTTTGGAACTTCTAAGATACTGGTCAAATGGCTGTGACCAAAATACTGATAGAAACGTTGACAGTGAAGGCTAGACTGATGAGGTTTCAGATGTAAATGAGGAAGCTATTGGGAACTGGGGTAAAGATTACCCATGTTACACCTGAGCAAAGAGCTTGACTGCATTGTGTTCATGTCCTAGGGATCTGTGGAAGTTTGAACTTAACAGTAATGACTTACAGTATGTGGCAGAAGAAATTTCTAAGCAGCAGAGTGTTCAAGATGTAGCTTAGCTGCTTCTAATGACCTATTATCATATATGGGAGCAAAGGAATGACTTAAAGTTGAAACTTATATTTAAAAGAGTATAAAAGTCTGGAAAGTTTGCAGACTGGCTATGTGGCAGAGAAAAATTCCAAGCAGGCTGCAGAACCACTACTTGCTAGAGAGATTAGTATGACTAAAAGAGAGCAAAGTGCTAATATCCAAGACAGTGGGAAAAAGACTTTCAAGGCATTACAGAGATCTTAGAGGCAGCTCTTCCCATTACAGACCCAGTGGCCTAGGAGGAAAGAATTGTTTCAGGGGCCAGGCCTGGGATGCTGCTTCCCTGCTCAGCTTAGGGACACTGCTCCCTGCATCACAGCTGCTCCAGCTACAATTATGGCTCAAAGGACCCCAGGTATGGTTTTGGCTGCCACTCTGGAGGGCACAAGCCATAAGCCTTGGTGGCTTCCACCATGGTGTTAAGCCTGGGGTGCACAGAATGCAAGCATGAAGGAAGGTTGGAGGCTTTTAGCTGCATTTCAGAGGATGTAGGAGAAAGCCTGTGGGCCCAGGCAGAAGCCTGATCCAGGGGCAGGGCCCTTACAGACAACCTCTACTAGGAAAATGCCAAAGGAAAATGTGGGGTTGGAGACCCCACAGAGAATCCCCACTGGGGCACAGTACAGTGGAGCTGTGGGAAGACGGTTGCCACCCTTCAGCCCCCAGAATGGTAGCTCCACTGACAACTTGCACCCTGAATCTGGAATCCCACAGTAACTCAACTCCAACTCATGAGAATAGCTGCACCTTGCGAAGCCACAAGAGTGGAACTGTCAAGGTCTTAAAAACCGACCCCTTCCAGCGTGTCCTCGATGTGGGGCATGGAGTAAAAGGAGATTATTTCAGAGCTTTAAGATTTAGTGACTGCCCTGTTAGGTTTCAGAATTTCATGAGGCCTGTTGCCTCTTTCTTTCGACAAATTTCTCTCTTTTGGAATAGTAATGTTTACTCAATGCCTATACTACCATCACATCTTGGCGGTAAATAACTCGCTTTGATTTTATAGGCTCAAAGTTGGAAGGAGATGAGTCTCAGATGAGACTTAACACTTTGGACTTGATGCTGGAATGAGTTAAGACTTTTTTTATTTTGCCATGTGAGAGGGACATGAGATTTGAGGAACCAAGGGTGGAATGATATAGTTTAAATGTCTGTCCCCTCCAAATCTCATGTTGAAATGTAATCCCCAATGTTGGAGATGGGACATGCTGGGAGGTGTTTTGGTCATGGGAGTGGATCCTTCATGAATGGCTTGGTGGTGTCCTCAGGACAGTGAGTGAGTTCTCACAAGATCCGGTTGTTTAAAAGTGTATGACACCTCGTCCCTCTCTCTCTTGCTCCCATTCTCACCATGTGACAGGCCTGTTCCCACGTCTCCCACTTTGCCTTCCACTATGATTGTCAGCTTCCTGAGGCCCTTACCAGAAACAAAGCAGATGTTGCTACCATGTTTGTACAGTGTGAAGAACCATAAATCAACTAAACCTATTTTCTTTATAAATTACTGAGCCTCAGGTGTTTCTTTATTGCAATGCAAAAACTGCCTAACAAAGCTAGTGAGAATGCAAAATAAATAAATAAATAAAAATAAGGAGCTCTTCTACACTACTGGTGGGAACGTAAACTGGTACAACTGCTATGGATAATAGTATGAAAATTCCACAAAAACTACAAATAGAACTACCATATGATCCAGTAATCTCACTACTGGGCATTTATCCAAAGGAAAGGAAATCAGTATTGAAGAAGTCATCTGCACGCCCATGTTTATCACTATACTATGCATAATAGCCAAGATATGGAATCAACCTAGGTGTCCAGGTGAATGAACAAAGAAAATGTGGTATGTATACACAGTGTAATACTATCCATAAAAAAAGAATGAAATCTTGTCATTCACAGCTACATGGATGGAACTGGTGAATATTATGTTAATGAAATAAGACAGTAACAGAAAGTTCAATGTTGCCTGTCCTCACTCATGTATGGAAGCTAAAATATAGTTGATCTCAAAGAAGTAAAAATTGAAACAGAGGATATTGAAGACTGGGAAGTGTAGGAGAAAGAGGGGACAGAAAGAGATTTTTCAAAGGATACACAATTACAGCTAAGTAGAAGGAATAAGTTCTAGTGTTCTGTACCAATGTAGAATGACTATAGTTAACAATAATACATAGCTTCAAATGGCTAGGAGAAGGATCTGGAATGTTTCCAACCCGAGAAACAATAAATGTTTATGATAATAGATATGCCAATTACCATGATCTAATCACTCTATATATTATGTGTATTAAGACATCGTTACATACCCCATGAGTATATACATATTCTGTATGTCAGTCTCTAAAGTTTAAAAAGAAATAACCTATCAAGCCATGGAAAGACAAGGAGAAAATGTAATGCATTTTACTAAGTGAAAGAAGCCAATCTGAAAAGGCTAAATCTTATATGATGTCAATTATATCACATTCTTAAAAAGTCATACTTGAAGACAATAAAAAGGTCAGGGATAACCAGGAGTTAGGTGGGAGGAAGCAAGGAATAAGTAGAGCAAAAAGGATTTTTTTTTTAAGTAGTGCACTGAAACTATTGAATAATATTATAGTTGTGTACACATCTTTATACATTTTCTAAACCTATAGAACGTACATCATGAGTAAGCTCTATTGTAAACTATGATCTTTGGGTGATAATGATGTGTCAAGGTAGGTTCGCTGTTGTAACAAGTGTACCACTCGGATGTGGGATGTCTGGTATGGGGGGTGGGGAGAAGGGATAAAAAGGAGCTTTCCAAACTTTTCACCCAGTTTTGCTGTGAGCCCAAAACTGCTCTAAAACATAAAGTCTAGTTTAAAAAAAAAATACAAAAACAACTATGAAAAAAAATTAAAAGAAGATAGTTCTAATGGTAAATTGTTGTATTAGCCTGCATCTTCTGAGAACCAGACATCAAGAAAGCATTGCAAGTTCAAGGATATTTTTAGGGGAAATATTTGTGAGAAAGGAAATTGGGAGGAAGCAGTGGTCAGGGCACACTGAAAGTCTTGAATTTAAGTCTCCCCAGAGTAAATGAGAGAGGCAGGAAAGCTTGAAGCATCCTATGCAGTTCATGGAATATTTGAAGAAGCCACTGGGAATCCTCAAAGTTGGCCATAGAGGATCCCATTTTTCCCAGAAGCATGCCTGCCTTAGTATACCTGCAACAATCAGTCGTCAGCTAGGATTAGTGCACTGTATTTCCATGGCAAGAAAAAAGCAGTGATGGATTTTGAAGTGTAGCATCAGGAGCCTGCATTGGCTATCCGTTGCTGCATAAAATGTATAACCAAACTTAGTTGCTAAATTCATTAATATTTATTATCTTACCAGTTCTGTGATCCCCTAGGTTCTCCAGCTCTGGGTCTTCTACCATGACTGGCAAGGACCTGTTTTCTAACATACTACAAATACTTCTGCTCTCACATTGCTGGTTGTTGGCAGCAATTCTCAAGAGTGGTTGGTTCTCAAATGTGGGTGGACTGAAGCTTATGTTGTTTCCACACGCTGTAGGCCTCTCCATAGAGCATCTCAATACATGGCAGCTTGACTCATCAGAGCAAGTAACCAAGATGACAAGAAAGAGAATGCTAGCAAGGTAAAAGTCACAAATTTTTGCAACCTAATCATAAAAATGATGTTCTATTACTTTTGCTTTATTCTGTTTATTAGAAGCAACTGAGTATAGTGCACATTCAAGAGGGGATTTTACAAAAGTGTGACTGTTCCCCAGTATAATGCCTACATGACATAGTTGAATTTCGACCCTTCTCTAACTCTGCTTATCTTTAAGAAACAGGATGCCTGGATAAAAAGGTCCCTTTGTAACTGGGCCAGCTGAGACTAGTTAGAACCAAGATGGTCAACTGGACTGAACAACTTCAAAAAGAACTCAAGCTTTATTATAACGTCATTTTCATGCTAAATGACCCTTGCACCAGCACCATGATAGTTCACAATCCTCATAACAACAGCTGGAAGACACCATAAAAGGACAAAAAGGAAGGTAGCACTCAAGTTCAGGGAAGTTCATTTCCCATTTCTAGAAAAGACATAAACCTTCCTCCTTTTGATTTTAATGTTCAACCTCTTCATTAAAGAAACCCTATATTTTGCCCCGCTCGTCGTTCACTAGTGGAAAAGTTGATTTGTGAGCCTTGCTCCTCCTTATCAATTCTGTGTTCTGCGCCGCTTGACACTCACTTTTGGTTTCATGTATTAGCTTAATGAAACCAAACAAGGAAGGATCCCATTTGTTGAAGGATTAGCTTTCTCTGTAATCAAACTGGTGACCCAGCAGCTGAACTAGCTAGTCCACTTCCTTATTTGGGAAGCTTTTTTACATGCTTATAGACCCAGTAACTGGCATATAAGGGTTTACAACCTCATCTGCCAGCAAAGGACAGGCATTAGTCCTGACTCTGGGTGCCAGGGATCAGCTTTGGAAAAGGTAATATATCATTGTTTTGAGGTCATAAGCAGGCAGGCAAAGGGTTATATAGCTGTACTGGAAAGAAAGCTCAGAGTTAAGTATGATGGGGACACTCACCCCAAATCAGGGTTGTGCACAGGGATGCCTGGCACAAGGTCATAGTCCTGCACTCAGTAGAGGTCCCTGCTGGAGTCCTTGAGAGGGTGAAGAAGGGACCAGTAGTTTCATTCTGAGTAGAGACTCCCTTAAGAATCTTTGCAAAGGTGAGAGAGGAACCTAAGGGCTGACACTCTAGAATGCTGGATCAAGAAATGACCTGCCAGTAAGTCTTTTGTGTATGAGTGTGTATTCTTCTCTATTTACTCCTCTTAGAGATTTTTCTCTTATGTCTGTGAAAACCTCTTTCATGCCAAGTTTCTTGCACCAGAGGAGCTTAAATTTACCCTCTTCCCAGAAATACTGCCTCCCCCTCCTCCCCCTCCTTCTTCTCCTCCTTGCTGAAGCCCCACAGACAAAGTCACCTTGGCTTCCCCCTAAGAGGAAGATGACATACAGTCTGGAAAGTTAAGGGATCATTTTTGGGGGATTAGAGGAAATCTGAATTATGAGGTTAAGACACCTAGGGGAGACTGCCTGAGACAAGGAGCCAAGGACACTCAGTTAACCTTCAAGAAGACACCAGGGATCCCTGGGTGCAATGGTCAGTATTGGTTTTCTGCATAGTAAGAAAAATTTAGAGCTAAAATGATTAACCTGCAACTACAGAATTAACTAGAGTCTTCTAAACTTCTCTGTCTTCCTCCTTTCTTCTCTGCCTGCTTTGAATCTGCTGTTAAGTTATTGGTCCTAAGACTTATTCTTTATGATCTAACTGAAATTGAAACATTAAAAATTCATTTGAAATTGAAGAATAAAAGGTAAAAGAGCCTTTTTTAAAAAGAATGAATTACCATAAAGACCTCTTTATCAAATTTTGGTCCACAGCCTTCCTTGGATTATCTATCGGGAAAAACAGTTTAGCCATTGGAACGGGTTCCAATTTTGTCCGAAAAATAATTTGAACCCAGCTATCTTTTATAAAATGGTGAGTTTGTGTTGTTATCTCATGGCCAAAAGTCCAAGGTAACAGCTATTGGATCTTTGTGTGTGTGTGTGTGTATGTATATATATATTAGGTTATATATATATATGAGAGGTTATATTATATAACCTAATATATATATTAGGTTATATGTTATGTCTAGCATGCTACCAAACGGCTTATAATCATAAATTAAATTCAAATACTCTTCAAATTCATGCGAACTTAGTAATTGATAAGATTTGGCTGTGTCCTCATCCAAATATCATCTTGAATTGTAGCTCCCATAATCCCCACATGTCCTTGGAGGGACCAGGTGGGAGGTAATTTAATCATGGGGGTGGTTTCCTTCATGCTATTCTCATGATAATAAGCTATCATTAGATCTGATGATTTTATAAGGGGCTTCCTCCTTCACTCAGGTCTTATCCTTCTCTTTCCTGTCACCATGTGAAGAAAGACATGTTTGCTTCCCCTTCCACTATGATTGTTAAGTTTCCTGAGGCCTCCCCAGCTCTGTGGACCTGTGAGTCAATTAAATCTCTTTCCTTTATAAATTACCCAGTCTCAGGCAGTTCTTTATAGCAGCACGAGAATGGACTAATACAGTAAATTGGTACCAGTAAAGTGGGATGCTGCTATAAGCATACCTGAAAATGTGAAAATGACTTTGCAACTGGCTAACAGGCAGAGAGTGGAACAGTTTGGAGGACTCAGAAGAAGACAGGAAAATATGGGAAAGTTTGGAACTTCTAGAGGCATGTTGAATGGGTTGGACCAAAATGCTGATAAGTGATATGGACAATGAAGTCCAGGCTGAGGTGGTCTCAGATGGAAATTAGGAACTTTTTGGGAATTGGAGCAAAAGTTACTCTTGCTATGCAAAGAGACTGATGGCATTTTGGCCCTGCCCTAGAGATCTGTGGAACGTTGAATTTAAGAGAGATGATTTAAGGTATCTGGCAGAAGAAATTTCTAAATGGCAAAACATTCAAGAAGAAGCAAAGCGTCAAAGTTTAGAAAATGTGCAGCCTGATGATGTGATAGAACACGAAACCTTATTTTCTGGGGAGAAATTCAAGCTGATTGCATACATTTGCATAAGTAACAAGGAGCCAAATGTTAATCACCAAGACGTTTGGGAAAACGTCTCCAGGCCATGTCAGAGACCTTCACAGCAGCCCATCTCATTACAGATCTGGAGGCCTAGGAGGGAGAAATGGTCTTATAGGTGGTCTTTCCTCCTGTTCTATGTAGACTTGGGATGTGGTGCCCTGCATCCCAGCTGCTTCAGTTCTAGCCATGGCTAGAGGAGTCAATGTAAAGCTCAGAATGTTGCTTCAGAGGGTGCAAGCCCCAAGGCTGGGTGGCTTACACATGGTGTTGGGCCTGTGGGTGCATGGAATTGAATAACTGAGGTTTGGGAACCTTTGTCTAGATTTCAGAGGATGTAGGGAAACACCTGGATGTCCAGGCAGAAGTTTGCCGCAGGGGCAGAGCCCTCGTGGAGAACCTCTGCTGGGCAGTGCAGAAGGGGAATGTGGGGTCAGAGTTCCCACAGGGTTGCCACTGGGGCACTGCCTAATGGAGCTGTGAGAGGAGAACCACTGTTCTCCAGACCCCAGAATAATAGATCCATCAACAGCTTGCACTGTGTGCCTGAAAAAGCCACAGACACTCAACACCAGCCCATGAAAGCAGCCAGGATGAGACTATAACCAGCAAAGCCACAGGGGTGGAGCTTCCCAAGGCCATGGGAGCCCACCTCTTGCAACAGTGTGCCCTGCACATGAGACATGGAGTTAAAGGAGATCTATTTTGGGACTTTAAGGTTTAATGACTGCCCTATTGGATTTCAGACTTGCATGGGGCCTGTAGCCCCCTTTTTTGGCCAATTACTCCCATTTGGAACAAGTTTATTTACCCAATGCTTGTATCCCCATTATATCTAGGAAGTAACTAACTTGCTTTGGATTTTACAGGTTCATAGGCAGAAGGGACTTGCCTTGTCTCAGATGAGACTTTGCACTTAGACTTTTGAGTTAGCACTGGAATGAGTTAAGAATTTGGGGAACTGTTGTAAGGGTATGATTGTGTTTTGAAATGTGAGCACATGAGATTTGGGAGGGGTCAGAGGTAGAATGATATGTTTTGTCTGTGTCCCTACCCAAATATCATCTTGAATTGTAGTTCCCACAATCCCTGCTTGCTGTGAGAGGGACCCAGTGGGAGGTAATTGAATGATGGGGCAGTTCCCCCATGCTATTCTCATGATAGCAGGTAAGCTCTCACAAGATCTAATGGTTTTATAAGGGGCTTCCCCCTTCATTCAGCTCTCATACTTCTTCCTGCCACCATGTGAAGAAGGATGTGTTTGCATCCCTTTCTACTATAATTGTGTTTCCTGAAGCCTCACTAGCCTTGCAGAACTGTGAGTCAAGTAAGCATCTTTTCTTGATAAATTACCCAGTGTCAGGCAGTTCTTTATACTAGCATGAGAATGGACTAATACAGTAAGCTTTTATAAATAAAAATGGTTTTTAAATTATTGATAAAACAAAAATTTTAAAAATATTTCAGTATTTTCAAAATTGTTAGCATACATTTTTATCTTGGCTTAATTATTATTTTACATTTACATCTGCTTGATATTTTAAGATGTCAAGGTTTGGCATAAATGACATAAGGCTATAAACATAGCCAAAAATAAGCTTTGTGTTTTTTGAGAAAAAAAAAAAAATTTAATATTTGCTCATTCCACAAAAATCGCTAAAACTTGTGAGTTAGTGATAAAAATACTCATGTATTTAACCCATGTGTTTAAGATTCTTACTTAGGTGAATATCTGATATTCACAGGCTAAAAAAATGGCCAATAAAAAATAATGACTGGAAATAATGACTACCTTTGTCTAATATCCAAGTTTTCAGAAGTACTCCAGATAAACTATTAAAAATTGAAAGAATTAAATACATATAAATAGGATACATGCTTGTAGAAAAACCTTGTGTAATTCAAAATCTTAAAATTATTTTACATTGAATAATAAATGCTTATTAAATGTCTGGGTTATTTCTAATTAAAAAGGAGTTATAACATGAAAAAACATGTTTCTAAAAATTATGAAGTAGTTTCACCTATAAAATGCCAACATCTGAAAAACAGTTCATGACTTCTTTTTTCCTAGGCTTTCACTAAAATTTAAAGTTATTGAGAGTAAGAATTCTAATGAATCTATAGTTCTATAAGTTGTGTTCTTATTGAGAAAAAATAACTTTATATAATTTGGAAATTAAAACTCAATTACAAAACAATATTTTAAAAACTAAGTAGGAAAGAGAGATGTAAAAGTGTTATAGACATAAAGATGTATTTTTGTATACAAAATGTTATAAAAATAATTTTGTATGCAAAAGGATCTTATATGGTAAATTTTTGTCCCAAAACAAAATGATTTTTTTTTTTGAGATGGAGTCTCACTCTGTCACCAGGCTGGAGTACAGTGGCAGCATCTTGGCTGCAGCTCATGGGTTCAAGCAATTCCCCTGCCTCAGCCTTCTGAGTAGCTGGGACTACAGGTGCGCACCATCATACCCGGCTAATTTTTTGTATTTTAATAGAGATGGGGTTTCATCATGTTGGCCAAGATGGTCTCAATTTCCTGACCTCATGATCTGCCCACCTCGGCCTCCCAAAGTGCTGGGATTACAGGTGTGAACCACTGCTCCTGGACAATGACTGGTTATTCTAAAAGAGGTAGTATAGGACAAATCAAAAGGTCCACACATGTAGATGGCCTGTGAATGTCATGATAAAGTTTGTGAAAGAACATTTAAAAGATAAATTGTACATGGAATTAAGTTGGCTATAATTAAAAAGAAATTATTGGCTGGCCACTGTATATCACACCTGTAATCCCAGCACTTTGGGAGGCCAAGGGTAGATTGCTTGAGCCCAGAAGTTTGAGACCAACATGGGCAGCAAGCTGAAACCCCACCTCTACAAGAAACACAAAAATTAGCCAGGCGTAGTGGCATGTGCCTGTAGTCCCAGCTATTCAAGGGGCTAGGGTGGGAGAATTGCTTGAGCCCAGGAGGTGGAGGTTGCAGTGAGCTGAGATTGCACCACTGAATTCCAGCCTGGGTGACAGAGTGAGACCCCCTCTCAAAAAATAATTATCTATAATAGTTTAAGATTGGTCCCCTATGTTAAAACAATATTTTCTTAAGGTATTATTTTATTGTCAATGAAATTACAAGACATTTTTATTTTTAACTCTGTTCAGAATCTTTGACATACAGTTCCCTTATTCCCAATGGCCTCTGCAGGCAACACTTTCCCTGCCTACCAATCACTCTTGGACTCCTCTCAGGGAGTCAACCCAGACAGTAACCCAGAGTGGGGCATACTGCCAGTCTTACTCTATGATGTCCTGGCATGTCTCCAATAGAAAAAAAGAGGTGGGTACTGTATATGTATGTTCTCTTCACAACTTTAGATGTTTATAACTGAAAGTCTCATTCTAAAGGACTAAGGAAAGATCCTTAGGGGTTTCAAAACCTCATTTGAAGTATTATAAGATTCATCATCCTAACTGGGCAGATGTTCAGTCCCTTTGGTACATTCTCTTCACTGGAGCAGGAAAAACAAAACTAAACAAAAAACAAAAAACAACAACAAAAACTGTTCTCTAATGGACTTGGGAGGAAGTGGGACTGAGCCCATAAGTACAAGACAAACAATCCTATTTTATGTCTCAGAGCACATTAGACATTAGACATAAACTCTTAAAAGTGAATTTAGAGCTAGACACTCTCATCTCAAGACTAGTAGACCTGGCCAATAAGGTGTTCAACAACTGGGATAGGGAGGAGGAACATAAAAAAGAGAGAAAGGCCACATGGCAAGTCTACCAATGGGCTACTGCTCTTCAGTGCCAGCTGGATAACTTACAGGATACCTATCAATAGAGAACCGCAGCTCCAGTGAGTGTCCCTCAGTACCCTAACCAGGAGAAAGCATTTTGAAGACCTAGGAGACTAGGACCATACAATTGTGCCTTCTTCAATATGCCTTCTTCAATGTGCCTCTTCTTCAGAGAGGGTCACTGGGAAAAGGCCTGTCCCCTCCACATCTGAAAGGAAGGGACAGAGGGCTTGTGCCATCGAGGTGCTTCACACAGGAAGATGGTCAGAGTAGGAAAAAAGATTGACAGGGTCTGGGGACTCCTCAGTTGGCCCTCCAGGTATCCCCCAAGGCGCTACAGCTTTTACTGGACGTAGGGTGCAAGACTGTTGATTTCTTGGTTGACACAGAAACCACCTACAACGTTTTGAACACCCCCTGGGGAAGACTTACCCACCAAAATTGCAGGATTATAGGAGTGTGAAGGAAGACAAAAGATAACACCTTTATTGAGCCTCTAAAATATAAATTAACTCAACCAAGAGGCACTAAAAGGGATAGTCCTAGTAATTAATGAGCTTAGAAAACTGGGATTCTTGAGGGCCTGCCAAGCTCCATGCAATATTCCTATCATCTCTGTTAAGAAACTAAATGGAAAGTATCAATTTGGACAAGATTTTAAGGCAATTAATGAGGTAACAGAAAACATACACCCAGTGGTAACTAATTCATATATTCTACCATGTTACTCTGTCCCTGAGTTGGATGTAGAACTCAGTCCTGATTCTAAAAGATGCCTTTTTCTGCCTTCCACTGGGTACAGACTCTCAGTCCCTCTTTGCTTTCAAATATCAGGATCCCCAGACAGGCAGGAAACAGGAGTTAACATGAACTGTGTTAACTCAGGGGTTAAAAAACCTCCTGCACAATATTTGCAGAGACCTTAACAAGAGACCTGGGGTATCTGACACTTTTGAATATGTGGCAGCATGTGACCAAGCATTCCAAAACCCTAAAACACAGCTCATGAGGCCACAGCAGTATCCCTACCCCACAAGCAAACTTTTCTATCTTTATGTTCATGAGAGAGGAGCAATTGCCCTAGGAGTACTAACTCAAAGGTTGGGCCCACTGAGCCAGGTAATGGTCTATTTTTCCAAGCAGCTGGACTCAATTGCTAAAGGTTGGCCACCTTGCCTTTGATCTGTTGCAGCTATGAAACTCCTTTTAAAAGAAACAGAAAGTTAACCTTTGTGCACCCACTAACCATTTGGGCTTCCCATCCTACCCAGACTGTCATAAAAGAAAGCTGGGTGGAATGGCTGCCACTACACAGGGCTCTCCAGTTACAGGTAATGCTTATTGATAATTCCCATATAATGTTGAAGATGTTTAACAGCTTGAATCTGAAGATGGCCACTTATCTCACAACCACTTAGGGGTGACAAAGGAAGTGTACTCCAGTGGACCAGACCTTAAAAGTAAACCTATTAAAAATGCAGAAGCCTAATGGTTCACCAATGGGAGTAGCTATACGCAAGAGGAACAGAGGAGGGTGGGTTATCCTATAGTCTCTCTCACAGGTGTAAAAGCTAGTGCTCTTCCACTGGGAGGCTCTTCACCAAAGGCAGAGCTTATTGCTCTAGCCCATGCATTAGAGTTGGAGAAAGGGAAGGTGAATACATGAAGGTGAATACAATGAATACAATAGTTCCAGGTACACCTATTCCATCTTACATGCCCATAGGGCTATTTGGAAGAAAGGGGCATGTTAACCTTTGTTAATAAACAGGTAAAAAATGGTGGTGTTATTTTAAGGTTATTAGAGGCTGTAAGAAAACCAGCCTAGGTGGCAGCAGTTCACTGCCATGGCCACCAAAAGGGAGGGGCTGAGATAATTAAAAGAAATAATAAAGCTGACCTTGCGAAAAAACAGACAAAGGGTCATTTCCAAATGCCACGTTTGCCTTCCTTCCAGGGTCCTACTCCTTTTATCCCAGTTTTATCTCAAAACATGGAATAAAAGCCTCCAAATGTAGTTATATCAAAAGTCCTGACCATCCAGGATGGCTAAGAAACCCTCATAAGCAACTTCTTTTCCCAAAAGCAGTTACATTGCAGGCCATTTTTTAAAAAGCCCATTCTAACACTCTGGTCAGGAAGCCCTTTATAACTGGCTTTGCAAAAGTATGACTGGGAGCTTCACGGAGCTACAACTTCAGGGAGTTCTCAGGGAGCTAATCAAAGAGGTGGTTGAGACTTGCTCCACTTGCTATGTTAATAACCTTAATACCTACCCCACATGGGGGACCAAAAATGGGCCACTCAGCTGGTCCAATACCAAGGCAGATGCCCAGGGGAAGAAGATTGCCCAACTGATTTCAGAGTTAAGCTCAGAGCCTCAAGACACTATTAATGCCTCCTAGTCCTCACTGGATTAAAAAAAAAAAAGCCTTTGCCACCAAAACTGAAATTACACATGAAGTGGCAAAGGTGCTATTAAAAGAAACTGTGCCTAGATTCAGGCTGCCATGGTCAATCCAAAGTAGTAACAGACTAGCATTCATATCTTTCATTACTAAGGCTACTTCTCGGGGTCTAAAAATTAAATGGTGCCTACATGCCACCTGGAGCCCACAATCTTCGGGTAAAGTAAAACATACCAACCAGAAAGACCCTCAAAAGGACTTTAGCCAAATTATGCCAGAAAACTCATCTCTCATGGATTTTGTATCATCCCATGTCCTTGTTAAAAATGAGAATAGCTCCACAAAGAAAAATAAAACTGAGGCCTTGTGAGCTAAGACTGGTCCAAGTCAGGTCAGATAACCAGGAGGTCTTCAAAAATATGGAAAAAAATAAGATATGCCACCCAAATTTTAAAAAGTAGTAAAAGCCCTTCAAGCCTATAGAAATTGAAAATTACCTTCACTGTCGGATCTGACCCACCATCCCTTTCAACTGGATACTGGGCTTACCTAAAAACCTGCAGATGGGGGAGACCACAAGATCATTTACAACCTAAATATACGAGCCCATATCTGGTAATGCTCATAAATAACTCTGCCTTAATGTTACCAGGAGTGATGCCTTAGGTTCACCACACCTGAGTAAAAGCAGTCTCAGAACCTAAGGAAAAAATTCCCACTAACCAAGCTAAATCGCTCTCAGATCTAAGATTCCTGCTCAAAAGGATTGACAGGAAAACTTAAAATACATGACACCCTGGAGAATGAGACCTAGGGCATCAAATCCCCAGAGAAGCCAAAATGTTTAATGGTTTCCTGTCCCCATCTCACCTAAGGAATAAAAAGCAATTAGGCTTATTCTGGCTGGTACTGGGATAGCAGGTGGTCTCATAGCCCCTAGGAAAGGTTTGCCTACAGTTGCGGGAAGTCAGGGACCCTGAACAGAGGGACCAGCTGAAGCCATGGCAAAAGAACATAAATTGTAAAGGTTTCATGGACATTTATTAGTTCCCAAAATTAATACTTTTATATTTTCTTATGCCTGTCTTTACTGTAATCTCTGAACATAAATTGTGAAGATTTCATGGACACTTATCACTTCCCCAATGAATATCCTTGGGATTTCCTATGCCTGTCTTTAATCTCTTAATCCCATCATCTTCTTTGTAAGCTGAGGAGGATGAATGTCACCTCAGGACCCTGTGATGATTGTGTCAACTGCACAAATTGTTTGTAGAGCATGTGTGTTTGAACAATATGAAATCTGGGCATCTTAAAAAAAAAAACAGGATAACAGCGATGTTCAGGGAACAAGAGAGGTAACTTTGAACTGGCTGCTGGTGAGCCAGATGGAACAGAGCTATATTTCTCCTCTTTCAAAAGCAAATAGGAGACATATCACTGAATTCTTTTTCTCGGCAAGGAACATCCCTGAGAAAGAGAATGTGCCCTGAAGGTAGGCTTATAGACGGCCCCTTTTAAGGCGTGCTGTCTTTTAAGGTCGAAGCTGAAGGGATGAAATAAGCCCCTGTCTCCTGTAGCACTCCCAGGCTTATTAGGTGGATGAAAATTCCTACCTAATAAATTGTGGTCAGACAGGTTGTCTGTTCTCAAACCCTGTTTCCTGATAAGATGTTATCAATGACAATGCTTGCCTGAAACTTCATTAGCAGTTTTAATTTCCCCTCATCCTGTGGTCCTGTGATCTCGCCCTGCCTCCATTTGCTTTGTGATATTTTATTACCTTGTAAAGTATGTGATCTCTGTGACCCACACCCTATTTGTGCACTCCCTCCCCTTTTGAAAATTGCTAATAAAAACTTACTGGTTTTACGGCTCGGGGAACATCACGGATCCTGCCGACATGTGATGTCTCCCCCGGACACGCAACTTTAAATTTCTCTCCCTTGTGCTCTTTCCCTTTATTTCTCAACCCAGCCGAGACACTTAGGAAATAGAAAAGAACCCATGTTAAACATCGGGAGCAGGTTCTCCTGATAGCCTACCATGAGTTTACCCTCTGCAACCTCACAACAGGTATAGAAATTCTAGCGTGTAAGACTAGTGATGCCTTTACCCTCCTCAAAGTCTCCCTAGACTCACTAGCCAACACTGTGCTTGATAATCGTCTGACTTCTGATTACCTCTTGGCAAAAAAAAAGGTGAGGCACGTGTGGTCACCAGCTCTTTCTGTTGTGCTTGGGTAAGTAATTCAAGATTAACAACAACAACAAAAAGACATTAAAATCGTCTACAACCAGGCCAAGTGGTTGCACCAATTTAACCAAAAGGGCACAGACCCTCAAGGAATATGAAAATGATAAAACAGACCAGCCCTGATTTCACCTGATTTTTACCCTAACTGGGCCCTTTAGCTACCATCCTACTTATCTTGATCTTCAGGCTCTTTCTCTTAAACTGTCTGGTCTCTTTTATGTATAAGCAAATCAAGGCCATACAGTGATATAAAAAGGTAGGCTTATACCCAGGAGATAACCAGACCTATCTAAGACTAGCTAGGGAAAAAATTCACTCCTCTAACAGGCCCCATATTGTCAAAGGTGTTCGAACCAGAGTGACTCCATTTTGACTGAGGGCTAGGAAAATGAGGCTGGGCCTTGATAGGCTGCATTCTCAGAAATTTAGGCATTCCTAGCCTCTAGATGTTTATGGTAAGGGAACAAACTAATAATGTTTACTACACAGACCCAGATTTGGGAGTGTCCAGATCTCCCAATATCTGGCAAACAAAGGCATTCCTAATTTTGTCTTAAAGATAATAATACCGATTCTTGCAAAATATAGCAATTAAGAAAATTAATCCTTTATCACAAACCCTTGTAGCAGAGCACATCTCCCCATATACACAAGCATTGTACTTAGAGTGGATACATTCCTCCTCTTACTTTCAGAAACGTCCTGCTCTGTCTATGGAGTATCTGTCCTTTCACCACTTTACCTCTCTTAATAAACTTACTTTTGCTTTACACTGTGGACTTACCCTGAATTCTTTCTTGCACGAGATCCAAGAACCCTCTCTTGGGGTCTGGATTGGGACCCCTTTCCTGTAACAATATTAACATCCAACTTCAGATTGAGGAAGTTGTAGAAGACAGACTTTCACCCCTCAGCACCCTTCAAGAATGAGGAGTGAATATACAGAAAAGGGGGAACTTGTTATCTAGTGTAATGCCTACATGACATAGCTGAATTTCTACCCTGCCTTAACTCTGCTTAAGAAACAGAACACCTGTGATAAAAAACAGTTCCCTTTGTAACCAGACCAGCTGAGACAGGTTTAAACCAAGATAGCCAACCAAAGGACTTCAAATGGACCTCAGGCCTCATTATAATCTCATTTCCATGCTAAATGACCATTGCCAATCCCCATGACACAACTGGAAGAAGGCATAGGAGGACAAAAATGAAGCAGCACTCTGGTTCCGGGAAGTTGACTACCTATTTCTGGAAAAGACATGAATATTCCCTCCCCTTGCTTTTAATGTCCAACCTCCTCATTAAATAAATCCTATATTTTAATCCCCTCACCCTTCATTAGTGGAGAAGTTGAGTTGTGAGTCATGTTACTACTTCTCAATTCCATGGTCTGCACTGCTTAATGCTGACTTTTGGTTTTGGGTATTGGTACCATGACTCCAAACAAGGAAAGATCCCATCTTCTGGGAGAGTGGCTTTGTCAGTAACATGAATATCAGGGAGGAGAAGCTGAAATCATTGGAAGCCATGTCAGATGCTGCTAACAACAGAATCCTTTGGTCAATTGCATTTCTCATAGTTGGTGGTCTCCAAGGTGCAGTCATATGATCTTCACATTAAATTCAGGACAAAAGGAAATGATTTAAATAGACAATAAGCCAGAAGAAATTCTTTAGAAGGCTTGAAAACAGAAAATGTGAGAAAATGATTAAGAAGCATGGAGTACCCAATAAGAAAATCTAATGTATGTTTAATTTGAGCACAAGAAGACACAGAAAATGGGACCAAGGAAATGTTTGAAAAAATTGTGACTCAGAATGCTCAGGATTAATGAAAAATCCAAAACATAGAAACAAAAAGACTAACAAATCCCAATGGAATAAATAAAAATTAACACCTAGAATATATTGAAAAATAAAATTAATTAAAATTCATAACAAAAAGATGTTCTTAAAAACAGGCAAAACAGCCAAAGGAAAAAATATATAGATTAGATGCATAAAACTGAAAGTCAAATGGTCAGCTTCCTTCTTAATGGCAAAAATGAAAATTAATAGATTATGAAATGTTATAACTAATATATGAAGGTCAACTAAGAATCAACAATTCTATGAAAAAAGAAAATGTCTTTCAAACAAAAATTCTGAAAGTTTATCATCAGGAAAACTTTGCTAAAGGTTATGCTAAAGGATCTATTTCAGCCAGAAAGTACTCTTAGATGAAAAGTCTAACATTCATGAAGAAAGAATAAAAATAGTTATTTTGTGGGCAAATTTAAAAAATAACCTTGACTACTTAAAACAATAATAATGTACTTATCTGTTATACAATGAAATATTCAGCAACAGTAACAAATATTTAATTCAGAAGAAATGTAATAACTAGAGTAAAATTTTTCTTAGTTCCTTTTATTGTCCAGCAGGATAACAGTATCAGTTGTTTTTTAGAGTCTGACAACATTAAGTTTTCCTGTGGCAATTAATAGGATTTCCTACTAAAAGAATAGAAATAAAATTGTAATACTCAAATTCAAGAAATAATAAAATAATAATCAACATGAAAAAAGGCAATAAAAAAGAAAAAAATACAACAAATGTGGCAAATAGAGTAAGTTATGTGGTGGTTTATATCCAAATATATTAGTGATTCATGAATGCACTTAATGGTCCACCCTTGAAAATATTTTCAAACTGAAAAAAAATGTGTCTACATGGTGTTTATAACAGATATATCTAAAATATAAAAACTTCAAAGTATTGAGATTAATTGAAAATATTAATCAAAAGAAAGCTAGTACAACTGTATTAATGCCTTGATTGAGTTTAAGCAAAAATATTCCAAGAGTCAAAGAAGGTCAATTCATAATGATAAAAGAGGTTAATTTGTATCCCAGGAGGATATAACAACTTCAAATTTGCATGCACCTGAGAATATAGACTCAAAATATAGGAAGCAAAAACTGATAAAAATAATTATGTACACAAGTGAGCAATTATAGACGCTCCTCAATACTTGATAGAAAAAGTAAAAAAAAAAAAAATTAATAAACGGAGCAATGCTTCTCAAACATCACCTTGGAGTCTTTTAAAAGTGTAGATTCTCATTTAATAGGTCGGTGTTGAGTCTAATTTTCTGAATTTTGAATGAACACCTGGATAATGTTAATGTTGTGGTATAAAGATTAACCTCCATGCTTAGTAAACTTGATCTAATGGAAGAGTAACAACAGTACACTCAACAAGTAAAGAATGAATGTTATTCTCAATGACATAAGGAATACATGCCAAAAAATGCCATCTTAATTAAGACTAAACAATTTTCATGGTTTGAAACTATATACATTTTTCTCTGGAAAAAAAAAAAAAACTATATACAATTCAACTGGAAAGCGATAATAAAAATTAATTAGAACTCAATATATAAATTTTTAAAATACATATTTCTTAATAACCCATGGGTCAAAGAAGAAATCATGATAAAAATTAGAAAATATATCCAATTGATCAAATATAACTAATCAGGTTAGTTATAAAAGAGATCTATTTATCAACTAAATAGATAATATTTAATTACATGTTGAAATATACATTGGATGTGAGGAAATATAAACACCGTAAGAAATGAATGTTATCTAAGTTGTGGAATTTTGTATAAATTGTATTGATTTTGCTTATATGTATATGACTCTAACTCCCATAGTGACTATAAATTCTTTTATACTAAATCATTGATCAATTTGAATAAATAAAAATATATCATGCAGAATCATAAAGAAGTTATAGTCAACAAAAGGAACTGAAAGAATATCAGAAAATAAATACATCAGGGACAAATGTAGAAAATAAAAAACCCTCAATAAATAATATACCAAAAATACGTAATCTATATATTTAAATATTTCATTTTATTAGTAATCAAATAAATTCAAGTTGAAATATTACATGCTAAGTATATAATTAATTGATATCTAATTTGTTTTTAATCATATCCCATACTGAATTTTTTTTAATAGTTACTTTTGCACACGTTGTAGGTATATTTATTGTTATAAGATGTCCTCAGGCAACTTGGCAATATATATGAAGAGCTTTAAGATGACACAGAAATATAGTACTTTGGAGATTTATACATACATAATTTTACATATATGAAATATATATCTTTTTATTTATATATAAACTTGGTGATGAGACAGGTATGAATAATTTAAAATTTTATTTTTCTCTTAAAATTTTCTGTATAGAAATATACATTACATTTTTACTTAATATTTAATTTCTAAATGCTATAATTAGTGTTTGTGAAAAATTCTTACTTGTAGGCCTCTATGCTTTTTTCATCCTGGTGAATATCTTTATCCATCTCTTCTTTAATTTGCTGAGCCTTCAGTCTGGCATTTTCACAGGCTTCTAAAGCTTCTTCAAGTTCTTCACAAACTTTTCTGTGTAGGTCCATTACCTAGAAATGAAAACATTTTTGCTTATATTTGCACTTAATGGTTAATTAAAAATAATAACTTTAACTTAGTGTAGTATTGATTTAGATTAAAAGTTCTTTAGAAACATGTTCTCCCACATTCAACCTATTGTTTGGTAAGTGTAATTTCAGCCCTGACAGGCATTAACGCTGGGAATGTATAAATGTTACTGAAGAAAATAATTTCAATATCCAAGTTAACATGTCCAAAATGAAATCATTATGTCTTCACTCATAAAAATATAGTTTTATTACTCAAATAATACTTCATTATTTAAAAAGTCAGAAAACAAAGATGAACAATGACAAAGTCACCTGTACTCCTCTCCACTAAGAAAAACCATTATTCTTAGGTTGGTGCAAAAACAATTGTGGTTTTTGCCATTAAAAGTATGCACCAACCTAATATCTTAGTGTAATACTTCAAAATATTCAGTTTTTACTCTTTTTACTGATTAAGAAACATCATACTAATCTCGTGTTTTACTAACAAACATCATACTAATGCTCCTGTCTCCATCTCTTCCTTCTGTCTCTCTCTGTATATCACTGTATCACATTACTTTTATAGTATTCCCTTATATCACACATACTCATGATTTAACTCATTGTCAATTATATGAGCATTATGCACAGTTTGACATGCACAACATATGTATGAGGGACACATAACATAAACAGTACTATGATGAACCATGTAAGGAAATTGCACAATCTATAGTTATACTGCATGTTCTTGAATATTTTCTTCAAACGTACTGTTAAAACAGAATTTTCTGAGTCATAAGGTATTAGCAAATATTTTAAGAATGTTGATTAATATTGGTTGCCAAATTACTCTCCAGAATAAGGGGTAACAGTTTGTATTCTCACCAGTGGAACAGAAGAAAGTCCATGTTTGAAAACTCTTTCCAGCATTTTACATTACTTTTTTCGAATAATATTATTTAAATTGACAGGCCAAAAGGTTATTGTGTAAATTTTACCAGAATTTGATGGCTGTTTCTATAACAATTTTGGAATGATTGACATTTTTACTATAATAAGCCTTCCCGTCTAAGAATATATTATGTGTCTAAATTAATTGTCTCTTTATTTTCTTCAATATGATTTCATAATTATAGTCTTAAATGTCTATATCTTTATAAATTTCGTCATCAATATTTAATGACTCTGCTAGTAAAGGAGTTTTCTGTTTATATTTTTAACTATTTATTGAAAGTATGGAAAAACTTTATTCATGCTAGTAAAAGTATGTTGTATTGGATGGTTTAGTTCTGGTGGACACAAACTTATTTTGAAAACAACAGTCTTCTATTTGATGTTTTAATTATAATAATATTAAAATAATTTTATTTCACAATTTTTAAATGTATATCTTTTATTTCATTTTACTGTCCTATTACATAGGAAAAATCCTCAAAATGATGTTAAATTGTAATAGGGATGTCAGGTTTACCTGATTTGTTCCAATTATTACAGCTTTAGCATTTTAGTGATTAATATGGATGCTTGTGTAAAATAGTTCTTTATTTAAATTAAGGTATTTTTTAAATTTTAATTTTTTATTACAATTGCCAGTTTTTGAATAATGAATACATCTTAAGCATCTTTTGATAAAATTCTATATTTTAATCATGTTGATACAATAAATTACATACCTAGATTTTCTGCTGTTAAACCACTGGCACATTGTTATAATAAATTTTTTTGGAGTAATATACTTTTCTTTTCTTATATTGAAGAATTCTTTGGCAAACATTTTATATAATTTTTCAAATATGTATTTATTGGTAACTTATATATGTAATGTTATTTTTGCAGAATTTCCATAAAGTTTTGGTATTGAAATATATCACCTTCATTTAATTAAAACATTTCCCTCCTCTTCTTTGGACTAAATATTTAAAACAATATTGGAATTATTCATCTTTTACAGGTTAGATCATATGCAACTGCAGTATCACCAGCTTTAGGGTTTATTATTAAGTGCAATAATTCGATATTTTATTTTTGAGTTTCCCTTTGATACTAGAATAATATCTACATACAAGATTTTTCTTGTGGTTAAGGTATTTTTGTAGTACAATTTTTTTTTTAGTTTTATGGGATGGTGATCTTACAATGCATCTTTTGAAGTTTATCCTTTCTAAATTTTCTTAAGTTTATTTGTTGAAGTAAAACTTATATAGTATAGAATGGGACAAATTAAAGTGTACAATTCAGTGGCATTCGGTACATTCACAATGTGGTACCAACATGAGCCTTTTCTAGTTCCAGAACATCTTCATCATCCCAAAGGGAAACCCTGAACTCATTAAATGGTTACTCCCTAGTCTCCCCTTCCTGTTTTAAAAGATTCTCCTGGTGGGAAGACGCAACGCAGTGAAACTGGGCTAGATGAAAGGCAGAATTCTGTTACTTACAGCTCCAAAGGAGAGATGGCTACCAGGTAGGGCCGTGTTAGGGGTTTCAGCTGGGGACAGGTTAGCAGCAAGCTGGAGCTATAGGGGACAGCTTATGGGTGGCAAACAGTGGAGGTAGGTAGCTAAATTTCAGAAGATCTCTGTGGAGTGGCTAATTTTAATCATTTCAGTAGACTCTGAAGTACAGTGGGTTTCACTACTTGTTTGGGGCCTCTGTTGAGAATAGGATGGGTACATAGTGGTGTGGAATGTGAGGGCCCAGGAAGGGGTTGGAGATGTGGGTTTAATCAGCTTCTCAAGAAAGGGAGGGCCAGCCTTTAGCCACGGCCTCAAAACTGAGTAAGACAACACAACACATTGTGTACTCTAAGAAGTAAAATACGTGCCTTGGCTACTCTGTCATGCCTGGAACTCTGGAGGGGCTGAGTGTCCTTGCAAGCCTTGTTTTATGGCCTTAGCATATCTAGAGACATGTGGGACCTTGATTTATATTTTGGGTATCTATGAGGCAAGGGATTCCCAGAGTTGTTTACTCTAAAGGGGGCAACTCTTTACTTCCCACTCTGTATCCTGTTGTTTTGGGGATTTTTTTCAATTCTTTCTTTCTTGTTTTGGGCTTCTAGTTACCATCTTTGTCTGCTAACTTATACTGCATATATTCTCGGTTACAGAAAAAGGGGATTTAGCAGCCCTCTGGCCTAACTTGAAGGCAGCCTTCTCTCTCATTCCAAGGCTTCCAGTCTACCTCCCAGGTATTGGGGTGTGCACTTAAAGAGGTATAGCAGACTCCCTTTGTGAAAACCCAATTAGCCCAAAGTATCAGTCCTTTCACATGTTGTAATGCAGCAGCATTTACTAAAGCCCAAGCACACTGGCTAGGAGTTTTGAATTTTTTAAGCAACCAGGTAACTTCAGTAGGCCTCTAGCCAGGGCCTTAAAACTAGGTCAAGATTGCATAATAAAAAAATAATAATTTTAAAGAGTTTTAAAATGTTATTACGAACACAACATGACAAACAAAACTTGATATTACATTTCCCCCAGCCCTACGCAGTCATTAATCTTTCTGTGTCTATGGATTTACTTATATTGGATCTTTTATATAAATGAATTATGCAATATGTGACCTTTTGTGTCTAGCTTCTTTACTTAGCATAATGCTTTCACGTTTTATTCATGTTGTAGCATGTATCAGTACCTCATTTCTTTTTATGGCTTAATAATATTTCGTTCCATTGATATATCACATTTTGTTTATCTCAGTAAATAAACATTGGGCTGTTTCTTTTGGTTATTGTGAATAGTGCTACTAACGAATATTTATGTACAAGTTTTTGCTTTTGCTTTTGTTTCTTTAGTCTCAGCTTTTGTTTCTTTTAGATATATACCTGGGAGTAGAATTGCTAAAGAATATGGTAATTCTGTGCTTAGCTATTTTGGAAATAACCAAAATGTTTTCCATAGCAGCTACACTATTTTTGCATTCCCACCGGCAAATTACAGTGGTTCCAGTATCTCTAGGGTATCCTTGTTACTTTCCATTTTATTTTTAATCCTATCCTAATGGGTATGACTGGTATCTTATTGTGGTTTTGATTTGCATTTTTTAAAGACTAATGATGTTGAACATACATCTTTTCATGAGTTTGCTGCCCATTTGTATGTCTTTCTGAAGATATGTCTATCTGTTCACTACTATGAACAGATATACAACAGATATATGTATGTCTGTTCATGGCAAGTTCTCTGTTTATTTTAAATTTAGTTGTTTGTCTTTCAGTTGTCAAATTATAAGAGTTCTTTATATACTCTGGGAACTACATCAGTTTGAGATCATATTAATTTGCAATGTTTTCTTTCATTCCATAGGTTGTCTTTTTACTTTCTTGATAGTGTCCTTTGATGCAAGAATGCTTTTAATTTTGACTAAGTCCAATTTTTCTATTTTTTTTCTTTTGTTACTTGCACTTTCGGTGCCATATCTAAGAATCCATTTCCAAATCCAAGGTCCTAAAGATTTATCCCTAGGTTTTGTTTGTTTGGTTTTTTGACACAGAGTCTCACTCTGTCGCCAGGCTAGTGTGCAGTGGCGCCAACTCAGCTCACTGAAACCTCCACCTCCCAGGTTCAAGCGATTCTCCTGCCTCAGCCTTCTGAGTAACTGGGACTACAGGCCCCTGCCACCACGTCCAGCTAATTTTTGTATTTTTAGTAGAGACGGGGTTTCACCATGTTGGCCAGGATGGTCTCGATCTCTTGACCTCATCATCTGCCCGCCTCAGCCTCTCACAGTGCTGGGATTACAGGCGTGAGCCACTGCGCCTGGCTATCCCCAGGTTTTCTTTTAAGAGTTTTATAGTTTAAACTCTTATATTTATGTCTTTGATTCATTTTGAGCTAATGTTTATATGGTGGGTGGTAGGGGTCCACTTTTACTCTTTTTAATATATATTTGGATATTCAATGTCCCAGCATCATTTGTTGAAGAGGCTACACTTTCTTTCAATAAATGATTGGTCTTGCACCTTGTCAAAAATCAATTAGCCATAGATACATATGTTTATTTCTGAAATTTCAGTTCTACTTTATTTATCTATTTCTTTATACCTTAGGCAAATATATTTTGCTTACTACAGCTTTGTAGTAAGTTTCAAAATTGGAAAATGTGACTTCTCCAATGTGGTCTTCTTTACAAGATTATTTTTGCTATCTGGAGTTCCTTGCAATTCCATATAAATATTAGGGTAGGCTTTTCCATGTCTGCAAAAGATCATTGAACTTTTGTTCTGGATTGCATTGACTTCACAGATATTTTTAGGTGCTACTGACACTTTAACAATATTGAGTCTCCCAATTCAGGCATACAGGATGTCTTTCAATTTATTCAATTCTTATTCAATTTATTTCAGCAAAATATTACAGTTTTTCTACACAAATCTTTCATCTTCTTAAAATTATTAGTATTTTATTATTTTTGATGACCTGTGTATGGAATTGTTTTCTTAATTTTTTTTGGATTGTTCACCACTAATGTACAAAAATACAACTGAGCCTTATGTGTTGAGCTGAATTCTGCAAGTTTGCTAAATGTGATTTTTAGCACTAGGAGACTGTTTTGTGAAATCTTTGGGATTTTCTATATATTAGATCATGTCCTCTGATAATAAAGAAAATTTGACTTTTTAATTTCTAATGTGTATGCCTTTTATTTCTCTTACTTGCCTAACTACTCTGGCTTGAACTTTCTGTACAATGTCAAATAGAAGTAGTAAAAGTGGGTATCCTTCTTTTATTTATGATCCTAGAGGAAAAGGTTTAAGTCTTTCACCATTATGTTTAGTATTACCTGTGGGTTTTACAAAAATGTCCTTATTCATAGTGAGCAAGTTTTCTTCTTTTTCTAGTTTGTTAAGGGTTTTTATCATGTAAGAATTTTGGACTTTG
Source organism: Papio anubis (assembly GCF_008728515.1). Classification (NCBI taxonomy): domain Eukaryota; kingdom Metazoa; phylum Chordata; class Mammalia; order Primates; family Cercopithecidae; genus Papio; species Papio anubis. Next base: position 25,360,942 of record NC_044994.1, read on the forward strand.
TCTATTGTTTGTTCTTCAACTGAGACAATCGTGTGTGTGTGTGTGCCTTTATTTTATTAATGTGGTACATTAAACTGATTTTCATATATTGTATTACATATGTATTCCTGGGATAAATGCCATTTGGTCATGATGTATAATCTTTTTAATATGCTGCTAGATTTGGGTTGCTAGGATTTTGTTGAGGATTTTTGCATCTATATTCATAAGGTATATTGGTCTATAATTTACTTCCTTGTGATATATTTATCAGGCTTTAGTAACTAGGTAATGCTGACATAGATGAGTTAGGAAGTGTTCCTTTCTCCTCTTCCTCTTCTTTTCCTTTTGGAAGAGTTTGAAAGTTTGAGAATTATTAGAGAGTGTGTGTGTGTGTGTTTGCTATAATTCACTAGTGAATCCACTTGGTCCTGGGCATTATTTATTTATTTATTTATTTTGGTGGAGAGGGGAGGTGGTTAATTACTTATTCAATTTCTGTGCTTGTTATACACCTGCTCAGATTTCCTATTTCTTCTTGATTCCATTTTATCTAGGTTATCTAATTTGTTGGCAAGAATTTTTACAGTCTCAATGTATGTATTTTTATTTCTCTCTGAGGAAGTATTTGGGCCTCTCAGTGCTCATAATTCTGCTTTTCATTTTTGAGTATTGTCAGTTATGCTCATTTTACCAAAGAAAAATGTGTTTACTTTTACTAAGATATCACTTTCCTTCTACCTTATATTAGAGAGTTTTCATATTTTGGCTGCATGACATTTATAGCCTTTCTTAATAGCATCTCAATTTCATGATGAGGAATTATTTTTTCTTGGGGAATTACTTTCCCTTGCATTGTACACCCATAGTGGATGGTTTCACAGAGTTTATGGCTCACACTACAGAAGCCAAGAGGTCCAAACTCTCATTTTGACCCCTGGAATAGTTAGAAGGTCACCAGCTGACTTAAAGGCAGGTAAGCAGAAGCACTGATCTAGGAATTTAAGATGTAATGGAGTAGCACAATAATGATGAAATAAAAGAAGGGCAGTCATTGCATTAATGGTCAGGCTTCTCTAGAGAAACAACCAATAGGAGCGAGGAATAAGCGGGAGAGAGAGAGACTGATTTTAAGGAAAAGGCTCACACTATTTTGGAGATACAAGTCCAAAATCTGCAGGGTAGGCTGGCAGGCTAAAGACCCAGGGGAAAGTTGCTGTCCCAGTCCAAAAGTAGTGTGCTTACAGGATTCTTTCTTGCTCAGAGGAGATCAGTTTTTGTTCTGTTAAGACCTTCAGTTGATTGCACAAGGCCCACCCACAATATGGAGAATATGTTTTACTGTAAATCTACCAATTCAAATGTTAATCTCATCCAAAAAATGTACATTTATTGAAAACATCTGGAATAATGGTTGACCAAATATCTGGGCATCATGGCCCCATAAGTTGACAATTAAATTAACCGTCATTTTAGCCCTAATAAGCTTTACACAAACGTTGCTTTTTTTTTTTTTGGTCTGCTAGAATGAATCCTTTCTTCCCATTCACAAGCCTGATCTTCCAACTGCCCAAAAACTCCACTTGCCCTGCTTATTATGTACCCAAGTTCACTATCAGGGAAAAACACAGTAAAACAAAGGGATACCAATTAAAACACATATAGACAAAATTTTAAAGAATGACAATAAAAATGTTAACTAAATTGTGAGTTATACCAGTTAGGATTGAGTTTTGCTGTAAGTTACAGAAATAAACCAAATAAGTTGCTTAAACAAGCTTGCAGTTTACTTTTCTCTCACAGAAATATATCCGACTATCCCTTTGCTCTTCAGCCATCCTGAGTTGTGGCTTCCATCCCCAAGGTTGCTTCATGCTGTAAAATGGAAGTTAGAGCTGTAGCTATTGTATCAAGGTTACTGGAAGTTTAGTAAATAGCTTATTTGGCATTTTCTAAACTTCCAGCAACCTAGGTATGATAGCTGAGGCAAATGGCCAAATAGACTTCCTGGGTGAGGCAGTCTATTTCAAAGATATTTCATGGAAATCGCAGCCAGTAACTGCTACCTACATCTCATTAGAAATACAATGAGAAAAGGGAAATTGAGAAATATCTTCCAGCCTGTACACTGTCATCCAACTGTATAGGGGTCTATTACTAAAAAAGGAGGACAGTACTTGTATTCTTGTCCACAGTGGAGAAATGAGACTTCAGTATTGCCACTACTCCAGTAATAGAAATTGTTACAGGCACTCTGAAGAACAACTTGATGTTATCTAATAAAATAGTAAATGTGTATAACCCACAATCCAGTAAATACCTAACTAGGTATATAACCCCAATAGGAAAAATTTACATGCAGCTACAGAGGAAGGTATTCATGTGTGATTATTGTTTACAGTCAAATAAGCAGTTTTGTTGCCAGATATTGGAAACAACTCAGATGGCCAACAGAAGATGAAATGGTAAGTAATTACATTGTGAAATATCTATTTGATGGAACATTGTAAGTAAAATGAATGAACTAGATCTATACATATCAACAGTAACTTGATTAAACTAAAAAACTGTCTGATTAAAAAACAGGTTGTAGAATATTCTACAATGTATGGTACTGTTTGTGTGATTAAAAATATCATGTATTATTTATCAGCACACATGCATATATATAATTATACAAATTTGGCTTATAGACACATTAAATTCATTACAAAGATTGTCTTTGGTAAAGGAGGAATGAAAATGGAACTGTTGAGGGGAACACAGGAGACATTTAACAATTTGTTTCATTTACTTTAAAATGTTCAAAAATAAATATAATACAAACCTAAATTTGTTCATTTTGTGACAATTATCAATAAATTATTTTCATATTCCATAATAGGAGAGTTAAATATCTAATTAACCATTAAAATACTTTTATTTCATTTACATATTTTCATCAACAATGAAATTATATATTTTACCTGCAGTTTTGCTCAGTATGATTATGGCTTAAAATAAAAAACCCACAATTTTATTTTTCTGAAGTTCCTGCTTTGTTTTGAGACGGTCTCACTCTGTCATCCAGGCTGGATTGCAGTAGCACAATCATGAATCACTGCAACCTCAACCTTCAGGGGTCAAGCAATCCCCACACGTCAGCTTCAACCTCAAGGGGTCAAGCAAACCTCCCACCTCAGCCTCCCAAGTAGAGGAGACTACAGTCATGAGCCACCACATCTGGCTAATTTTTGTATTGTCAGTAGAGATGGGGTTTCACCATGTTACTCTAACTGATCTCTAGCTCCTGGGCTCAAGCGACGCACCCAAAGTGCTTACCACACAAAGTGCCGGGATTCCAAGCATAAGCCACCACACCTGACCTTACCTGGCTATTTTACATCACCAAAATTTTACTAGAAGCTTGACTAAACATGTTTAATAATCTTAAATATAATGGTAAGAAAAGAAGACATAGTTAAAATGAATACCTACAGTTGGTAATGTGTAGAGATAAAGGGTGGGTCAATTTTAAGAAGAAAAAAACCTTTAAAGCTGTGTTAATTTCTTATGGTTGAAAAGTTTTTGCATAACTAAGTAATAATTTATGAAATGCTCATGCATTCGTTTATTCATTTACCTCCTTTTTTTTTTTATAATGGTTCTTCAGATCTTGAAGTTCCTGATTCCGCTTAGAGTCCAGTAGAGGGCCATGTTCATTCATGTAGTCTATGTCTGCTTGAATCTTTGCATTTGCTTCTTCTAACTCCATCTTTTGTTTTGCAAAATGTTCTAGTTGATTAACTTTATCTTCAAGATGCCATTGTAACTCTATAACATCTCTCAAACAGGCCTCATGTTCTAGATATAGAAGGATAAGAACAAAAGAAAATCTGATTGGAAGAAATATTTGATAATACATAAATATAAATCATTTTAATGTCAGAAATTCCTTATCTGTGAATCAATTTTTTTTTTTTTTTTTTTTTGAGATGGAGTTTTGCTCTTGTTGCCCTCACTGGAGTGCAAAGGTACGATCTTGGCTCACTGCAACCTCTGCCTCCCAGGTTCAAGCAACTCTTCTGCCTCAGCCTCCCAAGCAGCTGGGATTACAGGCATGTGCCACCATGTCTGGCCAATTTTGTAGTTTTAGTAGAGATGGGGTTTCTCCATGTTGGTCAGGCTGGTCTCAAACTCCCGACCTCAGGTAGTCCACCTGCCTTGGCCTCCCAAAGTGCTGGGATTACAGGCATGAGCCACCGCGCCTGGTCGAATCTTATTACCTCTAAAATAAAAGGTACTATAAAACATATTACTTTCTTAATTCATCATCAAAAAGATTAAAATATATGTTTCATAAGATAATAGTTATTTTACTATAAATCCTGTTTATGCTGTACGGTCAATGCATATTCTGATCATTCTATAAAGTACTCTATGTAACTGCTTCAAAGTGAGAACTGCAAGAGTCGAGGCCTTCCAAAACCACCTAGAAGGAAAATGATGAAATAAGACTTACAAATATCAGAACGAAAAAGGCAAAAGTGATTATTATTTTCTTATAGAAAAACACATGAAATAGTGAAATGAAAATTATTACAAATAAGATAGTTCATGTAAAAGTAATATAAAAAATGCTTGCCTATATATAAATATGTTCAAAACAGAATATCTCACAATAGCAAAACTAAAACATAAAATAAACTACATAAATCTATTAATAAACCTAACATGAACTGGGTAAGGTCTGAAAGGGGAAAGTGACAGCGTGCTACCAAACAACACAAAAGTGAATTTGAATAAATGAATAAAAATTCTTTTTTTTTTTCTGTATAAAAATATTTGAAATTTTAGGTACAGGAATTTCCTCATATTAATGTATAAATTTAATTAAATCCCAATGAACAGACAAGGACAATTTTAGAAAAATTACATTGAAAGATTTTCTCATTATATTAAGTTCTAGCATTAACTGGTTCTTGCATTCTTGGAATAAAACTAAGTGGGTTAGTTTATTTTCTTTTTAATCATTTTAAAATAAATTTCTTGGTGGAATTTACTGATGTCTTTACTTGGGATTTTCTGCATTTATACTTGTAATTTTGGCCTGTATTTTTCTATATTTGTACTGTGATCATTTAATTTTGATTTATAATTTATGATAGCTTCTTATATCAGCTGTAGTTTCTTTTGATTTCTTTTCTCTAAGGTGTTGTGGAAGTTTGAAATTGTATATTAAGCCCCATGGCCCTATGTATATATTTATTTTGTGAGGAAGGATTTTTAGTTACTGGGTCAAAATCATTCCTTTAATGATTATATGAATATTTTGGTTATCTATGTATTCAGCAACCTATTTTTCTCTGTAAATTTATTTACTTTGTCAAAGTTTCAACATTATTCAAAGAAATTCGTTCTTAATGTCATCATCACTATTAATCACTGCTACATCCCTATGTATTTTCACTCCTAATCTGAATCAGTTATACATTCTCACTGTGTTTTTCATTTATTGTGCCATTGGTTTTACATTATGCTCTTTCTAGTGAGCCAACTTCAGCTTTGCATCTCTTCTGCATTATATATTTTTATTATTTTTCCATTTTGTTATTGGGTTTCTCCTTTTTTCTTTGTATTTATTTTGCTTTTTGTCTAACTTCTAAACTCATATTCCTGGATAATTAATTAAGTCCCTCTTTTTGATGTAACAAAAGCTACTGATTTCTCTTTAATGACTTGGATTTTTCCCATATGTGTAATGATAATTTTAATGATTTTTTAAATAAAATACTTCTAAATATTTTTTATTTTTTGATACGTGCAATGTTTGATAACATCTTTTTTTATGTTTTTTACCCTCACCAACTAGACAGCAAGACTTTTGTTCTAAAGAGTCAGACATTATCTTGTTAAATATTGCCATTATTACTTTCATGAGGATCTTCTATTAAATATTCATGATGCCCTCTCATTCTATATGCCTTGTTTTAAATATTTGACTTACATTTTTCTCTCCTTGTCTTGATGTGATACATTCCATGCAATTTCTTCAAATTTTACAGTTAACTATTACTTCTCTGAGTCTAATAAACAATTTAACCAATCATTAAATTAATTTTATATATTTTTCATTTCTCATAGTTTTTCATTTGTATATTTTGCTTTCTTTAAAAGTTTCTTGTCCTTGCTTTTTAAACCTTTTTATTTCTTGAAATGTATCAAACAGTTATTTTATAATATCAGATATAATCCTATATCTGACACATTTTGAGTAAAATTATATGGTCTGCATCTACTGATTCACACCCATTGAACCTAGATCTTTGTGTGTTTTATGATTTTTAATATCGAGCTGCTTCTTTTCTTGGAACTTTATCTGAGATAAATTTTTAGTGCCTGGGTTGAAGTTTTAGTCTTGCAGAGCAAATTTGCCTTTTATCCCGTCAGTTGCCTGACTTTACTACTAACCTACAGAACATTTAAATGACATTCTCCACTGAACAGTTTTTAAGCACACAGACAGCAGGCAGTGGGGGGTCACAAATCTATTGGAGATTAGTACATTACAAATGCTTAGGAAGCATTGTTTTCCTCCATTGTATAAGAGAAACAAACAAGTTTCTTGGCTGCTCAAGCTGAGCTGCAGGTTTATTCATGGTTCAGTCATAGGCTGAGGATTAGACCTTTGGATTCTCATTTTTATGTCCTGATCTCTGATTAGACTTGTCACTCTGGGTGAGACTTAAGCTTTATTTCCAGTATCCTGTACCTTACACATACACCAAAATGGCAACTCAAGGACATCAGGGTTTCAAGGATTCCCCCAGGGCTAAATCTAACACTGATGTCTATTTATTTCCAGAAATTTCCATTCCAAACTTAAATGTTGGCCATGCTACATTTCTTATGTTCTTGACAACTTGTTAGTGTATTTTAAATTTGAAAAATTAAACTACATGAGCAAATCTGACAATTGAAATAATAACTTTGATATGATTGGTTTATTTTCTGAATTAATAGTTAAAATGAACACCCTATTCTCAACAAGTCAATGAATAACTAGACAGAAAATTCTTAAGGAGAGAAAACACTTGAACAGCACTATCAACCAAATTGACCTGATATTTATAGATAGTCTATATATATATAGACTATATATACCCAACAACAGCAGAGTATATATAAATTTGAACTAAACAGAACATTCTCCCAGATAAAATTTTAGGAAATTTATAAACTACAAATAATTTAAATATGAATGAAACATTTAAAAATGTTTCTATGGCCTTATAATATAGTTTGAAGTCGGGTAATATGATGCCTCCAGATTTGTTCTTTTTGCTTAGTCTTGCTTTGGCTATGCAGACTATTTTTTGGTTCCATATGAATTTTAGGATTGCTTTTTTCTAGTTCCGTGAAGAATGGTGATGGCAGTTTGATGAGAATTGCATTGAATTTGTATGTTGCTTTTGGCCATCTGGTCATTTTCACAATATTCATTCTACCAATCCATGAGCATGGGAGGTGTTTCCATTTGTTTGTGTAGTCTAAGGTTTCTTTCAGCAGTGTTATGTGGTTTTCCTTGTAGAGGTCTTTCACATCATTAGGTATATTCCTAAGCCTTTTTTTTTTTTTCCAGCTATCGTGAAAGGGGTTGAGTTCCTAATTTCTCAGTTCGGACGCTGTTGGTGTACAGGAGAGCTACTGATTTGTGTACATTAAGTTTTGTACACAAATTATCCTGAAACTCTGCTGAATTAATTTACCAGTTCTAGGAGCTTTTTGGATGAGTCTTTAAGGTTTTCTACGTATACACTCATGTTATCAGCAAACAGTGGCAGTTTGACTTTCTCTTTACCCATTTGTATGCCCTTTATTTCTTTCTCTTATCTGATCGCTCTGGCTAGGACTTCCAGTACTATGTTGAATAAAAGTGGTGAGAGTGGAAATCCTTGTCTTGCTCCAGTTCTCAGGAAGAATGCTTTCAACTTTTCTCTGTTCAGCATAACGTCAAAACAGCATGGTATTGGTATAAAAATAGGCATGTAGACCAATGGAACAGAATAGAGAACCCAAATAAGCCAAATACAGCCAACTGATCTTCAACAAAGCAAACAACATAAAGTGAGGAAAGGACACCCTGTTCAACAAATGGTGCTAGGATAATTGGCAAGCCACATGTAGAAGAATGAAACTAGATCCTCATCTCTCACCTTATACAAAAGTCAACTCAAAATGAATCAAAGACTTAGATCTAATACTTGAAACCATAAAGATTCTAGAAGATAACACTGGAAAAACTCTTGTAGACAATGGCTTAGGCAAAGACTTCAAGACCAAGAACCCAAAAGCAAATGCAACCAAAACAAAGATGAATATATAGGACTTAAACTAAAAAAGCTTCTGCTCAGCAAAAGAAATAATCAGCAGAGTTAACAGACAACCTACAGAGTGGGAGAAAATTTTCACAAACTATACATCCAACAAAGGACTGATATCCAAAATCTACAAAGAACTCAAACAAATCAGCCAGAAAAAAAAAACAAATAACCCCATCAAAGAATGGGCTAAGGATATGAGTAGACAATTCGCAAAAGAAGATATACAAATAGCCAACAAACATATAGAAAAATGTTCAACATCACTAATTATCAGGGAAATGCAAATCAAAACCACAATGTGATACCACATCACTCCTGCAAGTATGGCCATAATCAAAAACTGAAAAACATTATAGATGTTGGCATGGATGCAGTGAAAAGGGACCACTTTTACACTGTTGGTGAGAATGTAAACTAGTTCAGCTACTATGGAAAACAGTGTGGAGACTGTTTTAAAAACTAAAAGTAGATCTCCCATTTGACCCAGCAATCCCATTACTAGGTATCTACCCAGAGGAAAAGAAGTATATGAAAAAAGATACTTGCAAATGCATGTTTATAGCAACAAAACTTGCAATGTAAAAATATGGAACCAGTCCAAATGCCCATTAATCACTTAGTGAATAAAGAAAATGTGGTATATATACCTTGGAATACTACTCAGCCACACAAAGGAATAAAATAATGGCATTCACAGCAACCTGGGTGGAATTGGAGACTATTATTCTAAGTGAAGTAACCCAGGAATAGAAAACCAAACATCATATGTCCTCACTCATAAGTGGGAGCTAAGATATGACGACTCAAAGGCATAAGAATGATACATTGGACTTTGGGGACTTGGAACAAGTTTCTGGGGTGGCAACGGGTAAAAGACTACACATTGGGTACAGTGTACATTGCTCGGGTGATAAATGCACTGAAATCTCAGAAATCACCACTAAAGAACTTATTGATGTAACCAAACACCACCTGTTCCCCCAAAGCCTAATAAAATAAATAAATAAATAAATTTCCTAGCACAATATAATTAAATTAGCCGTAACAGAAATTTTTATGAAAATTTCAAAATAAATGTAAATTAACCAGCAACTTCTAAATAAATAATAGATTCCATAAGAAATCTCAGGGAAATTTTAAAAGATATTCTAAAGTAAATAATAATGAACTCACAGCATATGAACATTTATAAAATACAACTAATGACATTCTGAGAAGAAAATTTAGAGCATTTAACTGATAATTCTAGAAAATAAAAAAGGCATCAAGTAAATAATCAAAGCTTCTAATTTATAAAAAGAGAAATATAGCAGGTTTAAATTATTCCCAAAGCAAATAAGATATGGGCAATCAGAGGAAAAAATTCAATGGTATAAAAGCTGAAACATAGTAATCAATAAAGGAAGCAAAAGTGGACTTTTTAAAAAGATCAACAAAATTGACAAATCTTTTGCTGGAATGACCATGATATAAAGACACAAGGCACAAATTACCAAAATTAGGAATGAAAAAGATACCATCACTACTACTATTACAGAAATATTATAAGAGAATTTCATGAAAAACATTTAGGCAAGCAAACTAGATAACTATAGTGAAATGGACAAATTCTTCAGAAGCTATAAATTACTGAAAATGACTCAAGAAGCAACAGAATATGGAAGAGACCTTGATATGTTTTGGCTGTGTCCCCACACAAATCTCAACTTGAATTGTATCTCCCAGAATTCCCACGTGCTGTGGAAGGGACTCAGGGGAGGTAACTGAATCGGGGGGTGGGGGTCTTTCCCATGCTCTTCTTGTGATAGTGAATAAGTCTCATGAAATCTGATGGGTTTATCAGGGGTTTCTGTTATTGCTTCTTCCTCATTTTTCTCTTGCCACTGCCATGTAAGAAGTGCCTTTCATCTCTGGCCATAATTCTGAGGCCTCCTCAGCCATGTGGGACTGTAACTCCATTAAACCTCTTTTTCTTCCCAGTCTTGGGTATGTCTTTATCAGCAGCATGAAAACGGACTACTACAGTAAATTGGTACCAGGAGTGGGGTGTTGCTGAAAAGATAGCCAAAAATGTGGAAGCGACCTTGGAACTGGGTAACAGGCAGAGGCTGGAACAGTTTGCAGGGCTCAGAAGAAGACAGGAAAATGTGGGAAAGTTTGGAACCTCCTAGAGACTTGTTGAATGGCTTTGACAAAAATGCTGATAGTGATATTAACAATAAGGTCCAGGATGAGGTGGTCTCAGACAGAGCTAAGAAACTTGTTGGAAACTTGAGCAAAGGTGACTCTTGTTATGTTGTAGCAAAGAGACTGGTGGCATTTTGCCCCTGCCCTAGAGATGTATGGAACTTTGAACTTGAGAGAAATGATGTAGGATATCTGGTGGAAGAAATTTCTAAGCAGCGAAGCATTCAAGAGGTGACTTGGGTGCTTTTAAAAGCATTCCGTTTTAAAAGGGAAACAGCACAAAAGTTCAGAAAATTTGCAGCCCAACAATTCAGTAGAAAAGAAAAACCCATTTTTTGAGAAATTCAAGCTGGCTGCAGAAATTTGCATAAGTAGCAAGAAGCCTAATGTTAATCCCCAAGAACACAGGGAAAATGTCTCCAGCCATGTCAGAGACCTTCATGGCAGACCCTCCCATCACAAGCCTGGAGGCCCAAGAAGAAAAAGTGGTTTCGTGGACCAGGCCCATGCTGTGTGAAAACTAGGGAGTTGGTACCCTATGTCACAGCCACTCCAGCCATGGCTGAAAGGGGCCAACGTAGAGCTCAGGTTGTGGCTTCAGAGGGTGGAAGCCCCAAGCCTTGGCAGCTTCCACATGGTGTTGAGCCTGCGAGTGCACAGAAGTCAAGAAATGAGGTTTGAGAACCTCCACCTAGATTTCAGATGTATGGAAATGCCTGGATATCCAGGCAAAAGTTTGCTGCAAGGGTGGGGCCCTCACATAGAACCTCTGCTAGGGCAATGAGGAAGAGAAATGTGGGGTTGGAGCCCCCAGTAGAGTCCCTACTGGGGCACTGCCCAGTGGCGCTGTGAGAAGAGGGTCACCATCCTCCAGAGCCCAGAATGGTAGATCCACCCACAGCTTGCACATGTGCCTGGGAAAGCCACAGACACTCAATGCCAGCCCATGAAAGCAGTCATGAGGGAGGCCATACCCTGCAAAGCCACAGGGGTAGAGCTGCCTAAGACCACGGGAACCCACCTTTTGCATCAGTGTGACCTGAATGTGAGACCTAGAGTCAAAGGAGATCATTTTGGAGCCTTAAAATTTGGCTGCCCCATTGGATTTTGGACTTGCATGGGCCCTGAAACCCCTCTGTTTTGGCCAATCTCTCACATTTGGAACAACCATATTTACCCAATACCTGTACCTTCATTGTACCTAGGAAGTAACTAGCTTGCTTTTGATTTTACAAGCTCATAGGCAGAAGGGACTTGCCTTGTCTTAGATGAGACTTTGAACTGTGGACTGTTGGGTTAATGCTGAAATGAATTAAGACTTTGGGGGGCTGTTGGGAAGGCATGATTGGTTTTGAAATATAAGGACATGAGATTTGGAGGGGCCAGGAGTGGAATGATATGGTTTGGCTGTGTCTCCACTCAAACCTCAACTTGAATTGTATCTCCCAGAATTCTGACATGTTGTGGGAGGGACCAAGGGGAGGTAACTGAATCATAGGGTCCAGTCTTTCTCATCTTATTCTCACGTTAGTGAATAAGTCTCACGAGATCTGATGGGCTTATCAGGGGTTTTTCCACTTTTACTTCTTCCTGATTTTTCTCTTGCCACCACCATGTAAGAAGTGCCTTTAGCCTCCTGCTGTGATTCTGAGGCCTCCCCAGCCATGTGAAACCGTTAAGTCCAATTAAACCTCTTTTTCTTCCCAGTCTCAGGTATATCTTTATCAGCAGTGTGAAAACAAACTAATACAGACCTAAAACTAGGAAATAAATTGATTTACCTATTAAAAATTTACTGACAACTTTGGGCTTAAACAGTTTGGCATGGATTAAAAAAAACTCAGTAAATGACCCTGGGTAGAAAAATAATGACTTCAAGGAAATAAAAAACTCTAACTTGAAACTTAAGAAGGTTTAGAGATCACAATTCAGCTAAGAAATTAGTATGAAAACTGATCTAGAACCAGTGAAACTCCTAGGATTCTAGTAGAGACAAAAAGTAATCCAAGGCTTATTGGATTTCTACAGAATATAATTAACAATTGAAGATGAGATTACTATGAAATATGTTGAAATCATAGAATAAACTCAATATCAGGAATAGTTATAAGAAACAAGATATGATAGATTTGTTGTTCACTACCCTCTCCCTTGGGATAGAGATAACTTCTTATCATATAGATTCTTGGTTTGGATGTGATACTTATTTTGGCTATGTCCCCACCCAATCCCAACTTGAATTGTATCTCCAAATGGATGTGAGAAGTGAAGGTATGCCAGCTCCAAGCTGACATTTTGAGCAGCATACTATGTTTCTATTCACCCATTTTGTATTCTTGCAATTTGCCACATGAAAACCTTACTCCTGGGAAGGTGCTAGCAAAGTGGATGACAGACACATGAAGCTGTCCTGAACCCAACATACAGCCTTGAGCCAAGGCCATTGGATATACGGCCTGAAGAAGAGCTTCCCTAGCCAACTCACAGAGCCATCAGCAAATAAGAAGATGCTTATTGTTGCAAGCCACTGAGTTCCAAGGTGGTTGTTACAAAGCATGATTGTAGTAATAACTGAATAATTAACAAGACAAAACAATTCAAAACGAAATGGAAGATTTAACATTCCATTAATTACTGAGACCATCTTCCATAGCAGTGGCATTCTGGTGAGCATTTATATGGGACATAATGATCTTTATAATCTATCCTTTCCAAAGGTCATCTCTTACCTTCCCAGACTTCTTTTTAGCAGTCTTACATTCATTTATTTTCAAATTCCCTGACACTCTGCTTTCCTTTTTGCCACTTTCCATATGTTTCTTGAGCCATTTCTCCTTCTTCAAAGAGTACTTAAAATTCTGCCCACTGGGGTGAGTAGCTTTCACCCTTCCCATCAAGTGACTGGAATGCAGTAATTCTCCAAATTATGTCTACATACTATTCAAATTCATTCAGAAACCAGGGCTGTGGTTTTTTTTTTTTCCTCTTTCATCAGATTGTCATAGGAAAGTACCCATGGAGCCATAGTGTAGATTATGGGAAATACAGGGAATATATAGAAGCAGGTACAATGGGAATACCCGAGGAGCCTGAGTCACAAGTTTAGTTGTGTCTTCAGATAATGTTTGGGTACAACATAATATAAGCACACTTTTATTTTGCAAAGGAACACTGCTATGCATATCCAACTTTATAATTTGTAGGATCATATACTACCAAATTCACGATGGTAAGCTTATTTCTAGTTATCTTTTTTGATAGGGAAAACAAAAAGCATTTGCTAGATAACTGGCTACATGTTGGATGGCAAGGGCTGTCATTTTCAGGAGAGGCATGCAGTCAGCTTAAAGTGACCAGATGGAGAGCGGGGCAGTCAGTGCTATAAATACCCCTGCCTCACCCATCTCCATTATCTCCCCATGGTCTCTTGCCACTGATTCTCATTGGTTGAACCCAACAGGAAGATAGAATGCAAACAATATCTTTGATGCAGTCCACTATGAATCAGCCTCCTGGGTCACAAAACAAAAGATATAAGTGGGATTGGGGAGTTGGGAGGAAAGATAAATCTGTAGGACTGACCAGAAAATATCTAGAAAGAAGTGAGTTTCCTTAATTTTATTTTTGAAAAGTATCTAAATTTATAACAAATATAATACTTAAGTTTGTTAAGGAGATTAAAATTTTTTCCTGTCTTACAAGCTATATACTTTTGAGAATCTAAAGACTATAAAAATATGACTTTATACTTTGTAAACAAATTCATAAAATTTAGAGATTATATTCTACATAAATAATATAAAGGCAGAAGATTCCTGAGAACACATTACCTGTAAGGAATATGTTTCAAAGAGAAAGCTATTAACTTTAAAAAATACATAACCATAATGAATTTAAATTTCATTGCATATAGTGGCTACTTACATAAAATAGAGCAGATGAACATAAATCTGTTTTCTAAGTGGATCTTTTATTGATTAAAAGAACCCAACAATAAGTTGTCACCCATGACAAATATTTATTCCATAGTTCAAAACACATTTATTAAGTAACTATAATGTGCACACATGTATCTCAACTTAAATTTATTTCAAGAACTCCTAAAGTAGAACTGCTAGAACTACAATATCTAAGTACTATTACAAAGGGTATATGAGATTATATATAAATTTATCAGCAAACAATTCAATAAAACCTTCCCTCCGTATTTTTTCTACTACTACTAACAAGGAAGAACCTCCCAAACAATTAGGAAAATTGTGGATGACTCCTGTCAATGTGAATAGAGTCTGTCAAGAATCTACAGGGATCCAGAATTTCCTAGGGTGTCTTTTCTGACACTGTGGTAGCCTCATTGCCTCTAAAGCGCGTACACACACACACACACACACACATATATATTTATAAATTATATAAATCTACTGTATTAGTGGAGCATACACAGTATAAATTCTATTCAAAAAGAAAATTTAAAAAATGATAAAATTTACAAATATAAATAAAAGTTCTAATCTTTTCTTGCAACTCTCTGGAATTCATATACCCTACTTTGGTAACTACAGCCTTAGAAGACATAAAATTATAACAAAGGTCTAAATACGAGTACACTATGAGCTATAATTTGAATTAATGGCTGTTGGTCTGGGTAATAATTAATAATGTCCTTTTTTTCTCTCAAAGATTTCTTGGTTTAAATGATAGATCATATATGGGCACCCTAATATTAATAAAAATCTCTTACAAAACATGTGCATCCTGAATTAAAATTTTTATCCTATGAGAGAGTAAAAATCTTCCAGCTTCAGGCAGAATCAGGTAGTCAGGCATATTTTCATAGGCACAGGGTTTGTAGAACAACAACAACAAAAAAATCCAATACCTTTAGATTCTTTAATCCTTCACCATAGTTCCCTCACTCTGTGAGCTAAAAGAATTTCCTTCTTAAACCTCTGTTACCTGTATGACTCCTGGAAACATTTTAGGTTTTGTTACCTGCTAGAAGTTCCCAAAGCAAATTTACTATTAAATTCTCAAAAGCATATGCATTTAGTGCTTAAAATATGACTTAAAACTCTTTCAATTTTCCTAGACTTAAAAATGTGGCTAATGACACCAACTGGCAATCACTTTAAATTCCTAAAGTTCTAGAAATTCAAATAGTGTAGTCATTATAGGATAGATGCCAAATATTTGCATGTTCTGTAGGTACCATAAATGCCATTGGATTTCTAACACACCGAAAGGACATCAGGTCCAAGTTTGCCCAGTGCAGTCTCACAGTTTGCATCTGTGAACCCACCATTATCTTCAATAACATCTTTCAAAAGTGCTGGTTTATATGCAAAATAATACAGTCACTCTAAACAGGTGATATTTATTTATTTTTTGAGACAGCATCTCACTCTGTCACCCGGGGCTCACTGCAGCCTCAATCTCCTGGGCTCAATCAATCTTCCCACCTCAGACTCCCAAGTTGCTGAGACTGCAGGTGAGTCCCACCATACCTGGCTAATTTTTGTATTTTTGTAGAGACAGGGTTTCACTATGTTTCTTAGGCTGGTCTCGAATTCCTGGGCTTAAGTGATCTGCCCGCCCCAGCCTCCCAAAGTGTGGGATTACAGGTGTGAGCCTTGGCACTAGGACAATTTTTTTTTAATACACAGACCTGTAATTAATTATCTGTACCTCCAACAGAGTAACAAGTAATATAAAAATCCCGATTATTACCTTTCTGCACAGCCAATGGGAGTTCTTGAAGTTTCCAGACTGACCAAGAGTCAATTTTCAAGTTAATCATGTTCTTTCTTGATCTTTGTCGTTTTAAAGCTTCTTCAGCTTCTGCCCGGTCAGTTTCTAGACTTTTAATGAGATGAACGGCCTCTGAGAGCAATGTTTCCATTTCCTGCTTTAACTCTGGACACTTTTCATCTTAAACAGATATATATGTTCATATTTGTTAATAAATCAGTCAATAAGCTGGATGATGGGAACATGGGTCTTAGTTGTATTATTATTTTTTAATATATATTTAATAAGAGAATGTTAGAAAAATGAATTCACTTTTTAAAGACAGTTTTATTATAATACAAACATAAGATTGATTATAAACTTTGAAGACCTATTTTTAATAATCATTTTATAAAATAATTACAATAGCTGAATCTCAACCAACATAAGCTGTACTATACAGCTTTATTTTAAAATTATGTGTGTGTTTCCTCCTATTCTATAAGAAAACATATCATAAAGATTACATCAGGTAAATACTGAATAATGATAGATGGTTCCTAGAAACAAGTCATATTCTTCAGTCTCATCCAGTAAGAACTTCTCTACTTAGCTTTGCCAGGAATTCATTGGAATTTTGAAACTATTTATTTAGTTGTAATACTAAATTAACCCTGAATTAACTCCTTTAATGAGAAGTATTTGTGATTCCTGTTTCACAGTTCTGGAATGATGTGGCTTAACGTTAACAAAATTAGTACCATGGGTACTCATTTGACTATTTATGAAAGAAATGTGTGCAGAGTCTATTATATTCCAGGGAACAAGCACATGATCTTCGCAGGAGAAAAGGAAGGTAAGACAGATATGAGTCCTATCCTTGTAGGATTTATGCTTATAAACACTGACTTTTGCCAAAATGTTACATAAACACATAAATACAAAGTGTTAAGAGACAAGGCCCCCAAAGAACTGAGGCTAGAGGAAAAATAGCTAACCTGCATCAAGAAGAAAGAAAACTAACACATTTCTTTTTTGTGTTGCTTTTGGACAATAAAGACAATGATTTTCTGGTAGATGGGAGTATTAAATAATGGTTAGAAGTGCAAGCTCAGCAGTCACACAGTTGCTATTTTTTAACCCACTGGACTTCTCAAAGAAATCCAGCATGCTGCTTCAGAAGCATTCTTATAAAACCGGTTTCCCTATTTTTAATGCATAAAAATGATTTTCTCTACACTGGTCCTTTGTTTGGTGTCTTTGAATCTATTGTTTTCTTTTGTCAAATTCTACCACATCTTGGATACTTTAAATCATTAATTGTCTTTTTAAAATGAAAACATATTCACTCATCACTGTGTTCTCCAGCCAATTTATGATTCATTCTATAATCAATTACAATAACAAGATTTCAGTCTGGAATATATAAATAAATTAATATCATTTATAATTAAAATACTTCTGATTGAATGTATACATGTTTTAGCAAAGGTGTTCATTATGTTTCTAGGAGCTGTCTTTTATACTATTTCAATAATAAATTCTTAAACAAATGCTGTATGGGTAACTCGGGATGCCTCAAATTCATTGTATTTAACATCTCTTTTTTTTTTTCTTGAGTGCCATCTCAGTTTTACAGTTTCATATTACTGTTCTAAGCAACTACCTGCAATTTTCTAGCATAAGCCCTTAATTACAACAAATCTGCCTCATCCTGCTATTGTTGTATGTTTTAGACCTCAAAGGTACATATTGATAATAAACGTAATTGTAGCTAATGGAACTGTAGTTGTGATTGTTAATATATCTATTTTTTCTCTCAGCATTTGTTGTGTGAAAACTTGGTAAGTAATGACTAAGGTCCTCATCTTCACTATAGGCACAAATAATGAAAAATAAAACAGTAAAAACAAAGCTTTGCTATGAATGAAAACTTTGAAAAACAAAATATTCTTGTTTTTAAAAAGTCCTGAGTTTATTAGTCTTCAATCAAGGATTTAGCAATTTTTTGCTAAAAAATTTTAGCGAATTTTTTTAATGCATTTCTTTTTTGTGTTGTTTTTGGACAATAAAGACAATGATTTTCTGCTAGATGGGAGTATGAAATAATGGTTACAAGTGCAAGTTCAGCAGTCACACAGTCGCTATTTTTTAACCCATTGGAAGAGGAGGTGCTATGTAAAATCTCAATAATATATTTAAATACACTAAAGTAGTGTTAACACAAATTTTACCCCAGTATATAAAATATTATGTATTTTGTAAATTGTGACAAGAATATTTATCACAACTTAAATATATACTAGTGCTGCAATTTTCAATATGGTACTCATCACCCACATGCAACCATTTACATTTATATGTGACTTAATTCACATTAAACTTAAAAATTAAGTTCCTCAGTCTCACTAGCCACATTTCAAGGGTTCAACAGCTGTATGTGGCTAGCAGCTGCTCCATTGGACAATATACATAGAACATTGATTATCACAGAAAGTTCTATTGGGCAACACTAAACTACAAATAGCATCTTGAGAAGTGGACAGCCATCATTAAATACTCAGCACCTAAACAAGTATTTGGTGTATAATATTCACTAATAAATATTTGTTGAATGAATGCTTAATCAAACAATACAGAGGACTATTTTGTCTATTAAACATTCATAATAATTATAAAACTCTTAAACATGATTATTGTGACAATTAGAAATATATTAAATAAAGTCAATGAGCTTTTAAATATAATTACAGTTATTCAAGTAGGAGGAACAACTTTACCTCTCTTTTCTTCTGGTTTGACCTCTTTCACTGGTGTAGCTACACTCCAATCTTCTTTCAGGTCTTTTGTGGAAATTCTGCTCCTATATAATGGGAAAGAAACAAGCAGTAAAGGAGCGAAGTTCTTAAAGTTAGTAAAACAAATCTTAGGTTATGCTCTTCAATTGAATTTTAAATATTTGTGGTGAAACTTACTATATAATATAATATTACTAGATAGGAGACTAATATAGCAAAATTCTAATAAGTAATGGGATTTACACTTAATGGTAAATAAAAACTTAAAATTAGTTACAAATGACCCAAAATGTCTTGAGAACACATTAAAGCTACATTTTTTTAAAAAGAAATTGGTCTTTCCTAGACAGTGTTTCTATAAGACAAAGGGTATTCTGTGAGAATAATTTGGATGAGCTATTTCTGTAATTTCACTTCAGTAGTTTCTGGGGAATCAATGTAAATTACAATGAGTAAAAATATCATTTCAGATAATAAACTTTTAGAAAAATACCTACATTAAAATGTTATTTCCTTCCTAGTAGCTACACTGTTGGAAAATAGAAATATAGAACATTCATTATCATAGAAAGTTCTACTGGACAACACTAAACTGTAGTGTCTTGAGAGGTGACTATAAATTAAAATGTTATTTCCTTTCTAACTAAAATTCTATATGTTGAATAATAAACCATTTCTCCATATTTCTCTGGTCTGATTTTAGAATCCTAAACTAGCCTTCATTATACATTTTTAGAAGTGTTTTTTCTCTGATCAAAGTTACAAGAAAATTGGTATCAACAACAAAGCAGAGAATTTCTTTTTGAAATTTTCATTACATTATTTTTTATTAAAGAAGTATTCTAAATTAAGAAAACTATATACATACCAAAAAATCATAAAAATAATGTAATCCATATTTATTTATTCTGCAGAGATCACATAGAGTAGTCTAATGTTATTTCAATTCTTATAAAATTAGAGTCACAATTATACATTCTGCTTTAGTTAATTGAAATTATTTTCAGTGTATTTTACTACCATTTTATATTTCTAATGGCTACAAATTATTTTTCTTGTCATTGTTCCATAACTTATTTAGCTAAGTCTGTCTATTCCAAGGTCAGAGAAATATTCTTTATATTTTCTTCCTTTAGTTTTCATATTTATTTCAGAATATTTTTGTTGAAAAGTGTATTTTTTCTCATCTGTTTTCTTTTAAAAAATTGAAAAATAACTGTCCAGCATTAACTATTAAAAGTACTTTCCTTGCTGGCTTTTAACACCATTTACATTATATAGTAAATTATTATAATAATTAGATCATTTTGTGTATCTTATAAAGTTCAGTTAATTCTTGGACCTGTAAAATTCTATGCTAATTTTTCTATTTTTTTATTGAGCCAAATTCCCATAATATTAAACATCTGAAAGTGGAAACTTTAGTGGCATTTAATACATTCACAATATTGTACAACTATCATCCCATCTCATTCCAATATATTTTCATCACTTCAAAAGAACATACCCTACTTATTAAGCAGTCTTTTCCCTTTCTTCAATGCACTCTTTCATAGCAATGACTAATCTGCTCTCTTTGTGGATGAACTTTTATGAATATTTCATAGAAATAGAATCATATAAGGGACCTTTTGTGACTTTTTAAACTTAGCATAATAGTTTCAAGATTTCTCCATGTTGCAGTATGTAGAATTTTATTTATTTTAATGGTAGAATAATATTCCATTGTGTATACACAACACATTTGGTTATCTATTAATCCACTGATGGATTTGGGGATTGTGACCACCTTTTGGCTACTGTGAATACAGACGTTCTGCACATTTGTATATGAATTTTTGTTTGAACATGTTTTGAATACTTTTGGATATATATCTTGGAGTCAAATTGCTAAGTGATAGCTAATTCTAGGTTTCACTTTTTGAGGAGCCAACAAACTGTTTCTTGGTGTCTAAACTATTTTATATTCACACCAGCAATATGCAAGAGTTCTAATGTTGAAGAAAAGTGGAAAGAGTGCACATCCTTGTTTTGCTCCTGTTCTTAACATGAAAACTTTCAGTCTTCACCATGGGTATAATATAAACTAAAGGTTTCTCATAAATATCCTTTATTGTGTTTAATACATTCCCTTACAATGTAGTTTTATGAAAGGTGTGGGCTTGTGTCACATTTAACTAATTTTTGTATGCTAAACTACTCTTGCATTTCTAGGATAAATCTCACTGATCATGATGTATAATTTTTTTTTTTTTTTTGAGACAAAGTCTCACTCTGTCACCCAGGTTGGAGTGCCGCGGTGCGATCTTGGCTCACTGCAACCTCTGCCTCCCAGGTTCAAGTGATTCTTGTGCTTCAGCCTCCTGAGTAGCTAGGATTACAGGCGCCCGCCATCACGCCTGGCTAATTTTTGTATTTTTAGTAGAGACCAGGTTTCACCATATTGACTAGGCTGGTCTCAAACTCCTGACCTCAGGTGATCCACCCGCCTCGGCCTCCCAAAGTGCTGGGTTTACAGGTGTGAGCCACCACGTCTGGGTGTATAATTATATTAATGCGTTGCTGGACCCAGGTTGATAGTATTTTGTTGAGGATTTTGTCATTTTTTTGTTTCTTTGTTTTGTTTTGTTGTCCAGGCTGAAGTACAGTGGCATAACCACAGTTCACTGTAAACTTGATCTCCTGGGCTCAAGCACTCCTCCAAACTCAGCCTCTGGAGTAGCTAAGACTACGGGCATGCGCCACCACACCTGGCTAATTTTGTTGTTGTTGTTGTTTGTTTGTTTGTAGAGATGGGTTTTGACTATGTTGCCTAGGCTTGTCTCAAACTTCTGGGCTCAAGTGATCCTCTGCCTTGGCCTCCCAAAGTACTTGGATTACAGGTGTGAGCTACTGTGCCTGGCCTGTCATGTATATTCATGTATATTCTATAGTTTGCTTGTGATGTCTTTGTCTGGTTTCACTATCAGGTTATTGCTGGGATCATAAGATGACTTAGAAATTATTCCCTTCGATTTTTTGGAAGAGTTTGAGAAGGACTGATATTAATTCTTCTTTCAATGTTTAGTAGAATTTACCAGTGAAGCCATGTGGTCCTGAGATTTTTTTTTGTTGGGGAAGTTTTTGGTTATTGATTCAATCACATTATTTGTCATAGGTCTGTTCAGGTTTTCTACCTCTTCCTGAGACAGTTTTAGTAGTTTACGTGTTTTTAGGAATTAGTCTCTTTCCTCTTCGATAGTTTGTTGATACACATTTGTTCCTAGTATCCTCTTATAATCCTCTTTATTTCTGCAGAATCTGTTGTAGTGTCTCAAATTTTGTATTATTTAATTTGTAATTGAGTCTTCTTTTTGTTTTTGGTTAGTTTAGCTAAAGGTTTGTGAATTTCATTGTTCTTTTCAAAGAAACAACTTTTGTTTTTATTGATTCTGTGTACTGTTTTTCTAGTCTCTATTTCATTTATTTCTACTTTAACCTTTATTTCCTTCCTTTTGCTAACTTTGGGTTTAGCATACTCCTCCTCTTCTACTTCCTTAAGGTATAAAGTTAGGTTACTGGATTTGAGATCCCCTTTTTAAATGTAAGCATTTATAGCTCTAAATTTCCCTCTGTGTACTACTTTTGCTGCATTTTGTAAGTTTAACTACATTGTGTTTTCATTTTCACTCACCTCAAGGTGTTTTCTAATTTCCCCTGTGATTACTGCTTTGACTTACTGGTTTGTAAAACATGATTTGTTTAATTTCCACATATATATGAAATTTCCAGGTTTCCATTTGTTATTGATTTCCAGTTTCATTCTACTGGGTCAGAAAAAATACCATGTATAATTTTGATCTTTTTAGTTTCATTTAAATTTGTTTTGTGGTGTAATACATCATCTATGCTGAAGAATGGTCCATGTGCATATGAGAAGAATGTGTTTTCTGCTGTTGTTAAGTGGAGTATTCTGTATAAACTGGTTAGGTCTAGTTGGTTCATGTTATTCAAGTCTATTTATTTACTGATCTTCTATTTAGTTATTTTATCCATTATTGGAAGTGGGGGCATTAAATTCTCAAAATCTCGTTGTAGAACAGTCTATTATTCCCTTCACTTCTGTTAGTTTATATGTCTGTTTTGAGGTTATATTGTTAGGTGTGTTATATTTATAGTTTATATATCTTCTTGGTAGAATGACACTTTTATCAATGAATCAAGTCTTTTGTCTTCTGTAACAGGCTTTGATTTAAAGCCTATTTCGTGTGACATTGGTATAGTCACTCCAGCTCTCTTTTACTTACTATTTGCATGGAATATGGTTTTTCATCCTTCTGCTTGTAAACTACTTATGCTTTTGTATCTCAGGTGAGACTCTTACAGACAGAATATAGTTGGATTATCTATTTTTATCCATTCTACCATGTTCTACCTTTCAATTGGAGAGTTTAATTCATTTACATATAAATTAATTACTGATAAGGAAGGGCTTATTTTTGCCATTTTGCTATTCATTTTCTATATTATTTATTTCTGAACTCCTCCATAACTGCCTTCTTTGTAACTAGTTGATTTTTTTCTATATATTGTTTAGTTTGCCTGTCTTTGTTTTCCTGTATTTTTTAAAGTAGAATCTTAGTGTTTATCCTGAGGATTACAATTAATACCTTAACTCTATAAAAACTGAATTAAAATCAATGTAGCTTCAATAGTATACCTATCTAGTTATATATAAAGAACTCTGTTCCTTTACATCTCTGCCCTTTCTCTTATGGTATCAGTTTCACCAATTACTTAGTTATCCATTTTGTGTTCATTAGCAGAAATTTATTATTATGAATTTTATCCATTTGACCTTATAATCACATAGGGAAACAAATCAGAATTACAAAACAAAAATACACTTATACTGGATTTAACACTTACCTTTGAAGTTAACTTTATTATTGTTTATTATTTTATCATATGGCTTCCAGTTACTCTCTAGTGTCCTTTCATTTCAGCCTGAAAGACTACTTATAGGATTCTTATAGAACTGAACTGCTAGTGATACACCCCTTTGGTTTATCTGAGAATGCCTTAATTTCTCCTTTCTTTTTGAAGGATACTCTTGCTGGATTCAGAATTCTTCATTGGCAGTTTCTTTTTTTCCTTCTGGCATTTAAATGTGTCACCCCACTGCATTCTGACTTCCACAATTCCTAATGAAAAATTCACTGTTAATCTTACTGAGGGTCCCTGGTACATGAAAAGTTGCTTCTCTTGTGCTGTTTTCAAGATTCTCTTTGTCCCAGGCATTTGACACGTTAACTAAAATGTATATTGGTGTGGATATGTTTGACTTGATTTTATTTGGAGTTCACTGAGTTTGATGGATGCATAGATTTAAGTCTTTATCAAATTGAGGATTTTCTTAGCCAGTGTTTCTTCAAATATTTTTTCATTCTCTATCCCTTTCTTCTCACACTTTTTGACTGCTATTATGCTTGATAGTATCCCTTAGGCTTATTAGGCACTTTTCATTTTTCTTTATTCTCTTGTCTTTCTTCTTTCTTAGACTAGATAATCTCTATTAACCTATCATCAAGTTCACTGATTATTCTGACTGCTCAAAGCTGCTACTGAACCCTTCTAGTGAAGGTTTTGATTTCAGTTAGTTTATTTTTTGGCTCTAGAATTTTTTTTTTTTTTTCCAGACAGAGTCTCACCTGTCGCCCAGGTTGGAGTGCAGTGGCACGATCTTGGCTCGCTGCAACCTCTGCCTCCTGGGTTCAAGCGATTCTCCTGCCTCAGCCTCCTGAGTAGCTGGGACTACAGGTGCATGCCACCATGCCCAGCTAATTTTTGTATTTTTTTTTAGTAAAGATGGGGTTTCACCATATTGGCCAGGCTGGTCTTGAACCCCTGACATGATCTACCCACCTCAGCCTCCCAAAGTGTTGGGATTACAGGCATGAGCCACTGCGCCCTGACTAGAATTTCTATTCGGTTAATTTTTATAATTTCTCTTGATATTTTACATTTGTTGAAACATCACTTTTCTGCTTTAGTTATTTGTTCAGGGTTTCCTTTATCTCTTTGAAGATAATTTAAGCCAATTGATTTATCTTTGTCCAGTCAAATTTTGGGTTCCTTTGAGAACAGTTTATGTGAATTTATCCTTTTTCACTGTGAATGAGCCAAACTTTCTTTTCTTTGCATTCTTCATATCTACTTTTTGAAAACTGGACATTTAGAATATTTTAATGTGAAATAAAAACCATATTACACCATTGGATTTGCTATTTCTGTCTGTAGTGGGTTATTGTTTGTTTAGTGACTTTCAGGAACACTCTCATAATGGCTGTATTATTTGTCATGTGTAATCATTGAAATCTGTTTCCTTAGCTTACTGGTGAGCTAGTGTTTTGTGTGAGTTCTCTTAAATGGCTGGAAACAAAAGAAAGGAAAAAGAAAAACAATACTTTCCAATCTTAGCAGATTTGGTCTGCCTTAGGGTAATCCTTCCAGGCTTGCCTAGGCTGTTTACAACACTGACTCTGCCTTCAATTCCTGCCTATGCAGATCTTAAAGGTCAGCCAGAAGTAAGATTAGGATCTTCTCAGTATTTTTTGAACATTTTTCCAGCCCTCTGTGCTCTTTCAAATCTCCAGTATATTGAGAGATTTTCCTTCATGTATCTATCCCTTTTTCCAACCTATTTTTTCACAGGAATTTTGGTCTGGTTAATACTTGTCCTAGCTGTTATCTATAGCCTCAGGCTGCTGTGGCAAGTATATGCCTTTAAAGGCTTTTTGCAAACACTGCCTGTAAG
This sequence comes from Papio anubis, assembly GCF_008728515.1. Lineage (NCBI taxonomy): Eukaryota > Metazoa > Chordata > Mammalia > Primates > Cercopithecidae > Papio > Papio anubis. Next base: position 25,386,792 of record NC_044994.1, read on the forward strand.
TAGCCCCAGCCTTGTGATTGCTCCAAGTCAAGCAAAGTCCTTATGCTAGTCTTTCCAGGAACTGTCAGACCACTCAAACACAATTCTTTGAAAATGATGTTCCTATTGTTCCCTCTGGTACTAGGAATCTACACCACAGTTGTGCACTGCTCTCTTTCTAGCTGCAACCAGTCTGAAGGCTGGAGAATGCGGAGCAGGCAAATTACAATGCCACAGTGCTCTCTTAATGCAATGCAGCAGCTTCCTTCTTCATTGAATTTTCCCCTACTGGTTATTAAATTTTTACTGGATTCCAGATTTCTGCAAAAGTTGATTCTGACCAATGTTTTTGCAAATTTTATAGTTGTTTTTGTGGAGGGATGGAGCTCTGGAGATCTCTATTTTGCCATTATCAGTGATGTCCTAATTCTCATATTTTTAAAAATATATTGTAATATCTATTGTGAAAAATCTTGCATTCGATTTTCTATTCCTTTTGAAGCTAAACTGGATTATAGCAGATGACTGAAATTTTGACATTAAAAATAAAATAGTTTTAAAAAGCATGAAATTTTCTTACCATTCTTCAAAAGAAGTTTCAAACTGTCAAAACAAAAGATCTCAATAAAAATCAAATCTTAAACATATTAAAAAACAGTGAATAAACGTCACTTAAACTTGCCAATTCTCTACTTTACATATCTCTACTTCACTATATTTTTGTCTACTTATACTCTCGGTTGTGTAAACCAAAAATAAAATTCTAAGCCCCCCAAATGACTGAGTAGTTCCCCCCAACTCTTGGCCAAGGGGACCCCAAAGAAATCTAAAAAACTAGTTAAGGACATGATGGGAAAGGGGATTAGACATGACTCATTATGACCTCCTGCCTTTGTAATCTAGACACAACAGACCAGCTTTAAAATTAAAACAGATATCTTAAGATAAACAAAAAAGACTCTTTGTAGCAATAATATACCAAATTCCCACCTGATTCTGATATAGCATCACATGACAGATAACAGGCCTTGAAAGAAATCAAAGTATTTCACTCCAAAATATATTTCTTTGACATATTCCGAAACGGTCCTGCAAAACCGTCTTTTGTGGCAGAAATTTGCATTCTGTAGAGAAGCTCTTGCCCTTACTAGGTCCTTTTTAGTGAGCCTGACATCTTTCAAGGTCTGATATGAGACATTCACCATCTATTCTCTCTGAAGCCTGCTACCTGGAGGCTTCATCAATATGACAAGAACTTTGGCTTTTTTTTTTCTTTTTTTAATGGTGAATTCAACAATTCAGGCAAGTCATATCTTTCAACCAATTATCAATCAGGAAACCTGAATTCACCTATGACCTCGAAGTCCCTATTTATAGCTGTCCCACCTTTCCAGGCCTAACCAATGTACAACTTGCATGTATTGATTTATGTCTTTCCCTGTAACTTCTGCTTCCCTAAAATGTATAAAATGAAGCTGTAACCCAATCACCTTGGGCTCACGCTCTTGGGACCTCCTGAGGCTGTCATGGACCATGGTTTTTAACCTTGGCAAAATGAACCTCTAAACTGATTAAGACCTGTCTCAGAAACTTATTGGTTTACAGTTGTTTCCCAAGAAGTACACAAATCTCCTATCTATTCATATTGTTTTATTCTTAACCCTACCTAATTGTTCTGACCTTTGTCTCTGTGATTCTAAATCTTACACATTCATCAAGGGACAGTTCAAATGCTATTTATTCCCAAAAGACTTTCCTAACTGTCAGAAGTACATGACATCTATTGAATTTTAATGTGTTACCAAAGAGTGGTGAATACAAAATTATACGTGAGTCCACATATTTAGTTTTCCATAATATTATGCCTTTTCTGGCCTATAAAGTCATTGGCAGGGGTTATTTTCTACAGATATATTCTAAGAGTACCTTGGGTTGTACAAGTCATAAATTATCAAAAATGCAAAACCAGAATGTTACAGGTTTCATAGATTATCTCTAATTCAAGATGTTTATTTGGCATACATGATTACTTCTCTCTAGTTCCCATATCCTACCAAAATCTGAACAAAAAAATTATATGATATATATGTGTATGCATGTGTGTGTAAACACACACACATCCACATTAATATATACATATACAGTCATGTGTCACTTAATGACAGTGATACATTCTCAGAAATGCATTGCTAGGCAATTCTGTCATTGTGCAAACATCATAGAGTATATTTATACAAACCTCAGTGGTATAGCCTATTGCTCCTAGGTTACAAACATGCGCAGTATGTTACCATACTGAATGCTGTAGGCAAGTATAGCACAATGTATTTGTGTATCTAAACATATCAAAATATAGACAAGGTACAGTAAAAATACAATAATGTAATCTCATGAGACCACTGTTGTATATGTGGTACCTCATTGATCAAATCATGAAAAAGACTAAATTCATATACATAATAAAAAAACTGATGAATGCAATTATGTTTAAAATCAAAACAGATTTTTTCATATAATATGACAAGCTTATTCTAAAATTTATATGGAAGAGCAGTGTATCAAGAATACCCAAAGAACTCTAAAAAGGTAAAAAGAACCACCACATCAGATATCAAAACATATTATGACTCATGTAAATGAGTGAAACCAGATATTGGCATAGGGAGGTAAAATTGACCAGTGGGATGGAAAGGGCCAGAAATAAGTAAAATCATATATGAAACTTTGATGTATGATGGATATGGTATGGCTGATTTATAAGAAATGACTGGATTTGAAATGAAATCAATGTAGAAAAACTAATTTTCCTTAAAAAGTAAAATTAGCCATCTATTCCATTCATATGCAAAAAGAAATCAATTTCACATTGTTAAGCAAATCTCCTAAGAGAAACTAAAATTTTAGTAGCTATAAAGTAAAACTGTCATAGGATTGTGGTATGGAAATTCTTCTTAAACAAGACAAAAATCACTTAAAAGCAAAAGTAAAGTGATAAATTTAATTACATTAAAGTTAATAAAGTAAAAAGACACGTCACAAACTGAGATAATGTGTTTACAACACATACAACTTACTAAAGGTAACAAGTTCCTACAAGTCAATAAGAAAATACAAGTAAACCCAAAAGAAAATGGCAAAAGATAAATTGGCATTTTGCAGAGAAGAGAATAAAAATTCAGTGAGCATGTTAATAAGATTCTAAACTAATTAATAATCAGGAAAATGTTATTCCTTGATTTTGGAAACTGGCATTCACAGTCCTGCATAATGCAGAAACCTACATGACGTTGATTTACATGGCAGTTCTAAGAAGCCATTTGAAGTTGAAGTATCACAAGAGAGTCAGGGGAAAATTGGTTAAGAGGCACTTCAGTGAATTGTGATATAATTATCCAAAACTTCTGAAGTCTTCAACAAGTTAGCAATAATTAATATTCTCAGTTTGGTCTTCTTTATAGCTCAATAGAAAATCATTTTATAAAAATAAAACATTATTACTCAAAATGTTTGAAGCAGAGTGCAATTTCATATGAAGAAACGTTTTAAGGTAATATATCAAAACACTACCTTAGCAACATTGTTTAGAAGTAACAAAGAAATAATTAAAAAATTATTTTAGTCAGTCTTTGATCTGATATTTGGAGGCAAAATTTCTGGTACCTAGCATTTAAACACTATTTGTTCAGGATACTGAAGCAGTTAACACAGAGAAGGCCTACAACTCCAGAGAAACATTTGAAGTCTTACATTAATAACTGCCTATCTGAAAAATTTGGACAAATTTTAGAAGTTTCTCAAAGTCACTTTAAATTATTATTTTAAATAAAATTCCAGATTATAATTAAGCTTAGAATTTCCCTTGTCATAAATAATTGTGGTATGTAGATGCTTTGATTAAAATATATAATATAATCAATTATATCAAACTAAACACAAGACTGCATACAATTCTTATTTCTGATTTTATCAAAATAGCAAATGAAAACAAAGGTTGAGGGGGAGCTAAAACTGCCCGATTGGATGTAGTTTAAAAAATTATTACATTATAGGGGAAATGAAACACTTCATTTACTTACAGCTCTAAGCCACATTGCCCACAAACTTTTGCTTGATAAATCTAGCATTTTCATTGTCCTTCTTTATTTAGCTCTATATTTTTATTGGAAATTATTACCAAATATTTAAATATCTAAATGATATTGTTGAGACAAAAAGTATTCACAAAACCTTCTATTTTCCACTGCAAAAATAAGAAAATAATTAACCTTATGTTAGAAATATTTTTTTAATGGACAATAACAAGTGCTAGTAAGGATGTAAAGAAATTAGAACCCATTTATATTGCTGGTGGGAATTTAAAATAGTTGGGCTACGGAAAATAATTTGATGGTTTCTCAATAAGTTAAATATAGAATCATCACATGACACAGCGGTTCCACTCCTAGGTATATACTCAAAAGAACTGAAAACAGGTACTTAATCAAATCCTTATATTATGTAATATATAATTATATAATACATACTACATGCATGTTCATAGTGGCCCTATGTACTATAGACGAAGGTGGAAACAACCCAAATGACTATCAACAGATGGACAGATACCAGCTGTAGTATATGTACACAATAGAATATTATTCAGTTATAAAAAGAAACAAATTACTGATACATACTACAATGTGGATGGACCTCCCACATTATGTCAAGTGAAAAAAATGCAGGTCACATATTGTATGATTTGATTTATACCAAATATCCAGAATAGATCTACCTATCAAAATTGAAAATGAAAAAAGGAAAATTATCTCTATTTGCAGATGACATGATCCTATTAGCAGAAAACCTCAACGCTACACAAAAAACCTGTTAGAACTAATAAATGAATTCAGTAAAGTTGCAAGATACAAAATCAATGTACAAAAATTAGTAGCATTTTTATACATGAATAATGATCTAGTTGAAGAAGAAATTAAGAAAACAGTCCCATTTATAATAGCATAAAATGCCTAGGAATAAGTCTAATCAAGTAGCTGAGAGATTTGCACACTAAAACTATAAAACATTAATGAAAGAAATTGAGCATGATGCAGATAAATGAATAAATAGGTGTTCACAAATGGGAAGAATTAATATTGCTAAAGTAATCATAGTACTCTAAGCAATATGTAGATTTAATGCCATGTCTATCAAAATTCCAATGACTATTTTCACAGAAATAGAAAAAGAATATAAAATTAATATGGAACCATAAAAAACACCAAAAGTCCAAAACAATACTGAGGAAAAAATGTAATGTTGGAAGCATCAGACTTCCTGATTTAAAATTATATTACAAAGCTATCATAATCAAAACAGTATAGTCCTAGCATTAAAAACAAAAACATAGACCAACGGAATAGAACAGAGAGTCCAGAAATAAGTTAAAACATAAATGGACAACTAATTTTTGATATGGGCATCAAAAGGACACAATGAGGAAAGAATAGTCTCTTCAATAAATGATGCAGGGAAAACTGAATTTCTATCACCAACAGAATGAAATTGGATCTTATCTTAAACAATATACAAAAATCAATTCAAAATGGATGAAAGACCTAAAGGTAAGATCAGAAGCCATAAAACTCCTAGAAAAGAACATAGAGGAAAACTCCTTGACACTGGTCTTGACAACAACTTTTGGGAATCACACCAAAAGCTCAGACTTCGAAGACAAAAATATAGAAATGGAACTGCATCAAACTAAAAAAAAATATGAAAAGTCCAGTTACATACCGGGAAAAAATAATTGGAAACCACATATCTGATAAGGTTAATATGAAAAATGTATAAAAAACTCTTAAAACTCATTAGCAAAAACCAAATAATCTGTTTTAAAAGTGGGCAAAGGACATGAAGAGATTATCTTCAAAAAATGCATACATAGCCAACAGGTATGCAAAAAGGTGCTCAACATCACTAATCATCAAGGAAATGCAAATTAAAACCACTATGAGATATCACCTCACACATGTAAGGATGACTACTATAAAAAAGACAAGAGATAAATGTTGGTGAGGGTATGGAGAAAAGGGAACCCTAGTACAACTGTTGGTGTGAAGGTACAACGGTACAGCCATTAGAGAAAACTGTATGGACGTTCCTAAGGAAATTAAAAGTAGGACTACCACATGACCCAGCAATTCATCTTTTAGGTATACACCCAAATGAGATGAAAGCACCAGCTCGTAAAAATATCTTCACACCCATGTTCACTGCAGCATTATTCACAATAGCCAAGATATGGAAACAACCTGAATGTTCATTGATGAATAAGTGAATAAAGAATAAAGTGAATAAAGAAAATGTAGGGGGTGTGCTTGTGTCTCTATGTGTGTGCACGTGCACACATATATGTGTGTGTATAATGTGTGTGTATATGTTTATGTATGTATATACATATATATACATGTATATCTGTATATACATATATACACACACATATTAGCTACACACATATATATACTATATATATACACATATTAGCTATACGTGTATATATACATCTATACGTATATAGCTAATATTCAGCTTTAGAAAAATGGAGAGCCTGTTATTTGCCACAACATAAATAGCTCTGGAAGACATTATACGAAAGGAAATAAGGCAGATACAGAAAGAAAAATGTTGCATGACCTCACTTACATGTGGAATGTATTTTTTTAGGGAGTTCAAATACACAGGTAGAGAATGAAACACTGGTTCCCACAGGTGGGAGTCGGGAAGAGGAAATGCAGAGATGCAGGTCAGAGGATACAAAGCAGCAGATATGGAGTATGAATAAGTCTAGAGATCTAATGTAAAACATGAGGACTAAAGTTAATACAATTGTATTATATTAGGGATTTTTGTTAAATAAGTAGGTATTTGCTGCTCTTGTTACAAGGATAAGGCACTATATGAGACTAACATAGAGATATGTTAGCTGGCTTCACTACAGTAACCATTGTACTACTATACTATCTATGTGTCTGTCTATATGTATCTCAAAACAGCATGTTGTAAACCTCAAATAAACACAAATAAAATTTATTTCAAAAGAAAGCAGACCGGTAGTTGCAAGACTTGGGTTAGAAAGAGAATTAGGAGTAAATTTTTAATGGATATGGGGTTTTATTCTGGAGTAGTGAACATGCTTTATACATGAACTCCCTATGCTATTTTCTCAATTGTTCTGTAGGTCTAAAGTGTTTTAAAAGATAATTTATTAAAAAACAATAAAGTAGAGGAACATAAAACATAATTATCTAATTCAAGGAAAATATGTTTTAATAAGGCAAAAGAATATGGCTGGGGCTTTTGGGACACGAAAGTAAATCAAATCAGATTCATATGAAACCTCAAAGTTTTCATTAGAATTATGGCATCTTAGACTAAAAACCAAGAGACAGTTTAAAATGCAAAGAAGTTTCTGAGCTCTCAACTTATAAGAAGCAGGAAGAAGTTTGAGAGAGGAGCTCAGATCCATTTTCTACAGACATGAAAGTACCTCTGGAACCAAGAGTTCACAGAGTAAATCAAAGAGGCAGTGAGAAACACAGACCAGGAAATTATTCCCAATGAGCAGGACTGGGTTCTAATACAAAAAAAAAAAAAAATTCATGGTCCTAGATTTGGGGAACCTGATACCACATGGTGATGAAATGCAGAATTGTATGGATCAGTGAAAGCCTTGTGTCTTCATTCTTACCTTTTTCGAATGAGGGGTTTATTGTGATTATTCTATCCCTTCTTCACTGTGTGTACTAAGTATGCAGGAGCAGTATTTGACTTGTCACTTTGGGCCATAGATCTGTGGGTCAAAAGAAGTTGCACACAGGGAACTTCATCTGTATCAGATCTGTCACAGAACATGTGATTATGGATCTTCATGATACCATAATGATATAAAACTGTTTTAAGAAAAGGTCATTGTAGTTTGCATTTGGGGAGCAGTATTAATGATGTGGCAATGGACTGACAGATTGCTACCTAAATTGTCCCCCTATAATCTTGTCTCCTGGATCCGTATCTTCTCTAGTACTCTCCTGTGTTAACAGTGGGATTGACTATGTGCTTTGCTTTGGTCAGTGGGATTTCAGCATACATGACACAAACAAAGCTTTGTTAAGCACTTGTCTGTTGAGATTTGTCCTCTTGAAATATGCTCCAGCAGCCAACAACCATGTGAGTGAGACCATTTTAATCATTATTCCCAGTTGTGCTATCAGATGTGTATATCCACATGATTGGCCCCAGGCAAGAACCAGCAAAATTGCCCAGCTGAGTCCAGAACAAATGGCTGAATGGTAACTGCATAAATGTTTGTGTTCTAGCCACAAAATGTTGGAGTACATGTGTATATGTATGTATGTGTGTGTGTACCAAAAGATAAAAGAAAAAAATATAAATGGTTACCTTGCTCAAAGTATTTTTATTAGAATGGGGAAAAATTCTAGGCTGCAAAGAATAAATGAGTGATTGGGAGATGTGGAATTAAAAATACTAAATATAGGCAACTTTCAGATGCTATGTGGAATGGAGAAAGAAAGACAAGGAGAGATATTTAAAGGTCTGCATAGAATTTTTAAATGTTCTTAAGAATAAGAACATCTCCTTTAAAAAGGAGATTTTAAAGACAGAATGCTGACAGAAGACACAACTGATGGAGCAAGATCTTTGCAAAAGTAGAAGATGCAGTGTAGTGAGGGGAACGGCTCTAGGTGGGTGGGGGACAAAAAGAACAATATTTGTGGAGTTCAGAGGTGAGATAACAACTGTTTGAGACATTTCTGTTGTAGCTCTTTTTTTTTTTTTTTTTTTTTTTTCCCAAAGAAAGAAAGGAATGAGCTGTGGGGTAGAAGATTTAGAGGTTTGAACAAAGAAAGATTGGAGTAGCCACCACAGACTACTAGAAAAATTTCAGTTGACAAACAATAATTTCAGAGCACTATATGATATACAATTGAGGTTGGGGACTATGGTTACATAATATCTCAAATTTTGCATAATGTTCTCTAGTACCATTCAGCAGACCACGGGTGGGAGTGGGGATGGCAGATCATCAGAGACATTTGGGGTTGGCATTTTGTCAGACTACAAGGATGACAGGATAAAAAGTAAAGGACCAAATACACCTATTGATGAATGTTTAGAGAGATGAATTGATTAGGCAAGAAACTAAAGGAAAATAGGAACCACAGAATAGGAAAGTAGATACATCAGCGTTTGAAGTGCTCATAAGTTTCAAATTAAATACAATAGAACTAATAGAATGAGAGAACTCAAAGTATGAGAAAGTAAAGAGTCAGATGTTAAATGTTATGTTTCACAGTTAAAAAATAGATATGAAGTGGTATAAATAGAGCCAAGTTTTCCAGTGAGAATGACAAACATTTTAACGTTCAGGTCTTTGGTCTTAATAGCTGACACACTGTCAAGAACACGATGTCATGGCACAGTGCTGAACCAGGTGTGCTTAGAGCTCAGATATACCTGGTCTGGATGCTGGCTCTGCCACTGACATTGGATCTTGGGGGAAATCAGCCTCTGAAATCATTTTCCTCATCTGCAACTGGAAATAATGGCAGTTTCTATCTCATAAGGTTTCAGTAAGAATTCAATGAAATTATGCATATTAAGTGTCTAATAAGTCTATATTTGGTAAACATTTTATAAATATTAGCTTTATTATCATTGTTGATGTTATTAATTTTGTACAATATATTAACATTTTAAAGAATGCTTTTTAAATACTTTCTCTCTGTGTTGTTCTTTTAAATTACAGTAGCATCCTAATGACTGATATTGATTAAATGAAGAGGAAAATTTTAATTCTGTAGAGCTTACTCTAAATTAAATAAAACTATTTACAGCCTAGGCAGTCTAAGAGAATAAGGTAGAGGAAAAAATAAAACCTAATCTTTTATTTCTGTGAGAAGATATTCAGGTGATTATTTTTATCATTGTGCGATGTTTCCAGATTCTTTGCAAAAATAAAATATAGGGAAAATTTTCATAGTAACTCCACTCTGAAGAGTTTTTCTTTGGAGATTCAAATTGCAATTAAACTGGAGTGGATAGAAAAGTCCGTGGCAGATGCATTGCTGCTAACCACAGGCGTCAAGAGTGTTCTGACTACACTGGAAATCACTGTGGACAGAAAATTGTAAAAGACCGATCTGTCACTCATTTAATGTATGTTATACCCAGGGTAGATGTAACCTTTATAATTACTTATAGAATTTTATCTAATGGGCCTGACGTGGTGGCTCATGCCTGTAATCCTAACTTTTTGGGAGGCTGAGGAGGGAGGATTGTTTGAGGCCAGCAGTTCAAGACCAGCATGGCTAACATAATGAGACCTCAGCAAGAGGGGTTTAAGTAAACTTACACTTGGCAAATACCCCTTTCTCTTTTGCTTGTTGCTAGGCCCTTCATTGGGCAGCCTGTCCTTCCTCATCATTGCACCAAACTTTTCTAACAATTAGAGTCATAAGACATGAGATTTGGGTAATTTAGAGAGATAATTAAGCCAGTTGCCTGCTTTGACCTCTAACATTAAAATCCAAAGGAATTCAGATGATCTACAACTCAAAAAAAGAATTTTGTGCAATTCATTATGGAGATGTATATACACAGATATAATAACAGCTTTATTGAGATAATTTACGTAGCTTAGAGTTCATGAATGTATACAAATCCACAGTTTTTAATGTAATGGCGGAGTTGTATAACCATTATCATAATCACAGATGACCACATATTATATGTAACTGGGGTGAAGCCTCCAGCTGGTAATGACCAAGCATTGTTCCTCTGCCTTGCTTTGGCCGCTGCCTAACCCCTGGAAACTGGTGAAAGGGTAGTCCAGCACCAGATATGTTACCAGACAGGCCTGGGACTGTAGGTAATGAATGAATATATATTCACAAAGATGTATATACAGATACATTTATAGACAGGAATATGTCCCACTTCCTCTCATTTTTTTTACAGTCAGTTGACAACTTTACTGGGTAAAATGTTAAGTGGCAAAAACGTTGAGAAGAAATGTCCCTTTTCTGCATTTCCCTCAGGCATTCTGGAGGAAAAATCCACACAGCACACATTCATATTTGGTATTTTCTGCAGGTAATTATTCATTTTAAATATTTAAAAATTTTCTCTATTTGTAATTTTTGTGGGTACATAGTAGGTGTATATATTTATGGGGAAAATGTGATGTTTTGATCCAGGCATGCAATGTGAAATAAGCAGGCACAGACAGACAAGCATCACATGTTCTCACTTTCTTGTGGGATCTAAAAATCAAAACAATTGAACTCATGAACATAGAGAACAGACGGATGATTACCATTTTAATTATTTCTTACACACATAACTCACTTTATGTGACATGAGGAATTATGCTTAGGTTAACTAATTCTGAATTATGACCTTTACTTATTTGGAAATAATACATGCTATTAGCTTTGATTTCAAAAAATCAGAAGCTATCTTTTAAAGAGTTCTATCCAGTTGTGCCTGCTTAATTTTATTTTTGAGGAAATTTAAGTTCCAATGTCAATGTAAGGTTGTCTAATATTACCAACATTTTTTGGTAATATTATTGCTTTTTGCTAATATTATCACTTTTTCCATGTGATAATGGGAAGATTTTTTTTCTTATTGTGATAAAAAATTTTTATCAGAAAAAAATTTTTCATCTTTCAAAAAGATAGCTGGCCACCAGTTCATTCTTAAAATATTAGTTCAAATACTGCATAGATTTGAACTAAATATCTAATGGATAGTCCTCATCATTGCACCAAACATATTACTTACATTCTATTTACCAGTTCAACACTAGGAAATCTAACTGCACAGTCAATAATAAAACAAAATACGATAATTTTTAAATATAGAAAATAGAAAATCTACAAAATAACCTTGAAAATTAACAAAAGTTTGTCATTAGCATTTATTTCGCAATGAATCTTTCAGATAAAACTTGTATTTATTTACTTATAAACAAATTATTATCATTATTGAAATTTTTGTCTAGAAGTGTACTTATCTAGCATTGTTATTTTGTGTGTTTCTTCTCAAAATACCAATCAGTATTCTCTGAAATGAGAATTAAGATCTCTCCAAGGATATAAAACAGAGGCTAAATGGACTTTGGAGTCAGATGGAGCTAAGTACAAATTCCAACTCTAGTGCTCACTACCTGTGTGATGTGTACATATAAGGTATTTGACTTTTCTATGCCCTAGAATTCTCACCTGTACAGGAGAATTTCTATAAAGGGCAAAAAAAAAAAAATTAGATATTTATTAAATGCCTAGAAAATAGGAGATGTTAGGTACATAAATCACCCTCATATATGGAGTGGATAGGTGCCTCAGATGTATGCAGAAAAGAAAGGTTCTGTTTCAGCTCTTCATTTACTTTTTTATTCAACAGACAGTTATTGAGCGCCTACTATTTATCTGGCACTAATCTAGGCTCCAGAAGACAATACTAAAGAAGTCAGCCCTGGTGCTTCTCCTTTTTTGAGGTTTTTCAATGTATTTACATGAGAATAGTTCTTTTTTCAGCTTTTTAAAAGACAAGATGTAAAATATCTTGGCTTATTTTGTAAACTATTTTATCTAAGGTAATATTTTACCTGGTCTATTATCCATAGTGTCTAACAGTTTATCAACTGTTCAGAGCACTAAGTGGGATTCAGGAAGGAATATGGGCTTTGAAAACAGACAGAGGGTGTTTGAATCCCAATTCTGCCTTGTGACCTTGAACAAGTTACTGAGCTGTTTTAAGTTACTATTTCCCTATCTATCAATTAGGTATAACAACCATTCAATAGTAGTTTTGTAAGGTCTAAGAGCAATGATTCAGTAAAAAAACATAATGTCTGACTTACATTAGGTTTTTAATCAATGGTAGCTGTTATAATTATTAAAATACCATTATACCACTTTAATAAATGGTAGTTGTTATAATTATTTACTAAAATACCTATGATTTTTATCATTTTTAACAACATGGGTAATTGTTAAGTAAAACTCATAGGAAGTGTACAGCATATCATAGCAATAAATATTCATTTATTCTCTTTATTTCCTTGCCATAGTCTTCAAAGCCCAGGACACCATCAGTCCTGTAACCCATAAAGCATTCCTGAAGGGGTAATCTGATTTGGAGAAATATAGAAACAACAAAGGTAACAATGCTGGTATAGAATGATATAAAAAATACAGAAGTAACAATGACAAATATATATTGAGTGCATATCATTTGCTGGTACTTGTTCTAACATAATATCATTATCTCTTCATTTCCATCTAAGGTCACTCTAAAGCCTGCAATCTTGAAGACTGTACTCTAATGATCTCTAACAAAAGAGGTGACATCCTGGACTGAGAATTTTGAGTGGCCCATCAGAATGTTTGCTGAGCCAGATCCAGTAACAGTGGAAAGAAAAAAAAAATAGCACAGGTCTCTGGAAAATTGATACCCCATATGAGCAGTCTAATTCTGCATTAGTTGTTCAGAAATATAACCTTAATAAAAGGTCTGAGAAGTGATAATTTTTGTCATTCTTAAATCATCCTTTGAAAATAATTGCCTTTCAAGATTGAACTCCCTTCAGAATAATAAAGGCAAACTTTTAACAGGTTAAAAAGACATAGAATCATTATGTTCCTTTTCAATAGAACTATTAAGCATTTCTTTAGAATAAAACAACTCATTAAAAAGGGCACACTGTCCTTTTATACACCAATTTAATCATCTAATCAGTTTAGTGTCCCAAAAAGTATGTAAATACTACTTAATTTACTAGTCAAGTTGGCTTATGGAAATTACTACTTAGCATGATTGCCTCTGGATAAAGAACAAACAGGTAGGGAAAAAAACATCGATTTAATAAGGTCGTTTCACCCTTCTGGAGTGAGACTATCAAAAACATGTCTAGACTAGTAAATTATGCAACTGAGCAAAGATTCTTAAAAAGCATTCCAATTATCATTTTAAAAGTCCAAAGAGTTTTCTGGGTTCTTTAAGTAACCAACCCTTAGAGTGTCTATAAAGCTTACCAAAATATCAGCATTTTAAATTAGTCTCTTACTCTTTTCAAATGCTCCTGTATTTTGGACTCCACATCTTGGATGTGTGAAATCATTTTGTTGACACAAGGTGCTGGGATGTTTACTACAGCACAGCTGTGACGTCGGCATGGGTAGCTAAAGTAAATGCCTTTATTCACCCCTAAAGAGAACAAACGGAAGAAGCTCATTACTCATTCTATACAAAGTAGTAAACCTTGATGTTCAGAATAAGCAAAAAATATTCTGCTTTATTAGTGCTAATACTCTTAAAGTTTCCTTAATAGGTTGATAAATCTGTCAGAAAATTATAGAACAAATCTTCAAAAAATGTACAAGCTAAAATAAAATAATCATTTATGATCTAATTCTGTAACAAATAAAAATGAACCCGAGAAGCTAAAATAAAACTTCAAGCAAAGTTAAAAAACATAGCATCATGAACTAAAACATTGGAAAAAAATGAAGAAAAAGAAGGCAGAAAAATCAGTTGACCCATGTGTTACTAAACAGATTCTGAATCCCTTAAAAATAACTTTGAAATATATTTTAAATATTCCCTTCAAAGAGATGCCCTCTTCCAATGTAAATAATATCCAACTACTCATGCATTGAAGTTCTTCCTTAAATCCAGCATGAGTTTCTGTTGCTGAAAAATATAAAAGCAGGTCTCCTTCATCCTCATAATAACCTCATTTTCTACCTTCCATTTCTGAAAATTGGAGTCTTATGCGAAGAGTGATTGATGTTCTCACTGTAGTATTCAAGCTGTACTCATCATAAAATCTACTCAGTCCGATGTGCCTCAGTGATTCTAATCCTGGCATGTCCCAAATCGACTGAAGGTTGCAGAAGCACAGCAAAGTTGTCCATGAAACTCCACCAAAGTGCTTACTTGCAGTCCTTTTGACTCTAAGGACTCTATTTGGCTGGATTATAGTTGCAATCACTGATCTTAAATTTGGAGACGCAAAACATGCTCAGCGCCTCAATGAGAACAGTGTGATGTCCTCATTTCAATTGACCTTGAGGGAACAGAGAAATAATCCCGTTGTGTTTTGTTTCAATGCCAACCCACAGAGATGGTAAATATATTTGGTATCTTCATTTAAACCGCAATCTTTTAAATGTCTTTTAAATGAAGCCTTATAATATCTTCCTCTAGAAACACAACCTCTTGTAAAAATGGCATGTTTCATTTATAAATAAAACTGTTCAGTCTACTCTATAATGTTCAACTCTCTCTCGTGTGTGTGTGTGTGTGTGTGTGTGTGTGTATATAAAACAGTGACCTTTTTATGGCACTAAAAATATGTGCCAGACATAAAGCTAAGCTAAAAATTTTTGATGCCACCTTTTTTAATCCCCACAACAATCTTATAAAATGGGATTATTATTTTGATTTCATAGATGAGGAAATCAAGGCTTAGATAAATTACATAACTTGTCTAAGTCTATGGAACAGGTAGGTAGGAGAACTGAGACTTGAACTAAATCTCCCTGGCTATGGAGTATAAGCTGTGAAGGCTGTTTTTATATTTTAAAAGTACGGCAAAATAAAGAGAAACAGTACTAAAAATATATTTCAGGGCATCCTAAATGTTTTGCTTGTTTTTAAATTTTGAATGTTCCTTCATAATATCAGTGCTGGTATCCTATGTCTTTTAGTTTGCTTTGACCATACTCTGAACACATATACTTGCTATAATGATTTTTTTTGTGTTACATTCCATCTTTCCTCTTTAGTTCATAAACATGTCTATCTATCTATCTATCTATCTATCTATCTATCTATCTATCTATCTATCTATCTATCTATCTATCTGTCTGTCTGTCTGTCTATGTATCTCTCTCTCTGTAATAGTCAAAAGACCAAAAGAACAAGCTAGTAAAAATTACATATTGATCTCCTATCCAAATATCTTGATAAGGGCATGTTGGCCTTCCCTTTAGAAATAAGAAGGTTTTGATACACATTTAACCAATAAGCTGTCACTGCTACAGTTAAAACATTTGTTTTGCTTCAATAAATGTGGAGAAAACAAGAATAGTAATGATTCCTTTTATATTTTTCCTGACTGTGCCACTCTCAACCTATTTTGTGAATACTAATTAATTTCCATAGCACTCGTATGGTTTAGGTTGAATATGTAACATATGGTAAAGTAATGGGAATGATGTACTATGAACTTAAATTTGCACTAAAATCTGTAAAAGACATGACATCCTAAGTAGCACAAGATTGAACCAAAATTCAGTAGTTCATGTCATTCTTTTTATTCCATTGAAAGTATGGCATAAGTTAAAACTTTGAATTTTTAAGAATTTTACCCAGTTTAGGGTGACAGCATGATATAATCAAAAGACAGCTGAACTAGATGTCTGTATTTTCTTGACTGAATTGATAACTAGCTGTACATCTTTAGCTAAAACTATTCAGTCTTTAGGTCTCAGAATTCTTAATAAATTAATGTATTGGTAAGATGTTATATAAGATATTTTTCACCTAAAATTCCAAACATAAATTGAGGGAGCTCTTCCTTGTGAAGCCTGTGCACAATGGTCAGTGTGAGTATATAAAGAATTAAGTTCAGGCAAGACTTTCATCCTCTCTAAACATGCCCCTGACTGCAACCTCCTTGCCCAGAATTAATGCATAAAAGACAAGATCCTCCTGGCTCCAAGCCAGAGTTGAGGTTTGCTGAGACTGTGCAACAGGAAACTTCCATTTGAGAAAAAATATCAACTAGCTGTTTGTGTGGGCAAATGAAATAGAAAGACTATGTTTATAAACTGTCAACTCTTACTACTCAATGAATTTGATTCTTATATAATTTATTCACCCAGCTCCAATAATTTAACATGTTATCACAAGAGTCCTTCCTTTTCTTCTGCTTTTTATATGTGCTTCCTTTATGTATGTTACCCCAATTATTCTATCATCCCTTTATCTCAACTCAGAACGCTTTGGAAAAACTCTGGTGAACACATATTTCCTTTTCACATTATTATCCCTTTTAACATCTTGGTTTTCTTTCCAAAATGTAACATAAGTCAGTGCTCTTGAGGTTAAAAATAATTTGTCCTTTATGCAAAGACTCTTTCATGATGAACATAAAGCATCTTTCATCTTTTATGGAAAACAAAGATCTCTTTAGCTTTTGTTACACATGACAAAAATAAAATCACCTTTCACTGACATTAGAGTTATTACATTTTCATTGGACCTTACACTGTTGGATACATTTATCACTAAATATCTAGAATAATACACATGGACTCTCAGAGTCGGAAGTGGCTAAAAACTGCTTCTACTCTAACCTTAGTCAATATGCAATGCCCCTGATCGGTGTTCACTTACTGCCAATTTCTTCTCTTCAAAATCTGCAACTTCAATACAATTTTTTTACTTGCCTTGTGGACTCAGGTCTCCCCACCACCTTGCCTGACCACTTCCTAAAGCTATTATTCTATATCAAATTTTGCTTTGACCAGCAATTTTTTGAATGAACTGTTTATACTGGCAGCCGCAATATCCTCATCTGATCTCTTCTTCAAATTACAATTGATATACAAATATTAAGATCCATCTTACATGGTTCCTTGCCTGTAAGGAATACTCAACTCTTTCAGACATGTGAGTGCACCTACACCACTTTTTATTTCTCTCTATAAGAATGGATCACATTGCATTCTGCTGTTACCACATTTATGTTTTCCTATTTATCTTCCCCATGAAATTTTCCATTCTTTCTAGAGAACAACTATATTAAGTGCCTTAAATGATTATCGAATAAATGAATAAACAAATCCTCTATAATTTTTTAAATTTTTTACCTGGCTATAATCCGATTTTTGTTCTATTCATGAAAACTTCATTCTTACATCCCACTAAGCAGTATATCAACTGCCATCCATGAAGGAGTAACTGATATGGAATTAGTTCTCCAGTTATAAGCAACTCTAAATCTGGATTTCAAAATATGAGACAACTGATTTTGGACATCAAAAAATGGGCAGTTCAAGGTTTTTATTTCTGAGAAAAGGGAAACTGATAAAGTGGAGTCCCACAATCACCAAGCTCTCTGCCAAGGGACAATTTCCCAACTACAATAAAGAGATCTGGGAGCAAAACAGAGCACAGTAATCCCGCTGAGTTGAAAAGCAAATATGAGTTTCATGGACAGTGGAAGCATCTGGAAGAAGGCAGGAACTCAAGAAGAGAGAGCAATGCAGAAAGGAGCCTCAGAAACACATGTGAGAGGCCCCTCTGACATATGGCATAGAATCCCTGACCAATAACTTCTACCCAGAATGTGCAGAGAAAATTCACAACTTAATATTCAGAAAATAGGCATAAGGCTTGGACTCTTCACAAAAGACAATATACAAATGACTAATACAATGTGGAAACATGCTTAACATTGTTAGTCATCAAGAAAACGCAAATTTAACTAACAGTTCAATACAATTTCACACACACTATAATGCCTAAAATTATAAAGGTTGGCAATGCCCTGTATCAGAGAGGATATAGAACAACTGGAATTGATACATTGCCAGTGGAAATGTAAAATTGTTTAAACACTTTGGAAAACAATTTGACAATTTCTTATAAAAGTTAAACTTACCATAGGACTCAGCATTCCTCTTCTTTATATTTTCCCATGACAAATAAAAATATGTCCACAAAAAGAATTGTAGGTGAATGTTCATAATAGCTTTCTTGATAATAGTCAAAAATTGAAAAAAATCTCAAATTTCCATTAAAGGCTAAATAAATTGTGCAATATTATTGATCAATAAAAATGAACAGGCTACTGATATATGCAACAGCACGGATCAACATTAGAGACATTTTCCTGAGTCTGAAAAAGTTGGACACAAAGAAGTGGCATAATTTCATTTATTTGAAATGTTAGAATGGTAAAACTAAAATCATACTGGAGTTGTGGGAGTGAGTGAAAGTAATCTTATCTATAGAGGGGCATGAATGAACTTTCTGGAAATATGGAAATTTCTATACAGTGTTTGAGGTGGTGTTTAAATGGATGTGTATGTTTGTCAAAAGTCATTCACTTGTACACTGTAAATGAGTGGATTTTATTGCATTTAAATTGTACCGCCATACATCTGCTTTATGAAAAAGACATCTAAGCATATCCTAGTGACAGAGCTCAATAATCTTGTATCATTCTCCTACTTTAACTTTTTATACTACAAAACATTGTAGACAGCCCTTCCTTGAAATGTTCTTTTAATAACTTTCTCTAGCTGCTTCTTCACCTATTTATTCTCATATTACTTAAACATGACTATTTGATGAGAAATAATCTTTTCCTCTACACTTTCTCCTTTAATCATCTCCTTTAAGTGCTTAACTCTCAACTAAACAACTTTAGACTTAACCTTGTCCTGAGCTCCTTGCCAAATGTACAAATTTCCCATATCTGTCCTTCCTAGACTCCCATCCTGGCATTGAGAGTAAGGAAGGGAGGTCTGGACCTGCAGAATCCTATGCAGAATGGGAGAAGCATGATAGATAAAACTAAAATGTACCCATTGAGAAGTTGGTATACCACAAACAAGGAAATACATTCACAACAGTAAACTAAAATGCCAAAGCAGAAAGGCACAGAAGAAAAGGGACACATTTGTATGAATAGACATAGAGCTGGAAGGGATAAAGGAGGCATCCAGGGGAGCTCCAAGATGGAAGGTATCTGATACAGTACAAGCAGTGAAAATGATGCCTTGTACAGAGGATCCTCAGAAATGACTTGAAAAGTAAAAGAACTGTTATTAGTGGAAGGTATCCAAGTTACTGATGGCAAATCTATACTGGTCTGCAGCAACTTCAATTCTTGCCTCCTCAGACAAAATAATTCGACTGAGAAGAATAAGGCAGAAGGACAAACCAAGGCAAGTTTCAGAACAGGAATGAAAGTTTTATTAAAAAGCTTTAGGACAGTAAGGAAAGGAAGAAAAGAAAAGAAGAAAAGTACAATCTGGATGAAGGCCAAGCGGGTGACTTGAGAAACCAAGTGCGCAGCTTGACTTATGGACTTGGATTTTATATGTTGGCATACTTCCAAGATACTGCATTACTTCTCCCTACTCCTGAGATTTTATCGGGAAGCTGCTGATGAGTTTAAGGTGTTTTTTGTTAGGGGACTGCCTTTCTCTGGCACTGGCTGTGAGCAGTTATTACTTTAGATTAATAGTTAACAACTGCTTGACCATCACCTGACAGTCACCCAAAACTCCTGGTGTGTTGAGGGAGGGGTGGGGGGAGGGGAGTGGACAGGAGGGGAGAGTCCTCTTTTGCCCTGCTCATACCTGAGAGGCTACCTATTGTAACAGAATAAGAAAGTAAAGATATTCCAAAATAAAACTTTTGATTACCCTTCCCTCTGTCCCCAATCTATTTGGATTTTTTTTTATTTTTTTATAATTTCTACCTTTATTTTAGATTCAGGGAATGCATATGCAAGTTTGTTACATGGCTATATTGTGTGATGCTGAGGTTTGGGGTATGATTGCTTCTGCCACCCAGATATTGAGCATAGTACATAACGGTTAGTTTTTTAACCTTTGGCCCCCTCCTTCTCTCCTCCCTACAGTAATTCCCAGTCTATTGGTACCATCTTTATGTCCATGAGTACTCATTGTTTAGATCCCACTTATAAGTGAGAACATGAAGTATTTGGTTTTCTGTTCCTGTGCTAATTCACTTAGGATAATGGCTTCCAGTTGCATCCATGTTGCTGCAAAGAACTTGATTTCATTCTTTTTTATGACAGTACAGTATTTCATGGTATATATGTACCACGTTTTCTTTATCCAATCCACCATTGATGGACACCTAGACTGATTCTATGTCTTTGCTATTGCGAATAATGCTGTGATGAACAAATGAGTGCATTGTCTTTTTGGTAGAATGATTTATTTTCTTTTGGATATATATCCAGTAACAGGATTGCTGGGTTGAATGCTAGTTCAGCTTTTAGTTATTTGACAAATCTCCAAACTCCTTTCCATTGTGGCTGAACTAATTTACATTCCCACCAACAGTGTGTAACAATTTTCTTTTCTCTGCAGAGTTGACAGCATCTGTTGTTTTTGGCTTTTTAGTAATAGCCATTCTGACTGCTATGAGATACTATCTCATTGTGGTTTTCATTTGCATTTCTCTAATGATTAGTGATGTTGAACATTTTTTCACATGCTTGTTGGCCATGTGTACGTTTTCTTTTGAAAAGTGTTTATGTCTTTTGTCCACTTTTTAATGGGGTTGTTTCATGCTTGTAACATGTTTTAAGTTCCTTATAGATTCTGGATATTAGGCTTTTGTCAGATGCATAGTTTGTGAATATTTTCTCCCATTCTGTAGGTTGTCTGTTTACTACTCTGTTGATAGTTTCTTTCGCTGTCCAAAAGGCTTTTAGTTTCATTAAATCCCACTTGTCGATGTTTTGTTTTGTTGTAATTGCTTTTCAGGACTTAGTCATTAATTCTCTCCTAAGACTGATATCCAGAATGGTGTTTCCTAGGTTCTCTTTTAGGATTCTTATAGTTTGAAGTCTTACATTTAGATCTTTAGTCTATTTTAAGTCAATTTTTGTATATGGTGAAAGGGAGGAATCCAATTTCAATCTTCTGCGTATGCCTAGCTAGCTATCTCAGCACCATTTATTGAACAGGGAATCCTTTCCCCATTGCTTATGTTTGTTGACTTTGACAAAAATGAGATGGATGCAGGTGTGAGGTTTTACTTTTAGGTTCTCCATTCTGTTCTATTGATCTATATATCCATTTTTTGTGGATATATAGATCCACACTAAAACAGCACCATGCTGTTTTAGTTACTGTAGCCATGTAGTATAAAGACAGGTACAATGATGACTCCAGCTTTGTTCTTTTTGGTTAGAATTGCTTAGACTGTTTCAGTTATGTTTTGGTTCTGTATGAATTTTAAAATAGTTTTTTCTAGTTCTGTAAAAAATTACATTGGTAACTTTATAGAAATAGCATTGAATATGTAGATTGCTTTGAGCCATATGGCCATTTAATTGACATTGATTCTTTCAATCCAGGAACATGGAATATTTTTCCATTTATTTGTGTCATCTATGATTTCTTTCAGCAGTGTTTTGTAGTTCTTCTTGTAGAGCTCTTTCACCTCCTGGTTAGAGGCATTCTTAGATATTTTATTATCTTGTGACTTGGAAATACATATAGAATTGCTGCTGAATTTTGTACATTAATTTTGTACTGTGAAACTTTACCACTTACGAGTTCTAGAAGCCTTTTGGTAGAGTCTTTAGGGTTTTCTAGGTATACAATCATATTGTCAGCAAAGGAACAATGACCTCTTTTTGACGTCTTCCTGTTTGGATGCCTTTTATTTCTTTTTCTCACCTGATTACTATGGCAAGGACTTCCAATACTATGTTGAATAGGAGTAGTCAGAATGGGCATGCTCATCTTCTTCCAGTTCTAAAGAGGAATGCTTCCAGCTTTGGCTCATTCGGTCTGATGCTGGCTGTGGGTCTGTCATAGATGGCTCTTATCATTTTGAGGTATATTCCTTTTATGCCTAGTTTCTTGAACATTTTTATCATAACGTGATGTTGGATTTTATCAAAAGCTTTTCCCACATCTATTGAGATGATCATAATGCTTTTGTTTTTAATTCAATTTATATGGTGAATTACTTTACTGATTTGCATATGTTGAACCAAACCTGCATCCCAGGAATAAAGCCTTACTTGATCATGGTGAAGTAACTTTTTGATGTGCTGCTGAATTCAGTTTGCTAGTATTTTGTTGAGGATTTTAGTATTTATGTTCATCAAGGATATCAACCTGTTGTTTTCTTTTTTCATTGTGTCTTTGCAAGGTTTTGGTACCAGGGTGATGTTGGCTTTGTAGAATTAGTTTGGGAGGAGTCCACTTTGATATTATATAATCGTTTCAGTAGGATTGGTGCCAGGCTTTCTTTGTATGGCTGGTGGAATTTAGCTTTGAATCAACTTGGTCTGGGGCTTTTGGTGGTTGG
Source organism: Papio anubis (assembly GCF_008728515.1). Classification (NCBI taxonomy): domain Eukaryota; kingdom Metazoa; phylum Chordata; class Mammalia; order Primates; family Cercopithecidae; genus Papio; species Papio anubis. Next base: position 25,409,937 of record NC_044994.1, read on the forward strand.
TAGGCTTATTACTACCAATTTAATTTCAGAACTCAATATTGATCTGTTCAGAGTTTCAACTTACTCCTGATTCAATCTGGTGAGACTATGTGTTTCTAGGAATTTATTCATTTCCTCCAGCTTTTTTAGTTTGTGTGACTAGAGATGTTCACAATAGTCTCTGAGGATCTTTTGTATTTCTGTGGCATCAGTTGTAATTTCACCTTTGTTGTTCTTGATTGTGCTTATTTGTGTCATATCTCTTTTTTCTTTGTTAATTTAGCTAGTGGTCTATCAATCTTGTTTATCCTTTCAAAAAACCAACTTATGGTTTAATTGATTCTTTGGGTAGATTTTTGGATCTCAATTTCATTCACTGCTGTTCAATTTTAGTTATTTCTTTTCTTCTGCTAATTTTGGAGTCGTTTGTTCTTGTTTTTCCAGTTCCCCTAGGTGTAATGTTAGATTGTTAATTTGAGATCTTTCTAACTTTTGTGGTGGGCATTTTGCACTACAAAGTTTCCTCTTAATGCTGCTTTTGCTGCATCCCAGAGATTTGGGTATGTTGTGTTTTCATTTATTTTCAGATAACTTTTTTATTTTTGCCTTAATTTCACTGTTTACCCAAAAGTCATTCAGAAGCAATTTGTTTAATTTTTATGTAATTGTGTGGTTTTGAGAGATCTTGGTATTGATTTCTATTTTTATTATTTTTACATTATTTGAGACAGAGTCTTGCTCTGTTGCCCAGGCTGGAGTACAGTGGCATGATCACAACTTACTGCGGCCTTGACCTCTGGGACTCAAGTGATTCTCCCACCTCAGCCTCCCAATTAGCTGGGAATATATACATGTGACACCATGCACAGCTAATTTTTTGTATTTTTTGTAGAGATAGGGTTTCACCATGTTGCCCAGGCTGGTTTCAAACTCCTGGACTCAAACAATCCACCCAGACTCTATTTCTAGTTTTATTCTACTGTGGCCTGAGAGTATGGTTCATATAATTTTGATTTTTAAAAATTTATCAAGACTTGCTTAATGGCTGAACATGTGTTCAATCTTGGAGTATGTTCCATGGGTATCGGGGAAACACGCCCCCAATATTTCAACATAGGTTCTTTCTATTTTCCATAAGTGTCGGCCGGCTGAGAAAGAGAAAGAGTACAAAGAGAGGAGTTTTACAGCTGGGCCTCTGGGGGTGACATCACATATTGGTAGGACCATGATGCCCACCTAAGCTGCAAAACCAGCAGGTTTTTATTAAGGATTTCAAATGGGGATGGGGTGTATGAACAGGGAATAGGTCACAAAGATCACATGCTCCAAAGGGCAAAAAGGAGAACAAAGATCACATGCTTGTGAGGCCAATAAAGATCACAAGGCAAAGGGCAAAATCAAAAAACACCTGCTAAGGGTCTATGCTCAGCTGTGCATGTATTGTCTTGATAAACATCTTAAACAACAGAAAACAGGGTTCGAGAGCACAGAACCACTATGACCTCAAATTTACCAGGGAGCGGTTTTTTTCCCCACCCTAATAAGCCTGAGGGTACTGCAGGAGACCAGGGCGTATTTCAGTCCTTATCTCAACCACATAAGGCAGACACTCCTAGAGCGGTCATTTATAGATGAGGACATTTGGACTGGGCTGAATTCCCTACAGTGTAGCAAAGCAGCTGTGGCCAGACTGCTTCTTTAGATCCCTCCTCACTGGGCATGGACAGGGTCTCTCTGCAGGTGATCCAGCACCAGTCAGGGGCTTACAGACATAATTCTCATCTCCCTGGGAAAGAGCACTTTGGGGAAGGGGTGGCTGTGGTCTCAGGTTCTGTGGACTTAGTATTTCCTGCCTGGCTGCTCTGAAGAGATCAGCTGATCCTGACAAGGGGGATTCCCCCAGCACAGCACACCAGCTCCACTAAGGGACAGCCACTAAGGGACAGACAACCCCCTCAAGTGGGACCTTGACCCCTACGCCTCCTGACTGGATGAGACCTCCCAACTAGGGTCGCCAGATACCTCATACAGGAGAGTTCTGGGTGGCATCTGGTCAGTGTCAGTGCCCCTCTGGGACAAAGCTTCCAGAGGAAAGAGCAGGCAGAAATCTTTGCTATTCTGCACCCTCCACTGGTGATACCCAGGCAAACAGAGTCTGCAGTGGACACCCAGCAAACTGCAGCAGATCTGCATAAGAGGGGCCTGACTATTAGAAGAAAAACACACAAAAAGCAACAACAACATCAACAAAAGAGACCCCACAAAATCCCCGTCCAAAGTTTATCAGCCTCAAAGATCAATGGTAGAAAAATCCATGAGGATGAAGAAAAGTCAATGCAAAAACACTGAAAATCCTCAAAGCTGGAATGCCTCTTCTCCTCCAAATAATTTTTACACAACACTTCTCCAGCAAGGGCACAGAATGGGGCCAATGGTGAGATGGATGAACTGACAGAAGTAGACTTCACAAAGTGGGTAATAATGAATTTCACTGAGCTAAAGGATTATTTTCTAACCCAATGCAAAGAAGCTAAAAACCATGATAAAAGATTACAGGAGCTGTTAACTAGAATAACCAGTTTAGAGAGGAATATAAATGGCCTGATGGAGCTGAAAAACACAGCACGGCAACTTCATGATGGAAACGTAAGTATCAATAGCTGAATCGACCAAGCAGAAGAGAGAATATCAGAGCTTGAAGACTCTCTTGCAGAAATAAGGCAGACAAACAAGATCAGATAAAAAAGAAAGAAATTAAACAAACAAAACCTCTGAGAACTATGGGACTATGTAAAGAGACTGAACCTATGACTGATTAGAGAACCTGAAAGAGATGGGGAGGATGGAACCAAGTTGGAAAACACACTTCAGGACACCATCCAGGAGAACTTCCCCTATCTAGCAAGACAGGCCAATTTTCAAATCCAGGAAATCCAGAGAACCCCAGTAAGATATTTCATGAAAAGATTTACCCCCAAGACACATAATCATCAGATTCTCCAAGGTAAAAATGAAGGAAAAATTGTTAAGGGCAGCCAGAGAGAAAGGCAAGGTCATCCACAAAGGGCAGCCCATCAGACTAACCGTGTACCTCTCAGTGGAAACCCTAAAAGCCAGAAGAGATTGGGGGCCAACATTCAACATTCTTAAAAAAAGAAACTCCAACTCAGAATTTCATATTAGGCCAAACTAAGCTTCATAAGTGAAGGAGAAATAAAATCTTTTTTTAGACAAGCAACTGCTGAGGAATTTTGTGAACACCAGGTCTGCCTTGCAAGAGCTCCTGAAGGAAGCACTATTACTATCCACTACAAAAACACACTGAAGTACACAGAACAACAACTCTATGAAGCAACTATATTAACAAGTTTGCAAAATTAACCAGCCAGCATCATGATGACGGATTAAATTCACACATAACAATATTAACCTTAAATGTAAATGGGCTAAATGTCCCAATTAAGAAACACAGAATGGCAAGCTGGATACAAAGACAGGACCCATCAGTGTGCTGTATTCAAAGAACACATCTCACATGCAAAGATGCACATAGACTCAAAATAAAGGGACAGAGGAAAATTTACCAAGCAAATTGAAAGCAGAAAAATGCAGAGGTTGCAATCACAGTTTCTGAAAAACTAGACTTTAAACCAACAAAGGTCAAAACAGATAAAGAAGGGCATTACATAATGTTAAAGGATTCAATTCAACAAGAAGAGCTAACTATCCTAAATATATATGTACCCAATACAGGAGCCCTGAGATCCATAAAACAAGTTCTTAGAGACCTACAAAGAGACTTAGACCCCCACACAATAATAAAGGGAGACTTTAATAACCCACTGTCAGTATTAGACAGATCATTGAGAGAGAAAATTAACAAAGATCCAGGACTTGAACTCAGCTCTTGACCAAGTGGACCTGATTGATGTCTACAGAACTTGCTACCCAAAAAACAGGAGAACATAAATTTTTCTCAGTGCACTTACTCTAAAATTGATCACATAATTGGAAGTAAAACACTCCTCAGCAAATGCAAAATAACTGAAATTATAACAAACACTCTCTCAGACCACAGTGCAATCAAATGAGAACTGAAGATTAAAAAGCCCACTCAAAACCACATAACTACATGGAAATTGAACAACCTGCTCTTGAATGACTCCTGGTAAATAATGAAATTAAGACAGATATCAAGAAGTTCTATGAAACAAATGAGAACAAAGCAACAATGTATCAGAATCTCTGTGATACAGCTAAAGCAGTGCTAAGTAGGAAATTTATAGCACTAAATGCCCACATCAAAAAGCTAGAAAGATCTCAAATCAACTCCCTAACATCACAACTAAACGAACTAGAGAACAAAGAGCAAACAAACTCCAGAGCTAGCAGAAGACTAGAAATCACCAATCTCAGAGCAGAACTGAAAGAGATAAACACAAAAAAATCACTTCCAAAAAAATCAATGAATCCAGGAGCTGTTTTTTTTTTTTTTTAAAAAAGAATCAATAGAATAGACTGCTAGTGAGTCTGATTTTTAAAAAAAGAGAGAGAAAATCCAAATAAACACAATCAGAAATGATAAGCGGGATACCACCACTGACCCCACAGAAATACAAAGAACCATCAGAGAATACTATAAACACCTCTATGCAAATACACTGGAAAATCTACAAGAAATGGATAAATTCCTAGACACATACACCATCCCAAGACTGAACCAGGAAGAATTTGAATCCCTAAATAGACCAATAACAAGTTCTGAAATTGAGGCAGTAATAAATAGCCTACCAACTAAAAAAAGGCCTACATTCAGATGGATTTATAGCTGAATTCTATCAGAAGTACAAAGAGGAGCTGGTATCATACCTTCTGAAACTATTCAAACAATTGAAAAGGAGGGATTCCTCCCTAACTCATTTTATGAGGCCAGTATCATCCTGACACCAGAGATACAACAACAACAACAACAAAAACTTCAGGCCAATAGCCCTGATGAACATCTATGCAGAAATCTCAGTAAAGTACTGGCAAACCAAATTCAGCAGCACATCAAAAAGCTTATCCACCATGATCAAGTCGGCTTCATCCCTGGGATGCAAGGCTGATTCAACATACACAAATCAATAAATGTAACTCATCATGTAAACAGAACTAAAGACAAAAACTACATGATTATCTCGATAGATGCAGAAAAGGCCTTTGATAAAATTCAACACCCCTTCATGTAAATAACTCAGTAAGTGAGATATTGAAGGAATATCCCTCAAAATAATATGTGCTATTTATCAGAAACTCACATTCAATATCATACTAAACAGGCAAAAATGGGAAGCATTCCCCTTGAAAATGGGTACAAGACAAGGATGCCCTCACTCACCACTCTTATTCAACATAGTGTTGGAAGTTCTGGCCAGGGCAATCAGGCAAGGTAAAAAATAAAGGGTTTGCAAATAAGAAGAGAGGAATTCAAATTGTCTTTGTTTGAGGATGACATGATCTATATCTAGAAAACCCCATCAACTCAGCCCAAAAGCTTCCTAAGCTGATAAGCAACTTTAGCAAAGTCTCAGGATATAAAATCAATGTGCAGAAATCACAAGCATTCCGGTACACCAACAACAGACAGTCAGAAAGCCAAATCATGAATGAACTCCCATTCACAATTACCACAAAGAGAATAAAATACCCAGGAAAACAAGGGAAATGAAGGACCTCTTCAAGGAGTAATACAAACCACTGCTCAAGGACATGAGAGAGGATACAAGCAGATGGAAAAGTGTATCATGCTTATGGATAGGAAGAATCAATATCATGAAAATGACCATACTGCCCAAAGCAATTTATAGATTCAACACTATTTCCATTAAACTACCACTGACATTCTTCAAAGAATTAGAAAAAACTATTTTAAAATTCACACGGAACCAAAAAAGACCTTACATAGCCAAGACAATCCTAAGCCAGAAATAAAACAAACCTGGAAGTATCATGCTGCCTGACTTCAAACTGTACTATAAGGCTACAGTAATCAAAACAGCATGGAACTGGTACAAAAATAGGCAGATAGACCAGCAGAACAGAATAGAGAACTCAGAAATAAAAACACACATCTACAACCATTTGATTTTTGACAAGCTTGACAAAACAAGCAATGGGTAAATGATTACCTATTTAATAAATGGTGCTGGGAGAACTGGTTAGCCATATGCATTAAACTGAAACTGGATTCCCTCTTTATACCTTATACAAAAATCAACTCAAGATTAATTAAAGACTTAAATGTAAAACCCAAAACTATAAAAACCCTAGAAGAAAATCTAGCCAATACCATTCAGGACATAGGCATGGGGAAAGACCTTATGATGAAATCGCCAAAAGCAATTGAAACAAAAGTCAAAATTGACAAATAGGATCTAATTAAACTACAGAGCTTCTGCACAGCAAAACAAAGTATCATTAGAGCGAACAGGCAACTTACAGAATGGGAGAAAATTTTTGCAATCTATCCATCTGACAAAGGTCTAATATCCAAAATCTACAAGGAACTTAAGCAAATTTACAAGAAAAAAACAACCCGTTAAAAAAATAGGCAAAGGATATGAACAGACACCTCTCAAAAAAAAGGCATACATGTGGCCAACAAATATATTTTAAAAAGGTCAACATCGCTGATCATTAGAGAAATGCAAATCAAAACTACAATGAGATACCATCTCATGCCAGTCAGAATGGCAATTATTAAAAAGTCAAGAAACAACAGATGCTAGTGAGGTTGCAGAGAAATAATTCTTTTACACTGTTGGTAGGAGCATAAATTAGTTCAATCACCGTGGAAGACAGTGGCAATTCCTCAAAGATTTAGAACTAGAAATACCATTTGACCCAGCAATCCCATTACTGGGTATACAACCTAAGGAGCATAAATCATTCTATTATAAACATACATGCATGAGTTATGTTCATTGCAGCACTATTCATAATAGCAAAGACATGGAATCAACCCAAATGCCCATCAATGACAGACTAGATAAAGAAAATGTGGTACATATACACCATGGAATATTATGCAGCCATAAAAAGGAACGAGATCATGTCCTTTGCAGGGACATGGATGAAGCTGGAAGCTATTATCCTCAGCAAACTAACGCAGGAACAGAAAACCAAACACTACATGTTCTCACTTATAAGTGGGAGCTGAACAACGAGAGCACATGGACACAGGGAGGGGAAGAATACTTACTGGGGCCTGCAGGGGGAGGGCGGGGTGGGGGAAAGCATTAGGGAAAAGAGCTAATGCATGTTGGGCTTAATACTTAGGTGATGGATTGACCATGGCATGTGTTTACCTATGTAAAAAACCTGCACATCCTGCACATGTACCCTGGAACTTAAGAAAATAAAATAAAATGATTATTTATTTAAAAAATGAAAAATACACCCCCAAAACATTTGTCTTATTTTTATTCTAAGAAACATGTCCTCAATGAACTGTAAATGTTCTATCTAGAACAAGCCAGTCACAGCTTGGGTGATTAAGAATTTATTTTAAAATTCATACATTTCTGAAATTACATAACAATCATAAACCCAGATTTTATGTTAACAATATACTATTGATACAATATATTACCTTATATCTTTACTATTATATATCTTTACTATGTTAACTATTAATGATATGCAGGATTTAGTTCAAAATAGAAACAGTATTGACATCATAAACTAATGAGGGAGTATAAATATAGCTTATATAGTTTACTATATGATTTACGTTCAGTCCTCACCTTCAGTATTTGTCATTTTACTTTCATGAAAACTTTCACTGTTCTCCTTAGAGGCTCCATATAGAACCAAACTCTGAGACGTGGCATTGTCTTTTAAAAAGAAAAAACACATATTTTAGTGAGAAGTTAATATTATAGAAAATTTTAAAATAAGCACCACCATGTAAAAACTATGTTACGGAAGTGCTCTCCTTAAAAGAAAAACAACTATGATACAAATATTAATCAAAACCCACAGTATCGTATCTTCAGATATTTTCTCTCTGCTCTTCAATTGATTTGACTCTTTCATAAGAAGGTATTCAAAATAGCATGAGACTGTTAAAAACAAACAGGTAAGTCATTATGTGTTGATATAGAATGTATCCAGGATACACTATGTGAAAATTAGCAAGGCAGAGATTTGTGTGTAAGCTTTGTCACCATTTTTTTAAAAATGAGATGTGTGTGTGTGTGTGTGTGTGTGTGTATACACACACATATATATCTTATGTTAACTATTGATATGTAGATTTACAATTATATATCCTGTATAAGTTATGTAGGATTTATAATTATAAATACATAAGATATGCAGGATTTATAATTGCTAGACTAAGAGACTGTTGTTTTTAGAAAGAGGACAGGTAGAGAGAGGGGAAATGTTTTATTTTACAATCTCTGAGGAAGTGTTTCAAAAGTCTAAAACATAAAAATATATTATCATTTATTTGACATTTTCTTATAAAGCTAAATATATCTACACTACAATGCAGCAACTCCAGTCCTAAGCTTTTAACAAACAGAAATGAAAGTATAGGTCCACAGAAATATTATCCCAGACCATTTATATAGCTTTATTCATAACAGTGAAAACTGGAAACAACCTAAATGTCCATCAGCAGAAAAATAGATTTAAATAAATACTCTGTAGTTATGCAATAATATAATGTGGACCAGTGAGAAAGAATGAGCTGCAAATACATGGAGTAATATTGGTGAATCTCAAAAATATATTGATATATTTAATTTCATTATTATGAGGTCCAAGAAAAAGACGAAAGTAAGCTATGGTGATAAAAATCAAAATAACAGTTGCCTATAGTAGGCGAGAAACTTTCAGGGGTGATGGAAATTTTTTCTAGCTTGAATGTCATGGTAGTTACATTTATGTATGCACTTATCAAAATGCATTAAATTATAAATTTAAGATGGTATTTTCTTGTATATATGCTATAAAATAAAAGTGTTTTACTTTAAAACCATTAAAATATTTTTATATATTATAAATACATACATATATAAATATAAAGTTTAAATGCTTGCAGAATAACTTATGTTAATATATACTAACAGTTACAGATAGAATATTTATGTTAAAGCTCACTAAAGCATTAAAGAAAGCATAAAAGAAGGCAAAAGTAAGTTTATAGCAAAAATATTCAATAATAGGAAATTGTTCGAAACATATAAAAATGATAAAGGTTGGGCTAATCAAATAACTATTATAATATATATATGACTAAATTTACCTAAAAAGAACCAATTATAAAATAATACAGAAAAAAATTATAAATAAAATACATACAATTATTTTCTGAAAAAGAAAACTTAACGTGACTAAATATGAACAAATCTAGAACTTAAGCTCAACAACACCAAGAGTTATTACTCTACAACTGAAGTTATAGATAATAAAAAAATCTATATGTGTGTAATAAAACAGCACATTATATTAAAAAATCCTATTTTTTAACATAAACAGAAATTTAGAGAAAAAAATATGGAGGAAAAATCTAAATCACTGCCATTTATCTGTGGCATATGAAGTTCAGAATAACAAAATGACATACAGGATGTGATGAATACAATAAGGTAATATTGATACACAGATTATGACTCGCAAAAAGATACAGATTATATCATTTTAAAGGTAGTAAAAGTAGGTATCTTAGACAACAATAATTCAAAAAAATTTAATAAGTAGAAACTAGCTGTACTATACAACTAATCTACTGTACAATTAGAAATTTGTCACATAAAGTTAATTCAAAGGTATTTGGAAATTTAATGTATATTTCCAAATAACAAACATGTCAAGGAAGAATTCCATGTCATACAAAATATGTATTAAAAAGGAAACACTTTGTAAAGAAATGTTAATGTATTTAAAACAGAAATACATTCAGAACTTAAATGTTTAATTATAAATAAATAACATTTAAAATACTGGTAAAAGTGAAGTATATATGTATACTAAGACATTAAAGGGAAACATAGGAAATAAGTAAGTTTTTTTTTTCTGAAGTGGAGTCTTGCTCTGTTGCCAGGCTGGAGTGCAATGGCGTGATCTCGGCTCACTGCAACCTCCAACTCCTGGTTCAAGCGATTCTCCTGCCTCGGCCTCCCAAGTAGCTGGGACTACAGGTGTGCACTACCATGCCTGGATAATTTTTTGTGTTTTTAATAGAGATGGGGTTTTGTCATGTTGGCAAGGCTGGTCTCGAACTCCTGACCTCAGGTGATTTGCTCACCTTGGCCTCCCAAAGTGCTGGCATTATAGGCGTGAGCCACCATGCCTGGCCAGAAATAAATAATTCTAAAACTGTAAAAAAGTCTCCTTTATATATCAGCCACTCCAACCCACAGGGGCTTGTTTACTATAGAGCACTAGAAGCAAATGTCCTATTTTCCAAGCTGCTGAGCTTCTGGGATTGTAACCACAACTTTAGTCCCCTTCTCTAATCACTTCCTTCAGACTCTGTGATGATGAGATGAGGTTTTCCCTTAATTAAGACCTCAGTATTATCTTTGAACTTTAGTTTTACTCTAATCTTCAAACGGATGTTCCCACAACTTGCCTGAGTCTTGATGACTCCAATCCCTACATTCAGTACCCCAACCAGTGATTTGGGGAGTTTGCAATGTAGCAGTTTTGTGGTATGTTCAGAGTATTAAAAGAATAAAGTTTCCACAATCAAATTCTTGTGTCAGAGGCTGACACGAAAGAATCAGAATTGTGTAAACCTAACACATGATTCTTTAAAAAGAAGAATTAAAAATATAGAATTGGAAAGCTGGGCATGGTGGCATGCACCTGTAGTCCCAGTTACTCCAGAGGCTGAGGCAGAATGATCACTTGAGCCCAGGAGTTCAAAGCTGCGATGAGCCATGACTGTGTGTGCACCCCAACCTGAGCAACAAAGCAAGACCCTCTCTCTAAAAAATAAAATAAACAAAACTGGAAATATTAAGTGCAAATAAAACAAAAATCAACAAAATTTCATACACTATAAAACTGTGTTAAAATTAATTTGAAAGTTTAAAAGAAAATTAATGCATCAGTTACTTGAAAAGTCACCATGCCATTCTCGCTCCCATGGTAATCCAGTAGAAAGCATCATGGTCTTCCCATGAATAATTTCTCAAAATCAATAAGGAGTACGGAGTGAAAGTAATCAAACACAAAAGAAAAGTGAACACCACAACTCAAGATTGGCTGTCAGTAGGCAACTAACGTTATAATTTTCTTGTGTGTACTTCCAGATACTTTATACCTATGAGAATATTTCATATGTATGCCTTATTTTATGCTTTAGTGAGCTTTAACATATATTCTATCTGTAACTGTTAGTATATGTTAACATAAGTCATTCTGCAAGCATTTAAACCTCATGTATGTATGGTGTATGTATTTATAATATATAAAAATATTTTAATGGTTTTAGAGTAAAACACTACTTTTTATTTTATAGCATACATACAAGAAAATGCCATCTTAAATTTATAATTTAGTGCATTTTGATAAGTGTGTACATAAATGTAACTACCATGACATCCAAGCTAGAAAAAATTTCCATCACCCCTGAAAGTTTCTCGCCTACTATAGGCAACTGTTATTTTGATTTTTATCACTATAGTTTAGTTTTGTCTTTTTCTTGGACCTTGTAATAATGAAATTAAATGAATCAAGTATGTTTTATCTGACTTTGTTCAATATATTTTTGAGATTCACCAATGTTACTCCATGTATTTGCAGCTCATTCTTTTTCACTGGTCCACATTATATTATTGCATAACTACAGAGTATTTATTTAAATCTATTTTTCTGCTGATGGACATTTAGGTTGTTTTCAGTTTTCACTGTTATGAATAAAGCCATATAAATGGTCTGGGATAATATTTTTGTGGACCTATGCTTTCATTTCTGTTTGTTAAATGAGTGTGTACATAAGTATATGCATATATATAAAACATATATAAAGAGAGACATATACATACATTTCTTTCATTCTCAGGACGGAGAGATTCCTTATCAATTTTAAACCATAGTGCAAATTCAACTTTATATTTCAAGTTGTTAGAAAATTTTTTTTCACACACTAAGATCAGTCACATCAGGATACATCTTAAAATTCAAGGTTGGTATGTGTAATAGTTTAATTGGTAGTTTTTTACTTCTTAGAAGTTTATAACATAATGGTAAATTATACAACTAGAATTATATTACATTACATAAAACATCAGTTTCATGGTATCTTCTAGGATAAATTTACCATAATTTATTAAACCAATGAGGATGAAAAAATCTCAAATTAAAGTGAGAATGACTAATATTTATTGAATATATACATGACAGTTGACTTCAACATATTTATTATACTATGATACTTAATCTTTACAATAACACATTAATTTTCATTTTACACATGAGTAAAATGTGGCCCAGAAAGGTAGTGAACCAAACCAGGTTGACAAAGTTAGTAAGTGATAGAACTAAAATTTAAACTTTGTTTCTAGTTCCAGTCTTTAAACTACACTAGCACTCTTTAAAACCTGTTTACAATATATAATTCCAAGAGATTCTTGTAAGTATGGAAAGATGCAGTTCTATACTCAAATAACATATTACTTAAGAAGGTTTTTACATTGCAAGACTTGTTAGAGTTTTCAAAGTGTTTTCATCAAAAGAACCTTCAAGAAAAATATAAATTATACAAAATTTCTCAGTTTTATTTTACCTCAGAATTATTTTTTCCCTAAGCATATCTTGGAATATATATTAAATAGCACACTCTTTGAATATGTCCTAAAGCACATTATCTCCCAAATTTGGGAAGAAATAAAATTCAGAAGAGGATTAAACTTGTTAAATTATATAAACCAGAAAAATTCCTCTTATTATAAATGCATAATTCAATACACAATAATACTATATATAACACATATTTCTTGGAATGGCAGGCTAGGTTTATCAGATCTACTTTTCCACTGAAAATAGGATATATACACACACACACACACACACACACACACACATGAACGAGATAGTTACAAACTACTAGGACAAAAATATAAAGAAGAGCAGAAACTATACTTTTAAGTGGAGCACAGGATGCAAAATGACATTTGACACAAAAGTCATTGACAATTCCTAGAAAGTTTGGGCTGGGTTTGATGACTTGTAAGTTTTACAAAATAAAAAGACAACCTAGTCTCAGGGTCCATAGACAAAATGTAAGTGATTTGTGAAATTGGATGGGGAAAAAATTACTCGAGTTTCAAAATATTTCTGTACCTCTTATAATATATTTAAAATATAATTTTAATGACAAATAATAAAAATAAAATTTTCATTCAGAGAGTATAAGCTTCAATAGGCTTCAAAAGGGTCTATAGCACAAAAAAATTAGAATGCCTTAATTCCCAACTAAATTGTAAAACTCATTTTAAGTTTGGATAGCAAATGGCTACAGCCTCAGAGTAAAGGTTAACCAGAAATAACGACCCCAATGGCCTCTACCAGAACTCAAGACATTGTAGAGATATTTTCTCTGAGTATACACTAAACATCCAAAAATAAAAACAAAAGCAGAAGACCTCACCCCTGTGACATTAAAACTTTGGCTGTTCATCACTTAAATTTGCAGATTGAGTTTTCAACATTGGACACTCCACCGAAGCCTCTATGCTTGAATTTGTTTTAAGTCTGTGCCATATTGGTACAGCACTATGTTCCTGACAGAAGGAAAAACAAATATACTCTGGAAGAAGTCATCTGTATTTTAAGCATCATGGAATACCCATGAATAATTTTTCAAAAGCAATAAGGAGTACAGAGTCAAGGTAATCAAACACAAAAGAAAGGTAGAAACCATAACTTAAATAACATACAAAAATCAATTCCAAGTGGGTTGAAAAATCTAAGTGTAAAAGTCAAAACTCCAAAATGCTTGGAAGATGATTTGGACTAATATCTGCATGAGCTTAGACTAGGATTTCCTTGAATAATACGTAAAAAGCTTTGACTTGAAAAAATAATAAGAACCCTTGTGCATCAAAAGGCAATATAAATAGATTAAAAATAAAAGGCATAAATGTAAAAAAAATTAGTTAAATATGACTGATTTAGAACTAGTATTCATACTATACAAGAAATTCCTAAAAATCAATGTGAGAAAAGACAAATGACTCATTAGAAAATCAGAACAAAGATACAGTCAATTTGCAAAAGTGGAACTCAAAATGCTAAAAAAGCACATGAAAAAATTTTCAACATCAGTAATAATCAGGGAAATTTAAATTAAAACCACAATAAGACATTGCTACATAGTATGGGGATTGTCAATACTTTAAAAGTCTAACAATGTCAAGTGGTAGGAAGAAAATGGAGCAACTTGAATATTCCTACACTGTTATGTCACTGTAAATTCATGTCATTACTTTGGAACATAATTTGGCATTATCAAATAATGTCAACAACAGATATACCATATACTTATCAGTTCTGCTGATAGGTATGCCTTACAGAAACTCACACAGGACATATGTACAAGGATGTTTTTAGGAGTATTCAAAATAACAAAAAATGTAATGAATGGTATTGGACAATGGTATAGCAAAATGGATGAAAGCCACAAATTACACTGAGCAAAAACGGTAACAACAAGGATGAAGATAACAAGTAATGTTGAACAAAGGCAGCAACATACATATATTAACTCAGTTTAATTTCAATTAACAAGCATGCAAAATTAAATTATATCTTTAGGCATGCATACATATGGAACACTACAGTTAAAATTAAAAAGAAAAGGAAATTAGCACCACAAAAGCCCAGGTAGTAGAGGGCATAAAGTATTATTCAGGAGAGCACAGGGAGACCATCTGAAACGCCAGGCATGTCTATGTGTGGAGTGAGTGAAGGTGACACAGATGTTTCCTCATGATCATTTATGAAAAAAACCCACATATTAAGTTTGTACACTCTTACGTATGCATTATTCAAAATGAAAAAGGGAACACAGGAAATGGAGTATATAACATACACTAGCAATAGGTAAGTATTTTTTTAAAGAAGTGTTACAATTATATTCATTGACAGAACATCAATTAGGAAGAACAGAATAATGCCTGAAATTATTTTCATGCTTATAATTTTTTGAAAAAAATTAATATGTAACAGAAAAAAAGAGATAAAAATTATATATAGTAGCTTTTGGATACCTTCATTTGTCCTTGACCATGCCTTTTCTCTGAGAGCCTTTACTTCCTGACATGTTAAACCTATAAAAGGTAAAATAAAATAAGTAAAATATTTGCTTCCTGAGTCAAATACTCTGCCCTATATTGCACTAGTAAGGGTACAGGAAGAAAATAAGCATTAGAATAAAGACATATATGCTAAATTACATAAGGAAGGACTGAGGGGGTAAGTAGAAGAGAAAGACAAAGTTTGATGGTGTTTCTCTGCAAAAGGGTGTTTGATAGAAAACACTGTGGAAGGAAATGGGAGGTCATCTTGGGTGACATTCTGGGATGATAAATAGATTCACAATTTTAATAGAAGCTTTCTGTGTAATTTCTCGGTTTAGTGTACAAGAGAACTTAAATGAAGGTTTAATCTAATTTCCAACGTTATATTATATATGGATTTTAAAAATCCAACAGTATGGTAAGATTGGCCTTGTGACATAGCCAGTTTATTGAAAAAACACAATACATGAAGAAAGATAAATGCAATTATTTATGCATGTCATAACTGCATCTCTAGAAAATCCTCAGTACAAAATCAAACTGATTAAAGAGAGTTTACATATATGTCACAAATAATATAGCATGATTTTATAAAAGACAGCATTGACAACACCAATGACATAAAAATAAACCCTAAAGACATATCACTATAGTTACAAAAGTATAACCTATGTAGGAACACATTTAATAATTGTATCTAGGCTTTAAAAAAATTGTGGTAGTATAAAATGTTACTAGAACATAAAAAAATGTTGAAACAAACAAGAATGTAAATTATGGTTCACATTAGGAATATAAACATTGTAAAAGTATCTCTTTTTTCCAGTTTAAAAACCCATAAAAATATTAGGCCTATTTTATTTGTGACTCAATAATTATTTTTAAATTTTAAAAATGAGCAATAATATCAAAAAATCTAAAAATCATGGCAAATATGTGCACGTGTTTGTAGTGGAGAGAGGGCCTTGTCCTTTAAATATCTGAATATGTCTAATATTCTAAGGATATATTTCAAAGACTGTTGCAAGAAATAAATGTGTAGATCAATGAAAAGAAACAGTTTCTTCTCTATACAACAACAGACATATGAAAATAAATTATATTCCATAAGATATGACACCCACAAAAATTAAAAATTTTAAAAAGCTATCAGATAATTTTACAAATATTTTAGGTATCTCAAAGAATTCTTTTAAAAAATTTAGATTCACACTAGAAAATCTACAATTTACAATTATAAAATTGAGATTTGTGCTAATAGGAAATCATCATACGAAATGCAAAAACAGAATATCCCAAAGTTCAGCATTCATAATGATTTTCCTAAATTACCAAGATAAATTATGACTTCTCTCTCCCTCAACACACAAGTTGCATGAGGGCAGGGAGTATATCTACTTACAGCCACTGTATTTTTGGCAAGTAGCAAAGAACCCCAGACATAGTAAGTGTTAATACATATTTATTGAATGAAAAATACAGTAACAAGAGGAATGAGGGAACACATTAGAGTGAAATAATGACCACACCAAGAATACAAGCATACTTCCGAGATATTGTAAGTTCAGTTCTAGACAACTGCAATAAAGTGAGTCATACAAAGTGTTTGGTCTCCAAAAGCATAGAAAAGTTATATTTATACTATACTGTAGTCTATGAAGTATGTGATATTATATCTAAAACAATATTTCTAAACATTGTCTAAATATTGTTTAGGTCTAAACCATAAAAAGATACTTTAATTAAAAATATTTCAGTTTTAAAAAGTTAATGATTGGCCAAGGTGGGTGGATCACCTGAGGTCAGCAGTTTGAGACCAGGCTGACCAACAAGGTGAATCTCTGTCTTTACTAAAAATGCAAAAAATTAGCTGGGCTAATTTAGCTGGTGGCAGGCACCTATAGTCCCAGCTACACAGGAGGCTGAGACAGGAGAATTGCTTGAACCCGGGAGGCGGAGGTTGCACTGAGCCTAGATCATGCCATTGCACCCCAGCCTGGGCAATGGAGCAAGACTGTCTTAAAAAAAAAAAAAAAAGAAAAGAAAAGAAAAAAAAAGTTAATGATCATGTGAGGCTTCAGTAAGTCATAATCTTTTCACCGATGGAGGGTCTTGTCTCAATGTTGATGGCTGCTGACTGATCAAGGTGATGGTTGCCAAAGGTGGGAGTGTCTGTGGCTATTTCTCAAAGTAGGACAATGAAGTTTTCCTCATGGATTAACTCTTCCTTTTACAAAAGATTTCTTTGTAGCATGTGATGCTGTTTGATAGCATATTATGCAGAGTAGAACTTCTTTCAAAATGGAAGCCAATTCTCTCAAACCCTGTTGTTAATTTATCAATTATGTTTATGCAGTATTCTAAATCTTTTGTTGTCATTTCAACAATGTCTACAGTACCTTCAACAGGAATAGAGTTCACCTTATGAAACCACTTTTTTTGCCCATTCCCAAGAAGCAACTTATCATCCATGAAACTTTTATCATGAGATTGCAGCAATTCAGTCACATATTCAGGCTCCACTTCAAATTCCAGTTCTCTTGCTCTTTCCACTTCTTCAGTAACTTCCTCCACTGAAGCCTTGAATCCCTCAAAGTCATCCAGGAGAGTTGAAAGCAACTTCTTCCAAATTCCTGTTAATGGTATTTTGACCTTCTCTCATGAATCATGAATATTCTCAATGGTATACACTTTCCTCAAGGTTTTTTATTTATTTTACCCAGATCCATCACAGGAGTCACTATCTATGGTAGCTATAGCTTTATGAAATGCATTTCTTAACTAATAAAACTTGAAAGTTAAAATTACTCCTTGATCCACAGGCTGCAGAGTGGATATTGTGTTAGCAGGTATGAAAACAACATTAATTCCCTTGTACATCTCCATTTCAGCTCTTGGATGTATATGTTGTCAGAGGAAGTAATATTTTAAAGAAATCTTTTTTTTTTTTTTTTTTTTTTGAGCAGTAGGTCTCAACAGTGGGCTTAAAACATTCGGTAAACCAAGGTACAAACAGATGTACTATCATTTAGGCTTTGTTGGTTCATTTATAGCACACAGGCTGAGGAGATTTAACATAATTCTTAAAGGCCCTAGGATTTTGGGGAAGGTAAATAAGCATTAACTTCAGTCACCAGTTGCATTAGTTTCTGACAAAAAGACTCAGCTTGTCTTTTCAAGCTTTGAAACCAGGCATTTATTTCTCCTCCCTAGCAATAAAAGTTCTAGATGGCATCTTCTTCTGATAAAAGGCTGTTTTGCCTACATTGAAAATCTGTTGTTCAGCACGTCCACCTTCATCAATTAACTTAGCCAGATTTTCTGGATAACTTGCTGCTTCACTGTGTACTTTTATTCTATGGAGATGACTTTTTTCCTTAGACTTCATGAACCAACTTCTGCAAACTTCCAACTTTCCTTCTGCAGCCTCTTCACCTCTCTTAGCCTTTATAGAATTGAATAGAGTTAGGGCCTTGCTCTTGATTAAGCTTTTGTTTAAGGGATTGTTGTGTCTGGTTTGATATTCTATGCGGACCACTAAAACTTTCTTCATATCAGCAACAAGGGTATTTTGTTTTCTTATCATTCATATGTTCACTGGAGTAGCACTTTTAATTTCCTTCAAGAACTTTTCCTTTGCATTTACAACTTGGCTAACAGCTCGGCACAAGAGACTATGCCTTCAGTCTATCTCAGCTTTCAACATGCCTTTCTCACTAAGTTTAACTATTTCTAGCTTTTGATTTAAAGTGAGAGACACATAATTCTTCCTTCCCCTTGAACTCTTAGAGGGCATTGTAAGGTTACTAATGGCCTAAGTACAATATTGTTGTGTCTCAGGGAACAAAGAGGCTACAGGAGAGAGAAAGAGATGTGTGGCACAGACAGTGGAACAGTAAGAACACATGCAACATTTATTGATTAAGTTAGTGTCATATGTGTGTAGTTCATGTTACAACAAAACAATTACAATAGTAACAACAAACACCACTGATCACAGGTCACCATAACAGATAGAAAAATAATGAAAAAGTTTTTGAAATATTGCAGGAAATATTAAAATGTCACACACATACATGAAGTTTTTCTACATGTTGTTAGAAAAATGCTGCCAATAGACTTGCTGGAAGCAGGGTTGCCACAAACCTCAAATTAAAACAAAACAAAACAAAACAAAACACAGGATCTGTAAAGTGCAATAAAGTGAAGTGCAATAAAATGAGATGTGCCTATAGTCAGTTTCTACAAAGAGCTGCACAAGAAACAGACACTGAAAAACATTGGTTCAAATAAATTCATGCTCTAATTCATGTTTCTGCCTTGGTGGATAACTGTATTGTTACACAATATTCCAGGAACAAAATTCCAACAGCATGTGCTCATCAAAACCACTCTATCAGCAAACAAATTTTCTAATGTAAATTCCTGATGAACTCCAGAATTTAAAATTTTTCAAAAGATACTAAAATTATAAAAGTTAACATGATATATATAACATTTAATGATGCATTTAGATTTAATAATTTAACAATATATGAAACATGGTAATTTTATCTTCTTTGACTCAAGATAGAAATTCATAAGGTAGATGAGCAATTATTTTCACTAAATATGACACAAAAAGAAATAATATATAAAGGTTTCAGGTTTTATTTATATAAGTTGCAAATGTTAACTATTAATAATCCATCATCAGAAGGTCCACATGAGAGAAGATTAAATAATTAAATGAACACTTGGAAATTATTTATATTCTTTGGTAATAAAAATGTAAAGTAGAGCAATTGTGGTCATTTTCTATTTAATAAACTAGCTATTTAATAATAATCAAAATCTGGTATTAATATGTTGTGGTAATAGTGATACACAGTTGAATGTGAGGTACATTTGTGGAAAACAATATAAAATAAATATTGAAGGCCACACAAATGTTCACAGCCTGTGTCCCCCAAATTCCAATTCTGAATACTTAGCTTGAAACAAAAACCGATAAAAGACAAAAGTTAAAAAGAGATATCAAAGAAAATCATAAAGTAAGGACCTTTGAAAAATCTACCTCTCCATGAATGCAAAGATTAAAAAAGGCAAAATTGTCAAAATAAACATTTTCAGAATTCCAGAAATATAGCAAAGGCTTCCAGTAACAGTGTGAGCAACTATTCAAGGAAAACAGATAAATCTTGGTAAGAACACAAACATTTGTGGCATTTTAAATTTCCTTGGTCCCAGCCCTGACTCTGAAGGTCAACAGAGTCTTGAAAAATAAAGGTCCACATTTATGACATCAGAGGAGGAAGAAGAGAGTTTGAGTTTTCTGCAAGCCTCATTCCTAAAGAATCGTCACTTTTAGACATATCTGGTTACGTCCTGCAAGACTTCACTTCCAAAACTGTAAGCATGATCAGGAAAAGGTCGGGCTAATATTATTAGAAAGAATAGATTTAAAGGAATTAGCATCTATCAAAATCCAACTCTTCTAGAGATATCTTACGTTTCTGAGACATGAGAATTTACATATTACACTTATCTATTCAGTGGTTCGTAACCAGAATAGTATCTGGATTTTGAGGACTTTGTTGTTGTTGTTGTTGTTACTGTTAGAGGAGGGGTCTCATTATTTGCCCAGGCTATACTCAAACTCCCAAGCTCAATCAATCCCTCCACCTCAGCCTCCCAAGCAGCTGGGACTACAGCTGCCGCACTGCCATGCCTGGCTTCAAGGAAATATTTGTAAACATACATGTCCAGGCTTTATTAGACTTACTCTATCAAAATCTTCAGGGGAGAGCCTAGACTTGTAGATTTTTAAAAATTTTTCCTCAGGTTATTGTGATACAAATTCTAGCTGAAAACTAGTGCAACAGACAATTACTTCAGTCTCATCTCTCACCCATATGATCAATTCCCTTTATCATTTGAGGATTTGGAACACACACACAAAAAGACTCACGAAAGCCTTAATTTCTCACCTCTGGTTGACCTTGAGACACTGCATGTGCCAGAAGGAAAGGCTAAGGCTGAGCTGTCAAGTCCTTGGATGAGTGTTGAAGATGTATCCTAACATGCACATAAAGATGCTTAGCAAAGACTGAGAGATTTGATTCCAGGAATGTAGAGAAGTATCTGTTTAATCATTAATTGACCATTAAGCCAACTGGATAGAGATTTCAGTGGGTGGCCACAGAGGACAAAAAAAATATATCAGCTTCAGAGAACTAATTCAGAAAAGTTGCTAAATTAACAACTACAAAAATCAGCAGGGAAAGCAAACCCTAGAGAAGAAGAGGAATCTGATGTCCACAGGTTTTCACATTCTATTATTTTAAATGCCCAGTTTTCAACAAAAATGTATGACATCAAAGCAAAACAAAACCAAACCAAACCTAACAAATGGTTCATATAGAGGAATAAAGCAAATAGACCTTTGTCAAAATCAGTTTGAAAATTACAGTTACACTTTGACACATAAAAATCTTGAAAGTCAGCATTCAGCTTTTCTTAAAAGAAAAAACTGAATGGAAAAACTCAACAATTTTTCTTAGGTCCATCAGGGAATTAAGGTTACAATGCAAACTGACACCCCAAAAACTGGAGGGTCAGGCTAATGCAGAAGTTGCTGGAGCCAAAAATGGGTAGAAAAGTGTAAAATCTAATTGATTAACTATTGGAGGCTGAGTGTGGACTAGTTGGAGAATTAAAAACTTCTGGGGAGTCAGTCTTAAAGGGCCAAGTATATTTTTACTTTTATCTCCAGCTCCACCATATTCTCACAGTTGAAATTGGGGGAATAATACTTCCTACTTCTAGAAGGGGAAAAGTAAGTGTTTTCGATTATTCCCAGGGTAAGAACTGCCATTTTGAAATATGCCTGGACGGTTCTGTCTATCACTACCCCTCAAGGGAAACTACCTTAACAAAGACTAACCAGTTGAGAGAAGCGAAATATTCACTTCAGCCCCTCTAGACTTTTTGTTAAATCTAAGGTGGAAAGAAGCCTGAGAAGCATGAGATAACATTACGCATTTGTCAAAACCCACAGATCTGTACCACGCAAAGAATGAGCCACGGACCTTAGTTCATAAAAATGTATCAATATTGGTTTATCAACTTTAACAAATATACAACACTAATGCGAGATGTTAATAATACTGGAAACCGTGAATGTAGGTTAGGAAATAGTGAGTATATGAGAGCTCTGTATTACGTACCAGCTTTCCATAAACCTGAAAATACTCTAAAGACAGTCTACTAATTTAAAAAAAAAAAAAAGTGAAATGTCACTTCACAGCCGCTAGGAGGCTATAATAATAAAGCAAAAACAAACCAAGAAACTAATAATTTTTGGTTATTAGTTTCCTGGCCAACATGGGGAAACCTCCTCTCTACGAAAAATACAAAAAATTAGCTAGGCGCGGTGGCGGACGCCTGTAGTCCCAGCTACTAGGGAGGCTGAGGCAGGAGAATGGCGTGAATCTGGGAGGCAGAGCTTGCAGTGAGCCGAGATTGTGCCACTGCGCTCCATTCAGCTTGGGTGACAGAGCGAGACTCCGTCTCAGTAAAACAACAAAAAAAAGAAAGAAAGAAAGAAATAAAAAATAGTGAAAACATATAGTGGATCTCAGTCACATAATCCATGAGGTAGATTTTACAGATAATAAACTCTTAACTAAAATATTTCATAGGTCTAAATAATATGAGTCAAAAGTAAATCAAAATCCAATTAAATCTAAAAGTTATTGCGAGTCTATAATCCATACTTTCCCATGGGGAGTAAAAGAGAGGCCCCCAAAGAAAGGAAACAGGCGACCAGGTCAAATTCCCTAGCAAACATGCTAATAACAGACATTCTGGCAAACATACTAATTGACATTTGTTAACTGGAGAGTTCCTATCAACAGAAAACTTTCAGCAGGATGTTTTTGGCTGTTTGAATTATAACCATAAACAAACCTGAACCTGTGTGTTTATGGGATATGGCTCCCTGAAAAACATCATGTTAACTATTAAACTACCTTAATAAAAAATGAAGCTGTTTCATGGCTAGAGGGCAGTCTTCTGAATGAGTCGCATGGCTGCACATACATGCTTAAACACATCATTCTTTAATCTGGAGCAGAGCACATCCAACCAGGTGAGACAGGACGTGGAGAGCTGTTCTGATGGTCCCAGATGTTTCCCTGCTTCAAATGTACTTGAGAATTTCCCATAACCTTAAAATTGTTAGCAAAGCTACACACTTTATATGAGTCTGATTTGATTTGACCCTCCAATCCTTTTTATTATCTCTTTGTTATTTCAAGGGAAACTTACAGCTTGAGATAACTATATTAAAAAAGAAAAAAGTCTGAAAATTCGTGATCTAAGTAACCGAATTTAAAACATGTGGGAAAGCAAACACAAAGAAAGTAGAAGGAAGAAAAGGAAGGTAATAACATTCCAAATTAATAAAATATAAAGCAAAATAACAATGAAAACCTAGAGATAATCAAAAAGTTTTGATCTTAGCAATTTGAAAAGTTTAACACAAATGAATTACCTCTGGCAAGACTGTCAAGACTAAACAGAGGAGAACCAGAAGAAACAAATACAATATTATGAGTGTAAAGAAGAAACAAGTGCATATAGATATAAAAATAAAGACTATTATTAACAGTACTGTACCAATACATTTAATATTTAACCAAACAGATTTTTAAAAGAAAGAATTATAACTCGCTAATCAATAGTGAATAGAAGATAAACATAAAACTTAATAGTACTAAGGTCAATCAATATTTTGTATCAATAATTATATCCCTCCAAATTAAGAGGTAATTTTAGCCAAATATTCCAGAAAATAATAATAAAAATTTATTATCTTTCTTTGAAGAACAGAAAATAAAGAAGCACTCTATAATTCAATCTTGAAGTTATAAAACCCTTATTACCAAAACAAGACAAGAAATGTTCAGAAAACATAGGGGCCAATGTTACTGAATAAGAAAGATGCAAAAATCCTAAACGAATGATTATGAAAAAAGATCTAGAAATATATTAAATTACAATAAAATTTATAAAAATGTTTGTCCCAGGAATGAAGTTTGTTTAAAAATTTTAAATCCATGTACGCAAGTCATTAAATTTAAAGATTAAAGGAAACAAAAGTCCAGAAAAATGTTAGTAGATGTAGAAAAAGCATTAATGAAATTCACAACAGGTTCACAATTTATAGAAAATTATAAAGAACGATCTTTACAAACCATAAAAACTCATATTTAATGACAAAACATTAGAAGTCTCACTTTAAAAATCATGAATAAGAAGATGCGTGCACATTTTAGTCACCTTCATTCAACAGGGTGCACACACAAAAAAATCAGCCTAGTGATAGAGAAGGAAATGGAAAACAATTACATTGAGAAGAAAGTAAAAATTAAAACTTATTATTTTCAAATGATTTAACAAACATTAGTGAACTAATAGGAGAGTTAAACTTGTTATATGAAATAAAATATATAGAGTTGTATATGTATTATATTAATATTTATATGTAATATATAAAATTAAACACGATTTGGAAGAGATGAGTGAACACCAGGTTCTATTCTTTAAGCCAAATTATAAGTGCACAAATATATAATTTTATCAATATTCTTTAAACTTTACATGTATTTTTAAGATATTTTTACACATGCAAAGTATTTTCTATTTTAAAATATCAAAATACTATTCTGTAAAAAAATTCACTCTCTGCCTGTTATACAGAACACATGTTAAGGAAAAGATACATTAGGAAAACCTTAATAAATAAACACACTATCGGTATTTCGATACAAATAAATGTGATGCTGCCATGAAATGCAGTTTTGTATTCAGAGAAAATACTGCCTGCAAAGCCAAAAATTATAGTTTGTTAAAAGGTCCTGTTAATGGTAATAAAAATTGTTATCCCAAACAGAGCTAACCATTTATAAATGTGAGTCATCTGAAAATACTATTGGTCAGCTTGTTTAAGATATATGGCTGTAACTTTACAGAACAATCTGAAAAAGATTAGTAATTTGTTTTATGATTTCTGTCAACTAAGAACACAGAATAATCACCCAATTTAATTGTTTATTTG
The DNA here is from genome assembly GCF_008728515.1 of Papio anubis. Classification (NCBI taxonomy): domain Eukaryota; kingdom Metazoa; phylum Chordata; class Mammalia; order Primates; family Cercopithecidae; genus Papio; species Papio anubis. The sequence goes on from NC_044994.1 coordinate 25,435,320, forward strand.
TTTTTGGAGACAGGGTCTTGGTCTGTCACCCAAGCTGGAGTGCAGTGCCACATGCAACATCTGCTTCCTTGGTTCAAGGGACCCTCCTATCTCAGCTTCCCAGTAGCTGGGACTACAGGCGCATATCAGCAGGCCTGGCTACTTTTTGTATTTTTTGTAAAGACACGGTTTCATTCTGTTTCCCAGGCTGGTCTCCAACTCCTGGTCTCAAGTGATCCACCCGCCTCACCCTCCCAAAGTGTTGGGATTACAGGCGTGAGCCACCACGCCTGGCCCCATTATTTTTAGAATAGTGAGAGTTTCCATATGACTGTAGTAGTTACATCATGAACAAAAGAACATCAAAAAATGATTTATTTTGGATATTTTTTAAAGTGTTATTATGTTGAATGTAGTTTCACAGTAGTAAATATGACCTCCCACTGTGTTCTTATGATAGAATTAATGACAAACTTTTTCAAAAGTTAGTACATAAATAGGTTGAGTACATTATCCAGCAAAGATGGACTTTAGACTTAAAAGTTTAAAATATTCGAAGACATAGTAATAAACACTGTCAACAAATACACAGGATTGATAAATTCCTGTGGCTGAAACATAGACATTTCAATGCTTTGCTGGATTAGCTGAACGTTGTTTATAACGGTTGGTTGTCTTACATACAGAATAGGAAGTTTGATGATGGTGTGAAGCCAAAGTGATAAAAGTAAATTTTAACTGATAATCCCTATTGATGTTAGCATTCCAAATACGGTTTTTAATGTCACTTAAATGCAAAAATCCTAAACTTGCTAACCAGGCACATTTTAAAAGACAATGTATTAACTATATTATTTTCCAAAGTGTTAGCCAAACAGACATATTTCCATTTCTTATGACTTTACAGAAGACTGTATCACAGAAGACTTACATTCCATTAAATCATGTGATATATAGTTTTATCTGCTATATATATCTATTGCATCAAACGACTGTGGGAGGCTTAAGTCATGCTTAATATGATTAACTTTGTAGCTTTTGCTTGCAAACGAGTATAGACTGAATCATTTTCTTTTCCAATTTAAAATAGGCTTTGTCAAGTCATTCAAAGGAAAATCATCAGCTCAGCTCTCTGAAGTCTTGGAACCAACTATCAGTCTTTTTAATTCACATTATAATCAACCCCGAAACTTTCAGTAGTTCTTTCAACTATTTAAATATGAGTTACACACCTGTATGATTTGATTACTCTGTTCATTCCAAATTGTGTTTTTGGGGAACTTATTTTAAATAAATAACTTGTTCCATGTTACTAATCTGAGATTGGGATCAATTTCCAGAAATAAAAACAAGCTTTTGCTTAAGCTTTACAAAACAAACTCTATAAATGAAAATGAAATAACATTATTTTTTCAATTAATATTGATAGAAGAAATAAAGAGCTACAAACCAAGGTTTTTCAAATATTTAGAAAATATGTGGTGATGAAATAAGATTCTAACCCAAGGCTAATAATTTTAAATAAAATCCATTGTGTCATGACCTTATCCATGTTTGGAATTACTAAATGACTGTTTTCAATTATAACCCTGAAAAAAATTGTAGTAAGCTGATTGCAATAATAACCCCAATAATTTTCTCCTCCCAGTATTTATTTTCCTTTGCAATGTCACTGCATCATCTTCCATCAAGAGGTGGAGTCTAATCTCCTACCCATAGATCTGTGCCAGTTCTGTGACTTGCTTTGATCAATAAAATGTGACAGAAGTGATAGTGCACCAGTTTTGCGCGTTGGCCTGAAGAGGCCTTCTGTGCTTCTGTCCCTCCTCTTGAAACTGCCAAAACCCAGAGATCAAGCCCCTTAATAGTATGCTGGAATATGAGAGACAAGCGAGTGCAGAGCTGAATCAGCCTAAATTTCCCAGCCAAGACCCTAGACCTGTAAACAAGGTCAGCCAAAATAAGTAAGATCAATAATGGTACTGAATTAACCTGTGGCTTACTGCAGATGCACGAGTGAGCTGTACTGAGCCCACCTGATATCAGCAGAACCATCCAGCAGACTCATGCACAAGTGAGCATAAAATGAATGTTTATGATGCTGTATGCACCTGCATTTTTTTGGTTGGTTGTTACACAGCATCAGTGCAGCAGTAGATAACTGATACAAAGACTACCTATTGTTCTCAAAGTATTCAACGTTAAGTTCTACACTAAGGTTGGCAAATGTTTTCTGGAAAGCATCAGATAGTAAAAATTTTGGATTTTGTAGGCCAAATGCAGTCTCTGTTGCATATTCCTTATTGTCTTCTTTTTTCTTTTCACAACTCCTTACAAATATAAAAACCATTCTTAATTTGGGGTCTGTAAATAAAAGGCTGCTGGCCAGATTTGGGCAATGGGCTATAATTTGCTGACCTCTTTTTATATCATGCAAAGATATGACATTGCTAACATGATACAGAATAAAAGATGTCAGAGCTCAGGATGCAACAGAAAATAGAGCAAATTAATGCAATAAAATCATATAATTTTAAAAATAGAATTATATTAGTATTTTCATTTCTAATTTTCCATGTTTAGCTTCAGTGGTATGCTGGTAAAAGTTTAATATCCAGCTGTTAGTTAGGAATAAATACTACCACCAGGGCCAATTTGAAGTTACCAGTGGAGTGGAATTGAGAAGAGATATATACAAGAGCTGATTCCAGCACACCGTTGTTGTACTGCTTACCTATTTTATCATCCATAACATAGTTCATCCATAATTATAAAAGAAACTGGTTATAATTCAGATAACATGTTTTTGTTACACTGACTCACTCTTTTCTCTTAGCTCACTTTACTGGTCCCAGTAAGTTTTGGTTTTGTGACCACTATCCTGGAAAAGATTACTATCTTTGCAGTTGCCCTCCTCTGTAAGTGATTTGAATTCCATTTATCTATGAACTATTTTCAAAGAAAATCAATTTATGACAAACTTACCTGTATTGGTTTGATCCTCTCTAGTGGAAGAAGAGGAAACTGTCTTGTTTTCAGGCATAGTTATCAGAATATTTGAAAACCTAATTAGAAAGAAAAATATTTAAATATCATGAATCTAAATTAGTTTGTATTTTTACTAAAAATTTGCAATTCAAGAACTGTCAGGAAAAATTTCTACTATAAAAGATATGAGATATATAATATATATTCTTACATATATATATTCTTATATATATTATGTATCAGTACTAAATTATATGTAAAATGTAAGGAAGTCCAACAATGTACTCTTTTTATTAGGACTATTATGATCTCATTCAGAAATATCAAATATAAAAATCTTCATTAAAGAGGGATCTTTGATCTTCTACTTTGCTGGTGACTTAAACCAATACCTAGGCTGACCATGAGATAATTTAGCATTGGCAATTGCAGCTATGGGTTCAAAGCCCTGGGGAGATTCTAGAACCTACGATGTTTTCATTTCATATAATAAAAGTTTAACTTTACTACCATCTCTTCTTTACCTTCCTTCAGTTCCTTTTCAAAATATTTTAAGAGTAGAGCAAAAAGTGCAATGGATTTCTATATGTCCATCAACCAATTTCAACAATTATCAATTTGTGGTCAATTCTGAATTCTATACACCCACCAACTGCCCTGTCTCCCCTACTTCTGATAATGGTTAAGCAAATCACAAGTATCATATTATTGTATCTGTAAATACTTCAAAAATTTTTTAAACATAGCTATAATACCAATAATGTAATTAACACAATTAATGATATTTTAATATCACTAAACATCTTTTGTGTTCACATTTTTGTCTCATATTTTCTGTTTTTAAGAATGGTTTAAAGTAATAATACAAACAAGGTCCGTACATAGCATTTAAGTGAAATGTCTCTTAATTATCTCTTAGTCTATGTGTTCTCTGTTCCATTTTTTTCTCACTGTACTTTACCTATGTAAATATCAAATATTTTATCCTATAGATTTTTCTACATCGCTGGCAACCTCCCTGTGCTATATTTAACAAGTTTCTCTGTTCCCTATAATTCCTGCAAATTGGCATTAATTAGAAACTTAAAGTGCTGAACAGAAAGAAAATAATTCTATAAACACAGAAATAACATGAGAAATAACAATTGTCTCATTTAATTTGCAGATCTAAATCATTATAGAGTTTAGAGACTGGAAATCATCTAATTTATTTTTTGTTTGTTTGTTTCACAAGTCAGAAAATCTTGACTGAAATTAGTAAATTAATGCAATGAAAAAAGACTTCTTAGACAAAAGTGCTATGAAAGAAAACCCTAAATCCAAGCCTAGTGCTCTTCCAAATAAACCACTCTACCTCATAAAGACCAACTTTTAAAGAAAAGTAAGCTATAGAAAAGAGCATAACTAAATGCTGAAAGAACATAACAGTGTTTTATGGACATTAACTTTTTTAATTCAATGAAGATTATAGTTGAAACATATAATTTTATTTCCTCTACTACACAAAATTACCAGAAAAATTAAATAATATTAACAAGAAAATAATTCCTCCAGTAAGATAGAACTGGGTATATTGAAAAAAAAAGTGCTTCTACTATTATTTTAAAAATCTGGTTGAAATATAATTTTTGAATCTTCAAAAAAGCATCTAAGAATTAGCAAAGTAATAAGGAATACATAGTTCCAGATCTAATAGAAGTCAAAAATCCAGAGAAGTGAGACTAACATTTTAGGCCACTTTTTCCCTTGGGGCAACATCTGACCCAGGAGAGGCAACTGAGACGTTGGGCAGTACTTGTGAGGGCCACACAAAACTTTGGAAACACAAGATGGAATCCAGACTCTGCCAAGTGTAGGTGCCCTGAGAAATTAACCCATTCCTAGGACTGAGACCCCAAAAGTCTGTATTTTAAGAAACAGAATGAAACAGAAATAAAGTCTATTAGATGACTGCCCATAGACTGAAGCCCAGCCTCAAATTACCTGGGTAATTCCAAACTTCAGTAAGGCCATTCTTGCCCATTTTGTGTGTTCACTCAAAGGTCACTCAACACACAAAATGACTACGTAACCAAAATCAACAGAAACAAAAGAAAACATAAACTAATCCAAAGTTACTCTAAATAGCAAAATTACCAGATAATATATCACTAGACAACTTTGTTTAACATCTTTATAAATCAATCACGTTTCTAACATCAAATTTTAAAATGTCAGAACTAAAAATAATAAAAATTAATATTGTAAATTTGAAAAGCAGCCAGTTAGAAATCTGTGAACTGACAACTGCCATAACTGCAATTCTAAACTCCCTGGTTTAATTTTAATGTAGCTGTGACTAGGCTGAAGAAGGAATCAGTAAAGCAAATTTAGAAAAAAAAACTACCTTGAATAAAGCATGCAGTTACATAAGAACAGAACAGAACCCTCACATCTACACATCTACAACCATCTGATCTTTGACAAACCTGACAAAAACAAGAAATGGGGAGAGGATTCTCTATTTAATAAATGGTGCTGGGAAAACTGGCCAGCCATATGTAGAAAGCTGAAACTGCATCCCTTCCTTATGCCTTATATAAAAATTAATTCAAGATGGATCAAAGACTTAAATGTTAGACCTAAAACCATAAAAACCCTAAAAGAAAACCTAGGCAATACCATTCAGGACAGAGGCATGGGCAAGGACTTCATGTCTAAAACACCAAAGGCAATAGCAACAAAAGCCAAAGTTGGCAAATGAGATCTAATTAAACTAAAGAACTTCTGCACAGCAAAAGAAACTACCATCAGAGTGAACAGGAAACCTACAGAATGGGAGAAAATTTTTGCAATCTACTCATCTCATAAAGGGCTAATATCCAGAATCTACAAAGCACTCAACAAATTTACAAGAAAAAAACCAAACAACCCATCAAAAAGTGGTCAAAGGATATGAACAGACACTTCTCAAAAGAAGACATTTATGCAGCCAACAGACACATGAAAAAATGCTCATCATCGCTGGCCATCAGAGAAATGCAAATGAGATCAAAACCACAATGAGATACCATCTCACACCAGTTAGAATGGCAATCATTAAAAAGTCAGGAAACAACAGGTGCTGGAGAGGATGTGGAGAAATAGGAACACTTTTACACTGTTGATGGGATGGTAAACTAGTTCAACCATTGTGGAAGACAGTGTAGCAATTCCTCAAGGATCTAGAACTAGAAATACCATTTGACCCAGTCATCTCATTACTGGGTATATACCCAAAGGATTATAAATCATGCTGCTGTACAGACACATGCACACATTATGTTTATTGTGGTGCTATTCCCAATAGCAAAGACTTGGAACCAATCGTCCATCAATGATAGACTGGATTAAGAAAATGTGGCACATATACACCATGGAATACTATGCAGCCATAAAAAAGGATGAGTTCATGTCCTTTGCAGGGATGTGGATGAAGCTGGAAACCATCATTCTCAGCAAACTATCACAACCACAAAAATCCAAACACCACATGTTCTCACTCATAGGTGGGAACTGAAAAATGAGAACACTTGGACACAGGATGGGGAACATCACACAACGGGGCCTGTCCTGGGGTGGGTGGAGTGGGAGATAGCATTAGGAGATATACCTAAAGTAAACGACGAGTTAATGGGTGCAGCACACCAACATGGCACATGTATACATATGTAACAAACCTGCACACTGTGCACATGTACCCTAGAATTTAAAGTATTTAAAAAAAAAATTCACAAGCAAGCATAAGTTCAACACTCCTGGCCTCTACTTTTGGGAAGATGGAATAGATACACTTTTACTTATTACCTCCTGTAAGTACAAGAAAAAACTCTGGGTGCATTATATATAAAGTCAACATAAGAAGACTGAAAAGTGTAGAGAAGAAGGCAGACTGGCTAGGAGACTTGTTGCCAGAGAAATAAGGAGGTAGTAAATTTCGGAGATTTTCTCTATGCTTTGTATATTCCAAACGTGAAGTAGAAGAGACCAGCAACCCAGAAATGCCAGTGGGTATAGACAAAATAAAGCTCCAACGAAAGCCTGCTTTCTTTAGCCAAGAGACCAGTAAAAGGGTGGCTTAGTAAGAGAGAATACATTAAGACAGTAACATCTCTACTACACATCAGAAAAAAACTGACCTGGTCGGGCGCGGTGGCTCACGCCTGTAATCCCAGCACTTTGGGAGACCGAGGCGGGTGGATCACAAGACCATCCTGACTAATACGGTGAAACCCCATCTCTACTGAAAACACGAAAAAAGCCGGGCGTGGTGGTGGGCGCCTGTAGTCCCAGCTACTCAGGAGGCTGAGGCAGGAGAATGGCGTGAACCTGGGAGGCGGAGCTTGGAGTGAGCCGAGATCGCGCCTCTGCACTCCAGCCTGGGCAACAGTCAAGACTTCGTCTCAAACAAAACAAAACAAAATTTAAAAAAAAAAAAAAAAAGGCAAGGGAAAAAACTGCCCCCACAAAGACTGAATCAGAAGCCTGGACTATATCTACCCTGGATAGGCTATAATGAGGACCCCAAATTTCCTACTGGGGTGGTATCAGAGGAAACAGTAGGGATTAAAGACTTTCATCCTTAGTGATTGGACTCAAGCACCACACCCTACTCCTCAACTCTCCCACCACTTCAAGGCCATTTGAAAACTATGTGGGGAGCCTGGACTTCCACCCACACCCAGAAGTAAGGAAGTACCTTTATTCTTCCCCACGGGACAGTGTGAGACATTACTTGCACCACAACCCAGCAGTAAAAAGGCTACACCCCTCTCATGGTGTCAGTGGAAGCCACATAGAGAGAAGTAACAAGGCATTCCTCCTACCCCTTCCAGCCAGAAGGAGCTGGAACTCCCACCCTTGCCCAGCAGTAAAAGTGCAAAATGCAAATTAAAACCATAATGAGATATCTACCTATGAAAATGACTAAAATTTAAAAAATATAGTTGCAACATGAAATGCTGGCAAGTATTAGAGAAACTGGGTCACTTATGCATTGCTGGTTAGAATGCAAAATGATGTAACCACTCTGGAAAATACTTTGGCAGTTCCTTTTCTACCTAAAGATGAACTTAACAATAAGACTCAGCAATTGCACTCTTAAACATATATCCCAGATAAAACTTTTCATTCAGATTGTACATGAATATTCTTAGCAGTTTTGTCCACAATAGCCAAAACCTGCACACTACCTAGATGTCTCTCAGTGGGTGAATGGCTAAACAAATTGCGATACATCCATACCATGGGATACAATCCAGAAGAAAAGGAAAACTATTGATACATGCAACGATTTTGATGAACTCCACACTAATTATGCTGAGTGAAAAAACCTGCAATCTCAAAAGGATACAAATTTCATGATTCCATTTATATTCATGACATAACATAATTGCAGAGTGGGAGAACAGATTAGCAGTTGCCTAGGCCTAGAGATAGGGGAGGAGTAATATCAAGGAATGCTGTGTTGGGGTAAGTCTCATGATGGTGGTGATGGTATAAAAAGCTACACATATAATAAAAGTTCACAGAGCTGTACACACACACACACACACACACAAAAATAACTGCAAGTATTACTGCTGAAATCTGAATAAGTTCCATGACCTGTATCATATAAATTTTACGGTATTACTATTGTACTCTAGTTATATATGATGTTAGCATAACATTGGGAGCTAATAGTTGAAGGGAGCACAGGACTTTCCTGTGTATTTCTAAGCAATTTCCTATAAAACTATAATTATTTCAAAATAAAAAGCTTCTCAAGACTGAACCAGGAAGAGATTGAAACTCTGAATAGACCCATAATGAGTTCCAAAATTTAATCAGTAATAAAAATCCCACCAACCAGAAAAAGCCCAGGACCAGAGAGATTCATTGCCAAATTCTACCAGACATATAAAGAAGAGCTGTTACCATTCCTACTGAAATTATTCCAAAAAATCAAGGAGGAGGAATTCCTCCCTAGACTCATTCTATTAGGCCAGCATCATTCTGATACCAAAATCTGGCAGAGACACAATAAAAAAGAAAAATTTCAGGCCACTCTCCTTGATGAACATAGATGCAAAAATTCTCAACAAAATACTAGCAAACCAAATTCAATAGCACATCAAAAAGCTAATCCACCACAATCAAGTAGGCTTTTTAAGTGGGATGCAAGGCTGGTTCAACATACACAAGTCAATAATGTCATTTAGTACATAAACAGAAATAAAAACTACATGATCATCTCAATAGATGCAGAAAAGTCTTTTGATAAGATTTAACATCCATTCACGTTAAAAACTTGCAACAAACCTGGCATCAAAGGAACATATCTCAAAATAATAAGAGCCATCTAATAAGACAAACCCACAGACATCATCATACTGAATGGGCAAAAGCTGGAATCACTTCCCTTGAGAACCAGAACAAGACAAGGATGCCCACTGTCACCACTTCTATTCAACGTAGTCCTGGCAGTCCTGGCCACAGCAATCATGCAGAAGGAATAAATAAAAGGCATCCAAATAGAGACAGGGTTAAAGTATCCTTGTTTGCAGACAATATGTTTCTATATAAAAAAAAAAAAAAACAAACAAAAACAAAAACAAACAAACAAAAAAACCGGTAAGTCTCTGCCCAAAAGCCTCCTAGATCTGATAAAGAATTTCAGCACATTTCGGGATACAAAATCCCAGTTGAATGCCAAGTCAAGAACACAATCCCATTCACAATAACCACACACAAAACATTACCTAGGAATACAGCTAACCAGAAGCTGAAAGATCTCTACAATGAGAATTAAAAAACACTGCTGAAAGAAATCACAGATGACATAAATGGAAAATTATTCCATAGTCTTGGATTTGAAGAATCAATATTGTTAAAATGGCCACACTTCCCAAAGCAATTTACAGATTCATTGCTATTCCTACAAAACTACCAATGACATTCTTCACAGAATTAGAAAAAACTATTCTAAAAAATTCATATGGAACCAAAAAAATTTTAAAATCCCCACTTCAAACTATACTACAAGGCTACAGTAACCAAAACAGCATGGTACTGGTACAAAAACAGAGACATAGACCAATGAAACAGAATAAAGAGCCCAGAAATAAAGCTGTACACCTTCAACCATCTGGTCTTTGACAAAGTTGACAAAAACAAGCAATGGGGAAAGGACTCCCTCTTCAATAAATAGTACTGGGATAACTGGCTAGCCATATGCAAAGGATGGAAACTGGACCCAGTCCCTACACCACTATATTCAAAAATCAACTAAAGATGAATTAAGACTTAAATATAAAACTGAAAGCTATAAAAACCCTGGAAGATAACCTATGAAATACCATTCTGGGCATAGGCCCTGGTAAAGATTTCATGATGAAGATGCCAAAAAGCAATTGCAACAAAAATTGACAAATGGGAGCTAATTGAACTAAAGAGATTCAACATAGCAAAATAAACTATCAACAGAGTAAACAGACAACCCCCAGAATGGGAGAAAATATTTTCTAACTGTGCATCTGACAAAAGTCTAATTTCCAGAATCTATAAGGAACTTGAGCAAACTAACAAGTACAAACCAAATAATTTCATTAAAAAGTGGGCAAATGACACGTAGACTTGTCAAAAAAAAAAAAAAAAAAAAGAAAAGAAATACACGTGGCCAACAGGCATATCAAAAAATGCTCAACATCATTAATCATTAGAGAAATGCTAATCAAAACCACAATGTGATACCATCTCACACCAGACAGAATGGCTATTAAAAAGTCAAAAAATAACAGATGCTGGTGAGGTTGTGAAGAGAAAGAAACACTTACGCATTAGTTCAGTCACTGTGGAAAGCAGTTTGATGATTTCTCAAAGAACTCAAAACAGAATTACCATTCAACCCAGCAATCTCTTTCTTTCTTTTCTTTTTTTTTGAGATAGAGTCTCACTGTGTCACCCAGGCCCAGGGTGGAGTGCAGTGGTGCGATCTCAGCTCACTGCAACCTCCACCTCTCACAATCCACTAATCTCATGATTGCATATATACCCAAAGGAATATAAAGTATTCTACCATAAAGATACATGTATACATATGTTCATTGTAGCACTATTCACAATAGCAAAAACATGGAGTCAACCTGAATGCCCATCAATAGTAGACTGGATAAAGAAAACATGGAATGTTTACACCATAGAATGGTACACAGCCATAAAAAGAATGCAATCATGTCCTTTGCAGTCACATGGATGGAGCTGGAGACTGTTACCTTAAGTGAAATAACACAGGAACAGAAAAGCAAATATCACATGGTCTCACTTACATTGAGTACACATGGACACAAAGAAGGGAAGAATAGACACTGGAGCCTACTTGAGGGTGTTGTGAGGGAGGAAGGTGAGGATCAAAAAATTATTAGGTTGGTGCAAAAATAATTGTGGATTTGCCATTATTGTTATTCTTATTTTTACACCAAGTCTCACTGTCTCCAAGTTGGAGTGCAGTGGCATGATCTTGGCTCACTACAACCTCTGCCTCCCAGGTTGAAGCGATTCTCATGCCTCAGTTTCCTGAGTAACTGGGATGACAGGCATGCACCCACAGACACAGCTAATTTTCTGTATTTTTAATAGAGACGTGATTTTGCCATGTTGGCCAGGCTGGTCTTGAACTCCTGACCTCAGGTGATCCATTTGCACTGGCCTCCCAAGGTGCTGGGATTACAGGCATGAGCCACTGTGCCCGGCCTGCCATTACTTTTAATACCTATCGAGTACTGCTAATATCCTTATTACCTTGATGAAATAATCCGAACACCAAATCCCCGTAACACACAATTTATTTATATGACAAACCTGCATATGTACCACTGAAATTAAAATAATAGTTAAAAAGGTAAAAAAAATTATAAAAAGCTTAAAATAAAGGCATAAAGGAAAAGCAAAAAGATAGCTAGAAAATCCTCACACATGTGGAAATTTAAAAATATACTATAAATAACCTATATAAAAGAATATATCACAATGGAGCTTAGAAAATATTTTGGACAATGATCATGAATATAATCATATCATAACATGTGGAATACAACCAGAGAAGCAATTAGAGGAGATGGTGTGGAGGTGGGAGGGAGTCTATTTTAGACAGGTTCTTCTGAGAAATTCTCTTTGATGAAGTGACATCTACCTATAATTAACTGAAGGAATGTGCCAAAGGATTTTAGGGAAGAGTTTCCAGGCATTGCTGACAAATATGCAAAGGTCCTATAGCAGAATGTGCTTACAGTGACTGAGATAAAGTAATGATAGGTAATTATTAATTCTAGAACCAGTTCTAGTACAAAAGTATAAACTAACAACAACAACAACAACAACAAAAAGATCTATTGCATTTCAGCTGATATTGCTGCAAAGCATTCCATCCTCCTGGCCCCAGCTTTCCTTCCTGCAACCCTCAGGCTGTTTTCATCAATGTGGCAGTAGCCTGGCTTGTTAACTTGCCAGGGTAAAATCTTAGCTTTTTCGCAGTTCTTGCCAGGAAGCTGATTGTTAAAGTTTTATGAATTTTGCGTCAGTTGTGGTTATGGTGGTAGCTCAAAATGAACCACGGTGAATAGATTTACAACATGGAAATCAGCAAATGCTACAAATCAAGATTTGTTTTTGTTTTTGTCTTGAGAGCTAGTTGTTAAACATTTATGAATATACCACAACCAGAGAAAGATTCATGAAAAACAGGATAAGAGCTGTATCATTTGGCAGAACATAAGGTCACTGGAAGAGCAGATGAGAGAATTCCAGATGTAATGGCTGAGCTGGGTTAGATAATCAATGCTGGAATGGGTTACACTCAGTCAGAAAACAATGGATAATTTGGTGGTTCTAGAAACAGGGTTATGAGAATGAATAGAGTCATAAAAAATGGACTGGTAGAAAAGGAAAGGTACTATTTTGTCTAAAAAGTTTACACATCAATTGTTTCAAAACATATCTTCTTAAACTCTCTATTGCCAACTTCTCTCTTTTGAAATATATCACCCCCTATTTCAGAGAAGAAACAGAAGGAATCAGACTTAGATTTGAATTCATATCCCAAAACCCACAAAGCAAAGACATCTGTGGCCTTCCTTACATGCCTCTGCTTTGGCAATGCAGGGGTCTTCCTCTACTGGTTTCTTATTCTTCTGTTTGTGCTAGGGAGCTCATACATCCTCTTGAATTACTACTTCAATTACCATTTTAAAATTCTTATCTTACTAGAAATCTCTTTTGTGCCCTTTTCTTAGAATAATTGTTTCTCTTGGTATGCATGAAGCCACACATTCTTTTCTTTTCTACCCCATTACAATAAATAGAAATGCATTTTTTCCCATTGTTATGATCTAAGGAAACCATTTCATTCGTATTTACAGTCTGATTGTCTTTACCTATTTTCCTTTCCTCTCTGGCCAATTATTCCATTTTCTTCTAATGACACAGTAACATTACATTACACTTTTATGATCTTTTCCTTTACTCTCTCTTTTTTTTCATTAGAATATACAATCTATGTTATTCACTTCTCTAATCTTAGCATCTTCAGCAGCACCATCCAATAGAACTTTCATGATGAAAATGTTCTAAATCTGTACTGTTCAAAATGGTAAGCACTAGCCACAGTATCACCTGATATCACTTCTGATCCCTTGAATATCAATACGCTTGGCTAAAGCAACCAAAGAACTGACTTTTAATTGTATTTTATTTTAATTACTTTAAATAGCTACATGTGGCTATCGGCTACCATATTGGACAGCACAAATGTATACAATGCCTGGCACATCCGTAAAGTCTGGTTGAAAATGAAAGGAAGCATGATGAAAAAACACATGAATGAATGAAATACCTGCAATCTGTTTATAATCCTACAGATTTGCCTGGAACTTCACTTTTCCCTCTTTCTAGTAAAGCTTTCTAGCATTGGTTCTGTTATCCAGTTTTTACTCAAATATTTACTTGTTTCCACATTTCAAGAGTATATGACATATATACATCCTTTTGTTTCACCATTCTTATGCTAGCATCGCAGCAAGTCACTATATTCCTCTAATTTTGTTTGTTTCTTCATAGCTAAAGCAAAAATTCTGATCTATCACTCTGGTCAGAAAACTTCACTTTACCCATTTTCTCTCACAATTGTATTGGTAATTGTCTTGTTTTATTTATAGTGAAAAATTGCAAAACAGTATAAAAATAATGTTGTACCCTATAACCCAGCCTAAAAAAATAGTTAATAATACAATTTAAATTCCTATTTAGTCCTCAGTGGTCACATTTCCTTTCTTGCCTCATCAGAAATTACAGCCATCAAAATCATAATCCAATGATTTGTATATTTTTACCACATGTATGTCCTCCAAACAAAATACTGTGTAGAGTTAGCTTTAATACTATCTGAATAATAGTATACTGTAAAAAAAATTCTACATAATATTTTCCTATTCAGTGCACGTTTTTAGGTGTATTCATGTTGCCACACACAGCTATATAGTATTATTTCACTGCCGTATAGAATTTTATTGTATTAGTCTATCTATTATCCTATTGATGAACATTTCCATTGTTTTTAAATATTTTCCCTATTGTAACCAATTTTGTTTTAAGGATTCTTGTACACTTTTCTTTGTGTATAGCACTAGAATATCTCTAGGGTAAGCATGTGGGGAAACACATGTTGGGGTGTGTATGTGTGTTTTACCTTCAAGAGTTCTAGATAAAGTACTTTGTTAATTCTTTGCATTATGAAGATCTTCTCCCACTTTATTCCATGTTTTTTCTTTGACAAAATGTTGATTTTTTAATGGAAAAAAAAGCATCAGTTTGGATCATCCATTGCTCAAATCCACAAATAATAACTAAAGTTAGCAACTAGACAACTTAGAAAACTCATTCCAAACACCCATAAAAATTAAAGCCTTAAAGTCAATGATGTAAGTGCCACCTACTCTTGTAAAACCTAATACTTATCTGTATTTATAGATTTTATCTTTGTCATATTGTTTCTTTTTATCTACGTTATTTTAATAGCTTTGATATAGCTATGCAATTAATAATACACTACTTTCCTGTTCTTTCATATTCTCCTGAAAATATTGAGAAAGTTTAGTTCATCTTAAATAATTTCAGTAGCCATTATTCCCTCCTTTATTTTTTCCAGGAAACAGTGCAAATATATTGGTATTCTTCCAGTAATTATAAAAATCATATTCACTTGTTTACTTTTACTGGATTTATCTATAGCTTAGCTGATTCACTTTATCCAAACATGCCCAGTATTAGTTAGAAGTCTACATGTCTTTTGTAAAGAAGATAAAAATGGTTTAACAATGGAAAATACTTCCTAATCTATAGAATATTTGAAAAATAATTACTTGCTTTTTTCCAGCTTTACACCTATAATATAATTGAAATTTTGAACTCACTTAATGTCAATGTGTAAGGTACGTGGATGTGCTTTAGTCAAGGAATAGGCCAAGGCAGACATCCAGGCCTGCGTGACTCAGTGGGATTGGTGTACAGGCGCACACCTCCACTTGTTATATAAACTATTTGTGTAAGTTCATACTTGGTTCTAAGTCACTATTGTCTGTAGAAGGTGTAACTACTCTTCTGACGCTGTGCATAGGACTTGAGGTGGCGCTGGCACCCACAGAAAGAGAGAGAGACAGAACCACAACTGTCTGTCTTGCATACAGACACAAGGGAGCCATGGCACGGCCCAGAGAGAGAAAGAGTTAAGCTGCTGACCCTAAAGGCAAGGCAGAGGCTGACGTGCAGGCATGGGGGTGGCAGGAGCCACAGAGCTGGAGCAGACAACTCAGATAAAGACAGTGTGAGAAAGCTGCTAATGAGAGAGCTAGTGCAAGAGAGCTACTGATGAGAGAGCTGCTGAATTAAACTGCATTTCACCTGCCTACAGCCCCTCAAGTGTTCTTTCAGCTATCTGCCCATCCACTCACTCCCCTTAACCCTCAGCATGGGCTCGAACCTGACCCCAGGCATGACATTTGGCATAGTCGTGGACCTAACACATAGTTTAAATAAAAATTGTGTCAACAGGGCTTAAAACCTAGACGACTGGTTGATAGGGGCAGCAAACCACCATGTATACGTATGTAACAAATCTGTACGTTCTGTACATGTATTCTGGAACTGAAAGTAAAAAATTAAAGTGTCCAATATTTTATCCATACAGCTTCTAAACCCCTACGCAAGGTTAAACATAACACATAAGACCACAGAATACACAAACAACCGAGCAAGGCAGCAAACAGGAAACAGAGACAGAATCTCAACCAAGGTCTGAAAACAGGAATTTCAATATTAACAGAAACAGAAGAATGACCAACCACTACTGAGACTAACAGTTTAAAATGTCTAAATCAGGTTGCCAATTATATTGGCTGTCCTTAATTAATTTAAAAACAAAAATAATTTTTTAAAAAACCTGTAACCTGAAACACAGCATTTATGGAAAAGATACTGGGAAATTTCAGCAGTCCATCCATAAGAAAAGCAGAATTACAGGGACTCACATGCTGTCAGCATTCTCCCTGCCGTGGCCTCAGATTTCCTTTTTATAGTCATTTCAATTTTCTTTCTGCGGTTTGACTTCTCCGTGTTTCAGAAATCTTAGCTGCTGAAACCTCCTGAGTTTTATAATATAAAGCTTCAGTCACCAGAGAGAAAGCCGACTCTTTCTTACACTTGATTCCAATTATCTCCAGAGGATTTTAATTAGCCTTACTTAGATCAGGTGTCGTATCTGATCCACTCAATCATTGCTGGGAAGTCAGGATACTTGTACTGTACTGCTTGAGTCTGTTCTCTGGCCCTGGCTACATTCATGGCCAGGGTGAGGATGCTGTCTCCTAACATGGCTGCCCTCATGATGATACTGGGGCTGATGGGGCCGAGGAGAGGAGAGAGAAGCAAGTCTAAGTCGACATTTCTAGAGGCTCTCTTCCAAAAATAGCAGTCATACTAACAGGTGGTGGTTCTACACCCAGCTGAAAAATATTTTGGATATCATGTAGAGATGTTCCTGATACATTTTTTCTTTTTTCTTTTTTTCCGCATCTCTGTAAACACCTGGAGATGGGATGTTCCTGATAAGCAGAGTTTTTCAACAGAAAACAAAGCTATATTATGAGGTAACAAAGATTCTATCACTAGAAGTCATATAGGAGAAGCTACAAAATCATTTATTAAGTATGATATTGAAAAGATTAAAGAAATGTCTAAGAGACTTAACTGAATTATTCTCTAAGATCCACTTTAATATTCTACAATGCTTGATTTATTTCATTTCAGCCACCCATTGTTTCCTTTAGTAACATTAGCTTGTAGTTTTATGTTTATGTCACTGTGACTTATTTAGGAAACAAAGATGAATAGATGAATAAGGCAATTTGCACCCTCAAGGAATCCATCAATTTGACCAGACACACCTTTTTTGGTAATAGCAAGGAATTTTTTCACAGGGCATAGAAGTTGCATGCCCATGAGACAATAAAAATATTAAATCATACATTCCTGCCATCTCTTGCCTCTCTATTTTACATTCTATATTCTAACCACACCAGTCATCAAGACAAGCCATCTGCTTCCATGAAGCCATTCCTTTGCAAAGCCTCTTTACTCTTACTTTCCTTAGGTCTCTAACTAATATAAAGTTTCCTTTTACTTCTCACTATAAAACATATTTGCTTTCTTCTTTCCTTGTACTTTCTTATCAATTCAGTATCATATTGCACTTATAGTCTCGAATAATTGTGTATGTGTGTGTTACTTTTCCCACTGAATTAAGAGATCTGAAATGGCAAGGGCTTTGTCTGTTTTATTTTTTATAATGAAAGCCCAACAGAATATAAAATTATTTAATTGTATTATAATAAAATGAGGATTGTCAACAATGGGAAAATTTCTGAGAAATGTGATCTTGAAAATCCAAGTTTGAGTTATTGTTAATAAAATAAAGTAAAATAATTAACATTTACATGTATTTTAAAGAGTTTCCAGACTTAATATTTGTTCCTAATGTGAAGGAGCATAATCCTGCCTTAAACATAGAAAAGATTCACTTTTTATAATAAACTATAGGTCAATATTCTAATTACAGATTCTAGGGAAAATATTCGAGTTTTCAAGATGCAATCACAATGATTCATTCTTAACAATTATTTTGGAAGTTATTTCAAGGAACAATGAAGACAAACGATTTGCAAATAAAGCAAAAACAATAAAAGCAGACAGAAATACCAAAAATGTACTTGTCAAATATTGACTGTTATTTTAAGTTCCAAAATGTAAAAATCTTATTTTAGAAAATACATAGTAACTTAATAGGAGACAAGAATAAATCATGCCTCAAGAATTGCTTTTACAAAAATATCTTCTTTACCATCTTTTTTATTATACAATAATAGACTAGATTTTTTGTAACATTGCGAAGATATTACAAAATAGTAAAAAATCATGAAAAGATAATTGTTCCACATCTTTCCTATACACAGTTACAATACTTTATTTTATAAATCTTTAAACTCTATAACTATGATTCCTAATCTCTCCTCTCTTTCTTTGATAAAGTTCTATTGACTTTATATTGTTTGTATTACATCCAATAGATTAGAGTTAAGATGCTTTAAATATTACATCTCATGGTGTTGCTAAAGCCAAGCACATCTTTGGAAAGATTAAATATCATTTTTCTCACATAAATCAAATTAGAACTCACAGAGTCAGTTTCTACCCATATATCCACAAAGATATCTCATACAGTATTCAGAATTTGTCTGAGTAAAGAGATGAGCTTTTCACCTTCTGGTAATTACTTGAGACTTAAAGAGTGACAGGCAATTCAAATCAGCTTTCACGATGTTAAATTATTTCCTAGGTCAATATAATGTATCATGTGTTATTATTTCACCTCTGAGTTACATCAAACAATTTTGCAGTGAATATCCTACAAGCATTTACATTTTCTGACAAAATATAAAGTACTTACATCGTTTATATTGAATAAGTACTTTTTGTCTCAAATGTAAAATAACAAATTTTGATAAATTTGAAGCTTCAAAATGCTTATGAAAAAACTATTTTGTGAATTAGAAAGTACTATGCCTGTTTTATTATGACATAGCTTTTGTTCCTGAAGAAATTTCTTTCAATTCTATTTTTTAAGAATGTCAATAACTATTTATTGAACACTTCTGCACATGTTTGATAGACATATGGAGATATATAAGAAAATAATGAGACAATTCCTCCAGAAGTTTTTATTTATTTGGAGAAATTACTAACACATAAAATATCTAGAAAAGTCTTAACCCAAGAAAAACAAAAATGATAGCTTACACTTAAAACATACCAGGTATTCATTTACTCCTCAGCAGCCTACTGGCCCTATTTTGTAGAGAAGACCCTAAAGCACTGAGAGGTTAAACCATTTACCAGGTGCTATCCCCGGGCAGTGCAGAGTCGGATTTAGCCCAGGAGTGTGTCACCATGTAATCCCAGCATCCTGGGAAGCTGAGGCAGGCAGATCACAAAGTCAAGAGATCGAGACCATGCTGGCCAACATGGTGAAACCCCATCTCTACTAAAAATACCAAAATTAGCCAGGCGTGGTGGCACATGCCTGTAATCCCAGCTACTCAGGAGGCTGAGGCAGGAGAATCGCTTGAACCTGGGAGGTGGAGGTTGCAGTGAACTGAGATCGCCAACTTGCACTCCAGCCTGGCAACAGAGCAAGACTCCGCCTCAAAAAAAAAAAAGAAAAAGAAAAAGAAAAAACAAAAAGAATTAGGGGGTGGATGGAGTGAGGGTAATATAACGTGTTCCTAGGGTGGAAAAAAAGTAAAAAAAAGAGTTCTCAGGGCCCTTTAATGTGCAATTGGGTGCAGTAATGCTTTTAAACGAGAAGAACGTGTGCAGTATTTTTCAATCAAGCTTTAAATTGTAAGCCTGGTTGAACAGAATCAGGAGAAAGAGTTACGAAGTCTGTGCTTGAGACCATAGAATTAGGCTCAAAGTCAAATAGATTAAAAGTTTAAAAGGATAAAACAAAATGAACAACAAGAGAAATATGTTTTTATAAAAGATCAGATTCTTGAGCATAACACCAAAACCACAAAATGTTTTAGAGCTATGACTTCATAAAAATATAAAGCTTCTCAGCATTATCACTCAAGTCAAGAAAAGATACTGCAAATGTGGATAACAAAGACTTTCTGGACTAATATATAAGTAGTTAGAAAAATCAGTAATTAAAAATCAAATATCCAAACAGAAAAGATGAACTAACGACTTGGAACTGGCAACCCCTACAAAATCTGAGAGAGAAAGAGAGGGAGAGAGTGAAAGAAGGAGAGAAGAAGTGGGGTGGGCAGTGGGGGGGCGGGGTAAGAGGGGTGGGGGAGGGAGAAAGAGAGAAAGTTAATATAGGGACAAAAGTCAGTCTTCAGTAAACAATAACAAGATGAAACCATTTTTGCAGAAGTTATAATAACGTAATAGAAGAATCAAATTATCACATAGCAAAATGTAGTAGAGACATGCAAACTGCAAAAGAGTGGCATAAAAAGTAATAACATTTATGTTGTGACTGTGTATATTAAATCCTATAAGGGAGAAAAAATAATATATGATATAAATATTACACATTCCACTTTGAGAAAGGAAAGCATGAAATAAAAAGAACCTCTTTTAATTCAGGGAAACTTCCTTAATGAAATAACAAATGTAAAGAAAAATCACTTTTATCTAGCAATTTTTGTAAATTCAGGTAACCATGTTGTAAATCACTTATCTTCAATGGTCATTGCAACTAGAGAATATAGAGTATCTGCAACCCAAGGAAACAAAGAAAGAAGCTATTTTTTAACAAAAGTAAGCTTAAACTTGAGATAGCATTACTGTTAAAGGTAGATTACATATACTATGTTCCAGCCATTTTGTGTAAAATGATCAATACTTTCATGTTGTAAAATTATTTTCTCTTCCATCTAAAATGGAAAATTTGTTTTCAACACAAGTTTAGTATGTATTTAGATAATTATGTGACATGATAAAAGCAAAGCTAGGCGATATTGGTTCAGAAACTGTATTTATATTAATCACTTCAGATACATCTGTACCTACAGAGAATTATCTACAAAAAAATAGCCTCTTGTTGTTCTAAAATCAAAAAATTGCCACAACAGCTTTACTTGAGTAAAATAAGAGTAAGCCTCTGATAGCCTCTAAACCTAAATATAATAAAACTATTTGGAGCTTTGTTCATTGTTAAACATTATTTTTTGTCAATGTGTAACTGTTCATTAGCAGTAAATATAATATGAAATGCACAATGAAACACTTTTGATGAAACAGTCTTTTATATCTTAACTACTCTGGATTATATTTTGGGATTGTGGTAGAAGTAATAATATGGGTTCATTGCACAATTTCCTCTTTCTCAGAAATAGGAAAACTACATTTGCTGACCTCTCTTGAAGACAGTTTCAGGACCATAACTGGATTCTGGCCAATGAAATGTAGAGTAGATCTTGACCTTAAAATCATTCCATTTGCCTCTCCAGCCCTCTTCCTTTCCATGGAACCTTAGAAGCCATGTGTTCCAGATGGCAGAGCTGCAGTGAAAGAAGCCGGATCCCTAGACCACTCCTTGAAGAGGACCCTATCAAGGAAAGCTGCCTTATCCACATCACTAACATCATCAAAGAAGAGATCTTTGTTTTGTTAAACCACGGTGATGCTGGACTTTTGCAAAACATAGTCTAACCTGTTATAATAGAGGGCTGCACTATTAAGTTTGTTAACTAATCAAGATATTAATCAGTAGCTTAAAATCACAATTGCTTAAAAATGAACATGAGCAATAATAATGGAAATGGCTCAAGTGATGATTCACTGTCCTCAAAACCAAAAGAATGACGTCTACATAAGTGAAATACAAATGATTTTACTTTTAATAATGGAGTAGTAGAGCATGGAAAACTAACCATTTATATTATTTGGGACATTTTCTGTGTTGAAAGCCAAGAAAACTTCCTGCGTACTAAGATTCTTCACGTCTTCCTCAGAACATCTGAATTATAGGCATTCTCAATTATAAACATAACAATTTTTTAAAAATTCAATAACGTGATTTTTCACAGGTCATACTGGCTATTCACATCTGGTTATTTGGATGCCACCATCATATTTTTCATTATTTTCACTTACTGTTTGTGGTGTTATTTAAGTCAATTTACACCAATTCACATTAGGATGATATATTTTCTGGTAGATATGAAAATAAATACATAGCTATTATAACACAAATTTTCATATACAACTTTAAACTAATCTTGTTACTGCCAGTGATATAAATACTCCTACTAGGAGCCACTCGATAATAAAGGACGGTAGGTTCCCAGGTAATCAAACTACACCCTCCTTTACCCCAAATAGCACCATATTTGTTAAAACATTATTTTATCAGCTGAAGATACTGAATTATTAATTGCATCTGTTCTCTCTATTCAGCGCCCCCCCCCCCCCAGCTCATCTACTCCCATTTTTATATCATAACAAGACTTTGTAGTTTTTTGTCTAAAGGTTTTTGGCCTGGAGAAAAGCAGAAGCAGTCTGAAATCTCTTTGATCTTAACTCATGGGATATCCTGGAGAGGAATGTAGGATCAGTGAGGTGTGTAGAAGTATTCCCCAGTGGTGACGGAAGAGGTCTGTGAGCCCAACAAGGCTGTGGTAGCAGCAAAGGAGGTGACCAGATTTTGGAGAGATGACTGCTGGGTGCACTGCAGGCTGCATCACAGGCATGAGAGCTGCCAACTGCACTCAGCTTCTTATGGGCCTGGGGGCCACATCAAGTCAGCAGTGATCTATAAGATCCATCAAAAGGCTGGTACTCTCAGTGGAAGAGATGACACGTGGCAGGAGGGTTTGGTTGGGTATGGGAAGGGGGATACAAGTGATATCAAGATTGACTGAGGGTAAATTTGCTGCTAAACTAGTAGAAAGGCACCATAGAATTGGAATTTAGTTGACTTAGAGAAAAATCTTAAGTGTGGTGTTCTTTACACACTCAGTTTCTGGGCTATGATTCATGCTTTCTATACCAGCAAAAGTATATTAGTAGAGCCTAAACTTTTTTAGCAGTTTTTCTAAGCAAACTGTAAGTTTTGCTTAAAGATGGTAGTAATAGATTTCTCCAACCCAAGTTTTAATATAAATCTCCCATGCCCTCTCTATAAACACACACAAACACACACAAATTGAATACTCCTTGATGCATATACCAATACACTGTGATGCTCTTCCTTCTGATTTTACACACTCCAGGTCCCTCTCAGTAGCAAAGAAACACATCTCCTTGAGAAACACATCCAGTAACTTATCTAAAGAAGGACTGAACCTCCCAATAAGGGAAACATTCTCTTCATGCCGTTTCTACCTATGGATTATTTATGATGCTCTGTAAGATAAACGTCAGAAATTTTTTAATTGCATGGCTTTGTCCATAAATTTAATTACTTTTTTTAAAGGTATCAAGAAACAGCTGCCTTGAACTTCTTCAAATCTACCGTCTCTTAAGGAACTAAATATTGAGAACAGTTACATTGATTAATGTGGTATTAAGGCATATGAAATATGATCTTTTACAGGCTTAATTATTGCCTTTGTAAGAGAGACTGATATTATCAACTATTCTGAGGTTATGTTTGAATAACAAAGAAATTACTCAGTGTCTGTTAACATTAGTTTAGAAATTTTAACACTCACCAAGTTCTGTTTATTCTTCTAAAGCATAACACTCCATTCTACTAGTCATTTTTATAAACCTTGTAGGCTTTAAAGTTTGGATAACGTGAAGGGTATATCAAGTTTTCCCACAAAGGATACATCTAAAATTCTATTGAGAATTGTTACCTAGGGCTGATTTTTCTGCTTCTGCAAAAGGATATCCATGCATTGGCATGGCATCTCCAGAGTATATCCAATTTTTATTCATCCAGATTCCCTAAATGGTCTTCCTCAAAATGCAAACTACTGAATTAATACAAAGCATATGTTGCTAAATTTAAAAAATCTAGTTCATATGAGCTACCAAATTAAAATTTAATAAAAATG
Organism: Papio anubis; assembly: GCF_008728515.1. NCBI lineage: Eukaryota > Metazoa > Chordata > Mammalia > Primates > Cercopithecidae > Papio > Papio anubis. The sequence continues at coordinate 25,459,466 of NC_044994.1, forward strand.
GAAAGACTAAGTCTCCCTTAAATATGATCTTGTCAAAAGGTCATGAGTTTTCTTTTCCTACTAGAGGCCTTCAAACACTAGACTGAACACAGGTAATGTACTGCTGCCCTGCCCCCAGCCCATCACCACTAGTCACTCAATGTTCCTCCACTTACGATACTTAGGATCTTTACCAGAGGCCAGTAAGCCATCTATAGGGAAGGAAAATATGAGACTAAAATGAATAAGAAAATAAAGATGAATAGGGTGAAGTTTGACAATGTGGTTTTATTTATCCATAAATATAGCTTTAAGCTGTTAGTTGAGAAAATGTAATAAAATGCTAAGGTTTCCTATTATGTTTCATTCTAAACAGTAAAACGCCTTAATAGCTTCCCACTCCATGACTGACCAATAATTCAATAGCAGATATTCTGTGTGTGTGTGTGTGTGTGTGTGTGTGTGTGTGGAAAGATACTTCCTTATATGTTTCACAAAGAAAATCAAAATGGATATCACTCTGAGTTTATCATTATGCCACGAGGGAAAAAGGAAGTAATGCTTTCATCAGTAATTCTATTATTGAAATATGTTTAAGTACAAATGTTTGGCCTCTTTTAAATCACTATAACTAAGCAAAGATCTCAATACAAGCAATATTTAATATTTTTCTAGAAATTTGTTAGTATTCAGTAAAGAAATCAAAATTCATCCAACAGTATAGCTTTTGAGAAGTATTAAATCAAGCTGGAAAATTAAGCTTTCCACTAATTTCCTATTGTTCTTAAATTCTTCGTTAAGAGAAACAGTTTTTGTTGCTGCAAAACAAACAAAAGATATAAATAAATATAAATAAATAATAGCACCCAGTAAGAAATCTGTGCTTAGTGAAATAACAGACAAATGAGAGTGCAAATGTGTAGCCATCTGGAGAATAAGAAAATCAAAAGTCATAAGCAGCATTGGGAATTTATTACAAAGAAATTACGCCAACAACTTCGTACAGCAGTTTTCTAAGGACATGTTCAAATTAGTGGGTAAAGAAATACATTTTATACTATATATTTGGACCCTACTGATATCATTTTATACATGATTTCATGGCATAATACTTGCTAAGTAATCTAAATTAGCTTGGCTATAAATGCTGTCATACTGATGTAAAATTTGCTATCACACCACAGTCGGTCCCCAGAAATGACACAGTTTGATGGAACTGTCTAGAGCCAGAGAGGTTGTGACATTGGGCTGTCTGCAACATTGTTTCAGAGAAATTAATAAATCTGAAAGCAACTGAGGTATCAGGAAGACACAAAATGGAAGGTAGAAAGTAAAGGAGATAATTAAAACTATCTAGGTCAAAGAAACAAGCAAAAGTTCATCCTTACTGTGCTTCAGGAGGGATGTATATTTCACATGGGGATCTGAAATGATTCCCATCATCATAAGATTCATTTTGACATTTCTAACTCTCATCTGCTACTTCAGAATCTAGATGTAGGAGGAGGAAGAGGGAAAAATATTTAAAATGTTCTTTCCCAGTGTCTTCATCAATTTTGAAATTTTCCGCTAATTTTCAATATTTCAGAAATCAAATTCCATTAACAGGTGACATTTTCCTGCTACATCTTCAAATGCGGAAATTGTTATTTTGTTTTTCTTTGAATCCACAGTACCTGGCAAATATTATGTGCTCAAAAATATTTCTTGAACAGAATTATTGAACTAGGAATGACAGACCATCTGCAGAATTTTAGTTTAAAGTGGTCATAATTATTGGAGCAGAAAAAAAAAACAGTTTTAGTTTATTCCACTTAAGAGTTAATTATATTTTTTAAAAAGAGCAATTTTGGGGCCTATTTTCTTAAAGGTATGCAGTTCTCTATCATAGCCACTAGCCATGTTCAATTTTAAATTAAAAATACAGTTCCTTGGCTACATTAGTCACCTTCAAGTACTCAATAGACACATGTAGCTATAGGCTACTGCATCATAGCACAGCTCTATGATTGCAGAAAAGTCTTTTGGTCAATGTTGTTTTAGAGCATGTAAGCACCATATCCTCATTGCATATTTTTCTAAAGTGTATGTTAATTTATTCATTCAAAAAATATATTCAATATATATTATATGCTTGGCACTGATGGTGCCAGAATAAATGAGACCCTTTTCTAACTACTTCAAATCTTTTGTAGGAATATATCAGTCAACAGTAACAACACACAGAGAGAGAGCCAAGTGCTATGCGATGGAGGGCTTATTGGAGAAGACCATGATTAGAGGCAAAGAATGACCAAGAAGACTACTGAAGTGATCTTAGTAAACATTATTTATAATAATAATAATATTTATTATATAATATTATAATAAGCTACACGAAGTAGAAATGGAAAGGAGGAAATAAGAGTCAAATGCTATTTAAGAGACAGAAACAGTGTGATTTGATGATAAATTAAGTGCAGTAACTGAAAAAGAGGGATCTAGAATGACTCCCGTACCTCTGGCATGAAAGACTGAATAGCCTGCACTGCCATTATCTGAAATCAGATCTATGTGAGGAAAACTGGGTTGATAGAGGAGAGAGGACTACTGAAACTTCACTTATGGGTGCTTTTTAATGACGATGGTGTACATGTGTCCAATACTCATGAGAAGGTTTTAGACTGGAAACAGAGTTTTGGAAATTATTATTATAGAACTATAGTTGGATCAGATCATATAACAACAGCAATGAAGAAAAGGAATTTAGACATTAAAGTCAAGAATAGTTAACATTAACAATTTCTAAAGAAATTGAAGGAAAAAAAATGAATGGGATCATAGAAAACAAGAGAAAGGAGTTTCAACCTGGAGTCAAATTTCCAAAAAGTAACAGAAGACAAAGACTAGAAAAAATACAAACAGGTCCATTTCATCTAGCAGAAGGTCATGAATGACCTTAACACACACATTTCCCATAAGTGATAGGAGCAGAGTTTAGGTAACAAGATGTCCAGGACAGAAAGAATGAGGATGATGAAAGACATGCATAGACCACTTTTTCTAGGACTTGAGCAGATACGAGCTGGAAAGAGCTAGACATGAAGTGAGATGTAGATGCAAAGGAGGATGCTATTTGTTTACTGGTTTTAATGTGGAAAAGAATTGAGCATTTATTGCTGCATCCATAATCTATGCATATAATAGGTTCATCTTAGCTGGTTTGGATTGATTGCAGTTTATTTCCAGAGCTACTGACCCTTGGCCAATGCTGTAAAATGTATTAACTAAAGATAAATGATGTTTTGTAACCATGGATCCATGAATTGTTTCAGAGCAAGATGTATCAGTCTGCTAGCACTGTTTGGTAATAATAGTTGAATTTGTAATTGCACCTAATTTCAGTGGAGTCTGGGGGAGGAAGACATTCAAAGTAAAGGCTGGTAACATAGCTAGAATATGTCTATATGAAAAGCTTATTATACGAGATCTCCACTGTGAGATTTGGGTCTCCTGCTACAGAAGTGCTTCACATGCACACCAGTAGTGGTTACAGTCTGGTAGAGGCTAAGAGCACCCGTGTGACCCAGAGGTGGGAGAACAAAGAAACCTGTGCCTGGGAACTCTAGGTCCTTTTTCATGCATATTTTTCTTGTGTTGTTTCTGTGTTATGCTATATCCTTTGCCTGTAATAAAGTTGTTCTGGGAGTACAAACCGAGCAAATGAAGTTTCCTAAGCAATGGAACACTTAAGGTGATTAAAGTGTAATTACCTCTGACTCACATAACTTCTCTAGCAAAAGTGCTCAGCTTTTGCAGCCTCTCAAAGAATTTGTCACAAGTGTAATTTTTAGACTCAACAGTTACAATTTATGAGGATAGTTTTTAACATCAAGGAAGATAAATTTAAATAATAAAGTCTCATTTACACAAAGAAAAATTTTAAAGAAGCAAAAATAATTGTCTAGTTTGTCCATTAAACAACTTACCATCAGTACAGGGATGCTCAAATAACTAATTCCCATGCAAACTATAACTTGTTGGCTGTGCTCTTTTACTGTCTATTCAACCATATGGTCGCCCCTCCACCTTTGCTTTTCTATTTAACATGCCCAGGTATCTCATCCAGTTCATTGGTTTGTGGTTACATCCAAAGGTTTTCCAGCATCTAAGGGCAGGCTGAATCCCTTCGGTTCACATGAAAGATCTTCTAATTATCTCTGTTCACACACACATTCAGTAGGTACCCAGAAAGTGAGGCCAGATGGTAATGTTCACAGATATAAACTAACACAAAATAGACATATCATGATTAAAGTAGTTTAATCAAATGCCAAAGAGCATCTTTTTTCAATCAGTTAGATGTAGAATTCAGTTCCTCACAGGCCCCGTTATTGGCTGGCTATCTGACCTTGGGAAGGGTAGTTAATGTATTTGAACTTCAGTCTTTGCTGTGGAAAATGGTGACAATAATATTTCACAGTGTGATTGTGAGGGTTAAAATAAGATAATGTGTATAGAATATTTAGTCCAGTCACCAGCATACAATAACAACAGCAATGAAGAAAAGGAATTTAGACATTGAAGTCAAGAATAATTAACATTAACAATTTCTAGAGAAATTGAAGGGAAAAAAAAAATGAATGGGATCATAGAAAACAAGAGAAGGGAGTTTCAACCTGAAGTCAAGTTTCCAGAAAGTAACAGAAGACAAAGACTAGAAAAAATACAAACAGGTCCATTAATACATGGTAATAATTTAAATTCAGTGAACTAGGGTTCATTAACAAATTACACGTCCATAAATACAAAGCATGCAAATATCAGTTTTCTAATACAAAGGTAAGTTTAAATTTACCTAACTGAATTTTTATGAACATTGACTGACTATATAAAGGGACTATGGCCAGACCACATATGAAAATAAAACTCTAATCCACACATCTGCACCAACCAGTCCAGAAAGCCAAACCATAACTTCCACACTGATCAGCCTGGAACAGTCAGGACTTTGTTGATGACTGCCAGCTTTCCTAATTATTGCTCCTGGTTCCAATTCAAGACCAAGCAGAGAAAGCCAAATAAGATCCTCAGACCAGTCATATAAAATATCCTGCTTCTAGTTAGCCCTCCTTCAGCATCACCATGTCAATAACCTCCAATCAAAACATACCTGAAGCTTTATAGCTTTCCCACTCCCCTGTCTGCCTTTGAGTCTCTGTCCAGTGCAAGTGATAGTGGCTGACTCCCTTCCTATAGCAAGATTTGAATAGATAGCCTCTGCTTCTTCTAATGTGAGTGGTCTTCTTCTATTTCAGCAGCATTATAAATGAAGTTAAAAGTTCAACATCGATTTTAAAATGCCATATACAGCATACACACCACACACACACACACACGGCAAACACACACACATAATTAGTGTCATTGTGCAGAAGTTACCATGGCCATTAGAGCTCACACACATGCAACCATCTGCTTGTAGATGTTCTAATTTTCCACCAGGTATATAACCCAGATGCTTATAAAATAATCAATCCAATTCTCTCCCTGTATCATTTCCTCAATACAAATTCTTCAACTACTTTAAATATTCCAGTGCTTAATCTTTCTGCTTTTCCCTGCTCATTCACCATACATCATCTTCCTTTCCATTTTGTCTGTATTCCACAATCTAGCATTTTAGCAGCCAATATTCTCATTGATCATCAGTCCCATAAGCCTAGATAAACTCTGAGTAGACAAATATGGATTTTTCCCCAGCAATTCTCTTTCCTAGAGGGCTCCTTTTTTTGTGAAATTGTTTTCCCACTCCATCCACATAGTGACATTGCTGCCAATTGCAGTAATCCTATCCCCAACTTAAATGCTCTTGGGACAGACAAATTGAACCAACTGAGGGCAAGAAGAATCCATCGAGTGTTTCTAGATTTTCTTTTTAGGTACAAGTTTGGGAATTTATAAGTCTAGTGCTCTTGGAAATAATGGTTCTAGACTGGTGGAATAAGCCAGTGTGAGAATGAAGTCCATATTCTAAAGACAAAAGAAAGAAGAATATATGCAGTTATGCCATTCACTGCTATGGAATATAGAACAGGAAGAAAAATTCTGAGGATGTGGTAACAAATTAGTTGAGTCTGAGGTTGTGTTGAATCTGAGGTGGCAGCAGGAGAGAGAAGTCTGGGTTGTGGATAAAAGCTCTGGCAGCAATCCCAACACATTCAGGGATAGTGGGTAGACTAACAATCAAACTCATATTTTCGATAGTTCTGGAAATTAGCCAGATATAGTTTATAATAAAATTTTATAACTACAACATTAAAGTGAAAAGTATTATATATTCAAGATAGAAATACACTAGTTTCTGTACGAATGTCTAAATAACAATTGAACACAAATAGCTGAAAATCCTCTGGATTCTTGGACTTGTCTTGCAACTAGTCATGTCTCTGAGTTCTTAAACTTGGTAAGTGGTGTTCTAAAACCTATTACTACAGCAGGACCAAGGAATAATATTTTGAGGGTAGGAGAGGTCAAGAATGCTGTATTTGGGTCAAGATGCCCAGAGCAATCAATACACAACAGATTATCCAACGATAAATAGGAGTAATAAGCTACCAAGTCAATTCACAAATACTTATTGAGTAGTGGATGAATGTCAAGAAAACAATAATAGAAAATGCTTTGAATTGGCAATCGGGAGATTCTTATATTCCTGAGTTTGAAGATTGCTGGATCTGACTTTTGTCAAGTCATAAATCAGCTCTAAATATCACTTTTCTCACCTGTAAAAGGGAGGTGTTGGAGTGGATCATCTTATTTGGGATGCTTTAAAGCAAGCAAGTATACAATTCTCAGCCTCTCCGCCAGGAAGCTGTTCAGTATTTGACTTGAGTAGACACTTGAAAATGAAATATCAAGAAAAGAAATCAATAACAGTTCAAAGGAATAATACATGAGCCACCACAAGGCGGCCTTATAAGCAAAATAAAAGTCGAAATAATTATTTTAAAGGAATAAGACGCTAGAGGCGCAGTTACAGACAAGATGAAGTTCCTCTAGGCGGCCAGCGGAGGGAGACTCTGCTTCCCTTCCCCCGGCAGTGTGGACGTGGGGTCTGGGGGACAGGGGGAGTGGGGGAGTGGGGGACTGGGGGACTGGGGGACTGGGGAACTAGGGACTGGGGACTGGGGGACTTGGGACAGGGGTTGGGGGATTGGTGAACTGGAGGCCAGGGAAACAGGGGGACTGCGGGACTGGGGGACTGAGGAATTATGGGACTGGGGATTTGGGGGATTGTTTTCAAACGCTCAGGGCAAGGACTCCCCGCCGCCTCCGGAAGGGGTGAAGAACCAGGCGACTCTAACTCCCGCGGGGCGGCCGGGAATTGCGTTTGGTTCTCCCGCAGGAGTCGCGCAGGCGGGCGACCAGGCGGAGTGGGCGCCGCCCGGCAGCTCCCCGGGCCCAGGGGCTAGCGCCCCCGACTCACCGACTCCGCGCGTCTCCCCGCGCGTCTCCCCGAGCCGCGCCTGCTCACGCCTCCGGCTGAGCTGCGGTCGAGGCCCCCTGTCGGTTATCCCGTATCCAGGCAACCGCGAGGGCAGCGGCGGAGGCGTGGCGAGCAGGCGGCTGCCGCTCCGGGGCCTCCGGACTCGAGCCCTTGGCCCCTGACTCCCCGCGTTTCCGCGCCTGATCAGCGCTCCAGGCCGCCGCCGCTCCGCCTCCTCCCGATGCCTTTCCCTTTCTGTTGTAACCGATTTGCCAGCCCGACTCCTTTCCCTCTTTACCGGAGAGGGAAGGAGTGGAGACGAGTCAACGCCCTTTCATACAACAGCGAGGTTAGAACATGAGGGGATCACAGACCGTCTACCTTTGGAAGGACCGCAGGGCCTCTGTCTTTCTTGCCACTTGGGACGATACAACTAGGACTCCATATGATAACCCCATATGGTTTGGTTGTGACTTCAGTACTGAGAAACCTCAACGAACTGTTAAGGAGGAAAGGAGAACTTTTCCTAGTGTCTGGAAGTGGGGAAAATGACTAATTCAAGCCATTTGTCTAAGGGTCTCTTTCTTTCAAAACCAAATTTTTGAAACATTGATCCTTCTGACAAAATACTAAATGGAAGGCCGGGTGTGGTGGCACACCCCTGTGCCAGGCGTGTCCTGTCCCAGGACTTTGGGAGGCCGAGGCAGGAGGATCCCTTGAGCCCAGTAGTTAGAGGCTGCAGTGAGCCAGGATCGTGCCACCACACTCCAGCCTGGGCGACAGATTAATAAATAAATCAGTGGCACAAAATGTATCACCTACATTTTGTTTCTTCATCTGTGAATGTACACTGTGAACTGAAATAGGCTTCAGAGAAGGACAGTCGTGTCTTACACTACTCTCACCGTCTTCTTGAATGAAAACAAACACTGGACTATAAACTGAAGACAGTTAAAAAAAAAAAACCGGATCAGAATGAAGATTCACATTCTCATCCAGAGAAATCATTTTTCCAGGCAACACTGAGAACAGGCAATTGCCTGCCAAGGTTAAATCAGCAAAATCTATTACTTTTAAGAGGCAATTTAATTAGTAATCCTTTCTAAGAGGGGAAAACCAGCAAGTCCGTACCTGGAATGTGATTCTTTCAGACAAAGATGAAAAGAAGGAAGCAATAACCAACAAACTGGTGGAAGGTCTTAATCTTAAATTAATATATGCAGAAGCAGAGCTCTTTCTGTAATTAAAAAATAGATTCAAGAATGCACTCCACTTTCCCATCTCCCTCCATTAATTATTAAACTTCGACTTGTTCTCAATACAATGTTAAATTACAAACCAAATGAATCATTTGCATGCCAGTAAATATGTATTCATGAGGGTTCACAATATCTAAATGTGCATATTAAAACAATAGCTAGATTTTTCTCACAAAATAAAACTTTACCTACTAGAAGTCTCATTCTTAACAAGTTTCTCTTAATTAGAACTCATTGATAATTGCTAAACCCCTATTGTGGCAGGCAGAATTCTAAAATGGACCCCAAGGACCCTACCCCTTGGTATACACACCTGCATAATCCTCAGGACTTTAAATATGATGGATTTCATTTTCCTTATTAGTTTGTTACATGACACAATTGACTTGAAAGAAGGAAATTATCCAGGATGGGTTGGCCTTGATTGGGTAAACCCTTAAAAGGGACTGACCTCTTCCTGGAGTTGGAGATTTGAAGCATCAGAGCGATTTATCAAAGGAATGTTCTCTATTGTCAGCTTTGAAGACTGACAAGACCCTATGGCAAGGAAGGCAGGCAGCCTCTAGCAGCTGACAATGATCCCAGGTGACAGCGAGCAAGGCAATGGGGACCTCAGTCCTACAACTGCAAGGAACTGAATTCTACAAATAATCTGGATGTGCTTGGAAGAGAACACCGAACTCAAAATGAGAATATGTCCTGGCTGGGCACAGTGTCTCACGCCTGTAATCCCAGCACTTTGGGAGGTCAAGGCAGGCAGATAACTTGAGGCCAGGAGTTCAAGACCAGCCTGGCCAACATGGTGAACCCCCATCTCTACCCAAAATATGAAAAAATTAGCCAGGTATGGTGGCATGCACCTGTGGTCCCAACTACTCAGGAGGCTGAGGTGGCAGGATTGCTTGAGCTTGGGAGGCAGAGGTTGCAATGAGTCAAGATTGTACCACTGCACTCTAGCCTGAGCAACAGAGCAAGACCCCATCTTACAAAAAAAAAAGGAGATTATGTCCTGCCATCACCTTGATTTCAGCCTCATGAGACCCTGAGTAGACAACCCAGGCAACCTCACTTGGACTTCTTACTTAGAGAACCATGAGGCTAATAAATGGACATTGTTTTAAACTGCTAGACTTATAGTAATTTGTTACACAGCCATAGAAAGCTAATACACATATTAACTTACTTCACATAAACAAAAGTGGGTATTTTAAAATAAAAAAAATGTAGGGATGTCTCAGTAAACCCAGTGCAGGATTGTAGCTGAAACTCCAATAGAACAGAAATTGGACACTGAAAAATCAATACCAGACTTATCATCATAAACAAGAACCTAGTAGTGATGGGGTTTAGGACATGCTACCCTAAAATTTTTTAACCTGAAGAAATTTTAGAAAATTGCGGAAGCAGGAAGGTCACTCTGACCTTCCTCTCCATCCGTCTCCCTGGAAGAAGGTCATAAAACCTAGAAAGGATTTTCTGACCTTCCCCAGGCTTAGGTCATAAGACCCTCATATGGGAGGTGCCCTCTCTATCCCTGGAGGAAAGGAGCATCCTTATTCCTTATTGCTGAAGACACAGGGACACAGAGAAGAATCCAACCAAACAGGCCTTGTTAGGTTTCCCCCAGTTTATTACCATTAGCTCATACCCTTTCTGTATGTAATATTTTTCCACCATTATTCACTCTTCATCAAACCTACTAGAAAAATCACTCAGGTTTAACTGATTCTTTGGATATTTGTTTCCTTATGAAGGCTCCAGGGTCATGTAAAACTTCGGTATGTATGCTTTTCTCTTGTTAATATGTTTTTTTTGTTATAGAGGCCTCAGCTATGAACCTAAATCTATAAAGGAAAGGATATTTTTCCTTCTGTGCAATAGGCAAGGTGATCTTATTAGCAAATAGCAAACCAGATTTTCCACAAAAGCAGAACAAACATATTCAATTTTTCTATAGCAACAATAAAAGACAGAATAAAGTGATATAATAACTATGCATAGAGAAGACAATAATCAAATAAAAATACATTTCCTACAAAACTATCATTCAGGAGCAGAATTAAAATTATTTTCAAATTAAAAAAAAAACAAATTTTACCATTAGCCGACCTACACTGAACAATGTACTTTAGGAAGAAAGAAAATAGTGAGTAAAGACATTGGACAGACGTATAGGTAAATCTAAGCAAGCTTTCAGTATATGAAAAATTTTCAACCATACAATTGTCTTCCTAACCATCTTTTATCCAATTAGTCCTTAGGATCTGAGCATGCTTATGTTTTAATATATTTCCTGACAATGCTAGACTATTTCATGAATTAGATTTACCAACGAGTATTCTATGCTCCTTTTAAAACTTACATCAGAATTATTTGCAGCCACTTTTAGGGTAACTAAATGCATATCACACCTGTCATGGAGAATGAGCTAAGTCCTCTTACTAATAATAATGTTTTATTAAGATAGAACATAAGGGTCCACAGTAGGTGATTGGAGCTGGTATCTAATTATATCTGAAAGAGTGACATGATAATCAATTTTTCTAAATTAAAAATTGTCTTTGGCAGCCATTCTCCAAAATTCAATTTGCTTACATTGGATTACTTCTTACAGCAACCAATTCGTTTTTATGTTGTAACTCACACTGATACACAATGCGAAAGTAAGAAGTTCCGAATGAGTGTTACTGATATTTCCCTCTATTGGCCTATTCTTTCAAATATTTCAAAATCAGACTATTTTGCCTTTTCATAAATGGTATAGAATGTGGAGACAATCTTAACCCCATTTATGTGCTAAAGATTACCATTACAACTTCCTAAAGCTAACGTTAAATGATCCTAAATGCTAAACGTTCCTACAGATATCCCTGTTGTCACCCTCTGTGAGTAAGTTGTAGTCATTTACCCAGGCCAGCGTGCCTCAAGTTTCATCATAAGCTTTAATTCATCCCATCTGCTTGTCATAAAGCATGTGGATCTGCTCTCAATCTGTATGCTTTTTAGAATACCTAGGCCCCAACACTTCATCAGAGAACACAGCCTCAGACTCTCTCTGGGCAGTTTTAATAAAGCTTGCCTGAAAGGATACAATTTACAGAATATAAGTTGTTTTAAAGATGTAAAGTACTATGCCTTTTGGGCATGCTTTCAGTTCTTTTTCTGAATCAGATGAAACCAACACCAGATTATTGATTCAAACATTATTACCTTACTACATTACAGTCATTTTTACTGTGTTCCATCACTCTAATTTATCAAAGAGCACTATATTAAAAAGACATATGAAACATACCACTACACTTTAAAAAGTTTCAAATGATATTGTCCATCATATCATTCAATGGTCCCATGCAAAATTCTATGTAAGAAACTGGGGTGTGTGTGTGTGCACACATGTGCATGGGCTAGTGTGAGTGGTAGAGAGAGGGAAAAAGTGAGAAAGTTTTAAGGAGGTTGAGTGCAAGGACAAATCAGACAGCAGTTGTTTAACCCAAGAAACTAGTGCAAATCATGTATAAATTGTGAGATTTATATAGCTGAATATCCCCCTATGTCTTCTCTACCAGATGTTAAGCTTAATATAAGCAATTATGTTAACTCTTTGGTCCTGATTTTCTACTGATACTTACATTATATCAGTATTTCATTACATATTTTTGTTGTATTGGCCTTAAATTTTTTGTGAAAAGAAGTGAGTTATAGAAAAGTAAAAATAAAAGTGAATATAAAGGGAATGCTCAATAAAGATACAGCCTGTGAAATTCATGTCATTTAATAAGCTGTCAATATTATTTCTGCACTGTTTGGGGAAAATTAAATTGTTATTCTCTAAGACAGTCATGATGTTACTTGATGCATAACACTCTTAGCACATCCAGATATTTCCTATAAGATAGCATTGTGTAAAACTGAATGTATTGTCCTAGAATTTATCATGATTTTGGAAAGTAGCAGACTCACAAACTGCTACAGGCATAGTTTCTACATCTCTGACTCCTCATGGAAATAGATCTAAATCCTGTAGTGAAAAATTATTCTGGTGGCTTAAGCTTATTATCTATGCCAGAAATTCTACTTCAACTACCATGCACAACAGTCCTTTTAGTCAGCAAGCATCCTCTCATATTTGATAGTCTTCATTTCCTTTGACTTTTCATTTGTTCCCCTTAATGGTAGGAACCTAGCACTCTGGTATAAAATTTTCTTTAACTGTCAAAACAAGTCAGTAGAGAATACACTTGAACAGAGATGCATATAGATACATGTGTGTATATATATATACATATATGCATGAATCTACCTCTCTCTCTTTATATATATATATATGCATATGTGTCTATATATATTCACACAGATACACATATCATGACTAGGTCTCCTGAATTGTCTTTCACTGAAAAACTACTAATAAAAAATGAGAAACATTTATCTTTGCTCATGGCTATTTCTATAATCAATTAGCATAATCACTTGCTAATTTCTAAGTTTATTCATTGGTGATTTACTTTTCCCAAAAAAGTTCTGAATAATAATTACAGTAGTTTTACTACCATTTATTTATTGAACATTGTCACATGTCAGATTATACATTTTCCTCTCCTCAAATCTATCTCTTGAAAAAATATATATTATCTTTCTTTTTCATAGCAAATGTGATTTGGAACAAGTTAAGTGACTTATCAAGAGTCGCACAGTTTGCAATGAGTAGAATTAAACTCAAACCCAACTGTGACTCAAATCAGTGCACTTCACAATATATTACTCAGCCTGTTTTATAGGGATACATAAAAAATCATCTTCAAACGACTAAGTGCGATTTACTCCATTTGTCCTGTGACACTTGAGCCAAACAAAATGGTCATGATAATCATGAGGGAGGTGGATGACAAGTGTTGTAAAGAACAATGGTTTCATTAGTTGGGATCCTGTAAAGAAATAGATGAAATGCTCAAGTGAGGTCACTGAGCAAAATCTCATAAAGACAGTGTTTACCAAATGTGACAAGGTTAAGGGAACCCTCAGGGGTGGTCTATTGTATAAGGCTACCAATAGCTGAAAGCTGTCACCACTCCGGGAGCTGAGAAAGCACGGAGGGACTCGGGCACATACAGAGCTTAGAAGTCACCACTTTACCCAAAAAAAGACAAGTTTCTTACATACATTGCAGAAGTGAGGTCAGGGAAAACCATATCCCGTCAAATTGGAGAGTGATAGGCAAATACATCTTTAAACAAAAAGTTATGAGGCATACAAAAAAAGCAAAAACAAAACAAAAAACAAAAAACACACAGTGTGAAAAGACAGAGCAAGCATCAGAACCAGACCAGGATAATAGCAGGGATGTTAGAATTATCAGACTATGAATTTAAAACAACTATGATTACTATGCTAAGGGCTTTAATTGAAGAGGTAGATAATGTGCGAGAACAGATGGTTAATATAAGCAGAGAGATGGAAAATCTTTAAAAAGAATTAAAAAGAAATGCTAGATATAAAAAACACTGTTAACAGATAAAGATTGTCTTTGCTGGCTCATTATTAGACTGAGCATGACTGAGGAAAGAATCTCTGAGCTTGATAACATGTCTTTCAAAACTGAAAATCTGGGAGAATAAAGACTTAAAAAAACAAAAAACAAAAAACAAAAAACAGAACCAACTATCCACAAACTGTGGGACAACTACAAAAGGTGTAACATATTCATAATGAGAATACCAGAAGAAGAAGAGAGAAGGAACAAATACTTCAAGCAATAACGAGTGAGAATTGTCATAAATAGATGTCAGACACCAAACAATAGATCCAGAAAGCTCAGCGAATACTAAGCAAGATAAATGCCCCAAAAAAAAGCCAAATTTAGGCATATCATATCCAAACTGCGAAGAAATCAATTTTTTTTTAATCCTAAAAGAAGCGGAGAGAAAAAAAAGCATGTTACTTAGAAAGGAGCAAAGAGTTACGGCGGACTTCTCAAAATCCATGTAAGCAAGAAAAGAGTCGACTGAGATACATCAAAATTTGAAAGAAAGAAACCTACCAACCTAGAATTCTGTATCCTGCAAAATTATCCTTCAAAAGTGGGAAAATAATGACTTTCTCAGACAAATTAAAATTGAGGTAATTTGTTGCCAGTAGACGTGCCTTGCAAGATTTTTTTTTTTTTCTTTGAAATGGAGTCTTGCTCTGTCGCCCAGACTGGAGTGCAGTGGTGGGATCTCTGCTCACTGCAAGCTACACCTTCCAGGTTCACGCCATTCTCATGCCTCAGCCTCCCGAGTAGCTGGGACTACAGGTGCCCGTCACCACCCCAGGCTAATTTTTCTTGTATTTTTAGTAGAGATGGGGTTTCACCATGTTAGCTAGGATGGTCTCGATCTCCTGACCTTGTGATCCACCTGCCTCAGCCGCCCAAAGTGCTGGTATTACAGGTGTAAGCCATCACACCTGGCCAAGAAATTTTAAAAGCAGCTCTTCAGAGAGAAGAAAGATGATATATTTCAGAAGCAGATCTACATTTAAAAAATGAGCATCAGGGAATGAGTAAGTAAAGGTAAAATAAATATTTCTTTGTATTCTTAATTGGTCTAATAGATAGCTATTCAAAATTATAATAAACGCAACGTATTGAATGATTTTACCATGTAGATAAATGAAAAAAAAAATGACAGCAATGTCATAAGTGTCAGGAGGGAAAAATTAGGAATAAATTACCTGCATTACCCATGAAGCAGTGCAGAATTTTTTGAAAGTACAGTTACATTAATTATAAAAGTATACTGCAAATTCTAGTGCAACCACTAAAAAATTAAGAAATATATCTCATATCCTAAGAGAGAAGACAAAATGAAATCATATAAAATGCCCTATTAAAATCAGAAAAGACATAAACAGAGGGGAAGATTTAAAAAGACACAAAACTAAGAAAACGTTCAACAAATAGTCAAGTGCTAGATATTCCTGCAAGTATATCAATAACCATTTCAAGTATAAATGGTCTAAATACACCAATTAAAAAAGAATCTGACAGAGTGACTAAAGAGCCAGATCCAACTATATGTTGTCTACAGAAACACATTCTTAATATAAGGACACAAATAGAATAAAACTAAAAGGATGAAGAAAGATATACCATGCTAACACAAATTAAAAGAAAAACTGATTGACTTTATTAATGTCAGACAAAGCGTACTTTATAAAAAGGAATATTATAAGATATAAAGATGGGAATTCCATAATGATAAAGGGGTAAATCTTGCAAGAAGACATAACAATTCTGAATATGCTTGCACCTTGATGTGTATCCACATCAAAATACATAAGGCAAAAACATAACTGCAAAGAGAAATAGAAAAATCACCATTATATGGTCATGTGTCACGTAAAGATTGAAATACATTCTGAGAAGCACATCATTAAGGAATTTTGTCATGGTGCAAACATCATCACACGTACTTACCCAAACCTAGACGATGTAGCCAACCACACATCCAAGCTGCATGGTATAGTCTATTGCTCCTAGGATGGAAACCTGTTTAGCATGTTACATTACTGAATACTATAGGCAATAGTAGCAATGCTGAGTATTTGTGTATCTAAGTCTATCAAAATATAGAAAAGGTACAGTACAAATATGATATAAAAGACAAAAATGGTACACCTGTATAGGGAAACGTACCATGAAGGAGCTTGCTGAACTGGAAGCTGCTTTGGGTGAGTCAGTGAGTGAGTGGTAAGTGAATGTGAAGGCCTAGGCCATTACACTACTGTGGACTTTTTAAGAACTGCACACTTATGCTACAATAAATTTGTTTATAAAATATTTTCCTTCTTCAATAATAGATTAACCTTAGGGTATTATAACTTTTTAACTTTATTCATTTTGTAACTTTTTAAAAACTTTCTGATTCTTTTGTAATAATAACATAAAACACAAACACATTGTCAGCTGTACAAAAATTGATTCTATATTTAATTTTCTATGTTATTTAATTGTATTTCTATTTAATTTTATTTTTTCTATTTAATTTTATTTTTACTCTTCAAGTTGAAAAATGAAGACACAAACACACACATTAACCTAGGCCTATATAGGTTTAGCTTCATCAATATCACCTCTTCTACCTCCACATGTCATCCTACTAGAAGCTCTTCAGGGCAATAATACGTATGGAGCTGTCATCTCCTACCATAACAATCCCTTCTTCCAAAATGGCTCCTGAAAGGCCTGCATTAAGCTTTTTCACAGCGAACTTCTTTTTATAAGTAGAAGAAGTATACTTTAAAATAACAATAAATAGTATAATATACACATACATCAGTGACATTTATTATCATTATCAAGTATTATATGCTTTACATAATTGTACTTCTTGTACTTTTATAAGACTAGCAGCGCAGTGGGTTTGTTTACACCAGCATCAACACTAACACGTGAGTGATGCATCGCGCTACAAGCTTATGATGGCTATGTCATCACTGGACATTTTCAGCTTCATTATACTCTTATCAGACCACCACTGTATATGTGGTCCGGTGTTGTCCAAAACATCGTTATGTGCTGTCCGACTATAGTTGGAGACCTCAACACACTTCTAACACTAATTGAGAGATCCAGCAAGCAGAAATCAGTAAGGATATAGTTGAACCAAATAGTATTATCAATCAACTGAATCTAATTGACATTTACAGAATACTTCTTCTAACAACAGAAGACACGTTATTGTCAAGCTTACATGGAACATTCACCAAGATAGACCACATTTTGAGCCATAAAATATAGCTTGACAAGTCTAGGAGAATTAAAATCATATGAAGTATGTTCTTAGATCACAATGAAATTAGACTAGAAATCAGTAACAGAAAAAATGGTCAGAAAATCTCACATTATTTGGAAATTAAACAATATACTTCTAAATAACACATTTGTCAAAAAATTGGTCTCAAGAGAAATTTAAAAAATATTTTGAACCAAATGAAAATGAAAACATAACTTGGCAAAATCTGTGGGATACACAGAAAACAGTGCATAGATTGAAATTTACAGTATGCAATGCACAGAATAGAAAAATGAAAGATATTAGATAAATAAATAAAGTTTTCCCCTTAGGAAGCTGAGAAAGAAGAGAAATATAAATACATAGAACAAGCAGAACAAAAAATAATCATCATAATTGAAACAGAAATCAGTGAAATTTAAAATAAGAAAATAATGGAGACAGTCAATGAAACCTAAAGCTAGTTATTTTAAAAGCACAATAAATTTGACAAACCTTTAACCAGGCTAATCAAGTAAAAAGAAGAGGAGACATAAATCATGAATATCAAAAATTAAACAGAGTCCATCACTACGGATGCCATGAACATTAAAATAATTATACAGGACAACTATAAACAACTCTATACTCACAAATTTGATAACTTAGATAAAACGAATCAATTTCTTGAAAAACATATGCTGGGGTCCGCGTAAGGAATGAACACACAAGACAACACAAGACAAGACAAACATGGCAGCCGCCTCGAATGGCGCACTCCGCTTTATTTTATACAGTCGTTTGTGGAATGTTGCCAAGTCACAAGACACATTGTTGTTTTTCTGACCTTTCCCTGACTTTCTGGATTTTCAAGATGTTTACATATAAACAGGCCCCCAATGCCCTGCTTCGTTTGCAAGAGCAGGACTTATTGGGAACGCCCTGCTTCTTTTGCGAGAGCAGGACTTATCAGGAACACCCTGTTTGTGAGCACGTAGTCCTCTACAAACACAATTTACCAAAACTCACATAAGGGAAAATAGATAACCTGAGTAGGCTTGTAGTTATTAAATAAATTGAATCACTAATTAATAATCTTCCAAATCAGTAAGCACCACATCAAGATGTTTTCACTGGTGAATTCCACCAAACATAAGAAAACATGATACCATTTTCTACAACCTCTTCAAGAAAATAGTAGCAGAGGCAACTCATTTTATGAGGACAGCATTACCTAGTACCCAACCGGAAAAAGACATTATAAGAAAGGCAAATTACAGGCCAATATTTTTCACGAACATCAACGTAACACTCCTCCAGCATATTAACAAATTCAATCCAACAATTTTATAAAAAGAATTCTATGCTAATATCAAATGGAATTTATTCCAGGTGTGTAAGATTGGTTTAACATTTGAAAATCAATTACTGTAATTCATCACACCAGCAGGCTAAAGAACAAAATTATATGATCTTATCATTAACTGCGGAAAAATAACATTTGACAAAATCTAACACCTATTAATGATTTTTCAACTCTCAGCAAATTAGAAATAAAGGGGAACTTCCTCATCTTGATAAAGAAAACCTACAATAACCTACATATAACATCATACTTAATCATGAGAAGCTAGATGCTTTCCTCCCCAAATCAGGAGCAAGGCAAGAATGCCTCCTGTACAATATCCTGGAATTCCTAACTCTTGCAAAAAATGGGTATAAGAGGTATGAACATTGTGAAGCATTAAATACAGTCACCTTTGTTTGCAGACGCTATGATGGTCTATATAAAAAAATCCAAACAGTGAATGAGAAAACTCCTGGGACTAATAAATTATTATAGCAAGGTTGCAAGATACCAAATTAAAATACAAAAAAGTAATTGCTTCTCTATATATCATGAATAAATGATTGGAATTTGAAATAAAAAGTGTGACAACATTTACATAAGCTTCCCCATAATTAAGTACTTAGGTATAAATCTAGCAAAGTATATACAAGAACTACGTGAGGAAAACTATAACACTTTGATTAAAGAAATCTAAAAAATTTTAAATAAAGGGAGAGATATTCTATGTCTGTGGATGAGAATATTCACAACTGTAAAGATGAAAGTTCATTATGACTTGATCCTTGTTGTAGATATCAACAAACTTATTCTAATGTTTATGTGGAAAAGCAAGAGACTCAGAATAGCCAACAAAATACTGAAGAAGAAATAAAGCATATGACTGACATTACCTGACTTTAAGACTAACTACAAAGCTACAATAATCAAGACTGTGGTATTGGTGAAAGAACAGACAAATAGAGCAATGGAACAGAAGAGAGACCCCAGAGAAATAGTCAGCAGGTCTTTGACAAAGAACCAAAGGCAATTCAATGGAGAAAGAACAGTCTTTTCAAGAAATGGTCCCAGAACAATTGGACATCTCATGCAAAAAAAAAAAAAAAAGAATCTAGACAATGTTAACTCAAAATGAATCATAGACTTTAATGTAAAACACAGTCTACCTCAAAATAAATTATAGACCTCAATGTAAAACACAAAGCTATAAAATAGGAGAAAATCTAGTTGACCTTAGATTTGGTTATGACTTTTTATGTATAACAAAAGCACAGTCCATGAAAGAAAAAAACTGATAAGTTGTACTTCATTAAAATTAAAAACCCCTATTATTCAAAAGATGGTGTTAAGGAAATGGAAAGACAAGTTATAGACTAGGAGAAAATATTTTCAAAACACATATGTGATAAAAGATATAAAGAACTATCTAAATATGCTTTAAAACCTGACAATAAGAAAACAAGCAACTTAATCTTAAAAAACGTCCAAAAGATCTGAACAGGTACTTTATGTACATGTCTGATACCTGTGAAGGGAGAGTAGCAGGATGAACCCCAGGTTCTAGTGCAGCTCTGAGAATGTCTCAGCCAACCCAATGCAAAACTCCAAAGCAAAAAATGTCTAATATAGGAGTCACATGTTGGGTAGATATGGCCTGGCTCTAGTGTTTCTGCCATGCTCAGGCATTGACTGGGAGAAGCCTAAAGAGATCACGGCCTCAGTGTGAATGCTATGAGACGCCTCTAAGGTGCATCAGCTGGAGGCTGTCGACTAAGTATACTACTTGTAGTGTGTTCTTTTTTTTTTTCCCAGGAGATCTGAGCTAGACATGCCTATGGCTTTGAAGGTAGTATATTTTGTGTAGTTTGGTGTCCTGTTGAAAATGTATGCCTTTAAAGAAGCCTGGTTATCAAGTTATCTATTTAAATAGATAATAGTTTTCAGCAGGATAGTTCTTGACCTTTGACAAACCAAATGCAATTTGGTTCCTAGTGCCATTTGCCAGACACTCTGAAAAACATCTCAACTTGTGACAGACTTCCCTAATTCTGTTGCATTTAGTAAGACAAAAGGCAAGAGGCAGAACAGTTTACCCCACACCCTGAATATGCCACACGGCAGTTTACAGCTTCAGGTGCAACTCAAAACTGACCACATTAAAGGTTACGTGGTAAACAGGTCAGAGCAACATACACAAAATTAGTATATGTATTCTTCTATATCCAAAGAGACTCACCAAGTATTTTGCCTCTTTGATTAGTGATATAAGGTGCCACCATTTGCATCTCTCTGTAGAAAAATATATCTTGATGTACCCAACACCACTGGGCCCTTAGAAACTTCAAAAGCATAGCAAAATTCAGAGCATTTGCAAAATGTAGGTCCTCCTCCATAATTAATGTTTTACTAAGGCATCTAGAGAAATTTTTTTCTTCTTTATCACCCAGTAAAATTAGCCCTATTTTACCTGCATAATGAACCCGCATATTAGTTCAAGAATGTCAAAATGATGAAGGGCCCACCAGACTATATGAGAACAGAAAGGTAAAGATTTGGCATATTCTTATGGTAATGCACCTTATGGTAAGCTGTTTCGCCATCTTCCAAGTAAATCTAATTTGCTTCTGATTATATTTGCTGATGTGAATCAACAAAAGAAGCATTGCTAAGTTCATCATTATATATCCCGAACCAGGAGACCCGTTGACGTTGCAGCAAAGCTATCACATCTGATTCACCAACCGAATTTTTAGCAATTCTGCAATCACTAGAACCTAAGTGACTTTTGCACCAAACAGAGGTAAAGTAGGGTTATAATAGGAATCAGTACTCTGCTTCCTTTAAGTCTTTGATCATGGCACTACTCTGAAATTCCCTCAGAGACATGGTATGACTGTTGGTTTATTTTCTTGGTGAGAGGTGGGATTGGCTTTTATACATAATTACTCACACTTCATGGGTCATAGTATTGATGTGAGGATTCTGCTAAATATGTGGTATATTTATTTACACTGTATACATCCTGGATTTGGGAATATAACCACATGGATGGTCATGAAGAATCCAGTAGAAGGGGAAAGGGGACCAAGAGTCCCCACATCCCCCACTGCCCTCACCCTATTATACTTTGGTGGTATTTAGGGGCTCTGAAGATTAGCATTATTTCAGAGGCAGGACTTAATAATACCAGAAGTTCTGGGTACATTCCTTTACCCAATATATATGGTAATGGCTATAGGCCCTTCAAGGCAAGGTTTAGAAAGAGAGTCATAGCCTATGCCAGCAGCTACTCAGTTAAGGTATTTTATGTCAGCCTGTCTGGGAAGCTGAGGTCTGAAACTTGGTAAAAGTGTATTAATCCCTTAAGGAGACTTGATCGATGTTTTGTTCACCAGATCTAGAGACTTGGCTTATGTCACAAAACACCTCAGAGGCTGTCCAACTATTTTATTCCTAGAGACCCCCTGAGCAATTGAATATCATCACAGTTTCCCATGGGACATTTAATCTGCTGTCACTCTGTCTGTGGAGCTCATTATGATCACTGTTCCAACCTCGTATCTGACAGTAAAGTGCATCCACCAGCCTTCTGCAGAAAAAGGGATGACTCAGTCAACAATAGAAATTCCTTGAGATTTGGGCGTTCCAATTGCACAGCCTTGTTCATCTCTGCCCAATATTGCCCTTTTGACTACTCAGTGAGTCTGCTTTCCCACCACTGCCCTAAACTTAGTATAAAAGACCCGGAAGTTTCTTCCAAGTACTGGCACTCTGCCTCCATTAATTAATTGGTGCTGAATCCCTGCCTTCATTAGAGTCAAGCCATTAGCTTGATTCTTAATCATATTTGTCCTGAAACTTGAGGAGATGAGGACTTCAACAAAAGCTGACATAGGAGCTTTCTCATTTTCCATTCATGTTCTGCATTAGTATTCAAGGCCTCAGTTTGTTATTTTCTCTGTATATACTATGCAGGGTCATGTGACAAAGTTAGCTGACTACTCAGCCTTTATAATCATTATTGTTGCAATAGTGATTAATTTACAAACCAGCTGATTCCTAACACCTTACATTCTGCATGGACTTCCTTTCACACTACAGCTCATAATGATTTGAATAATGATGTTATCCCTTGACTCAGACTACTGTGTTATATTTCTCTCTAGTGAGCATGTTGACCATGTGCTTCCTAGCTATAAGAGAAACCAATCTCAGAATCCCAATTTGAAGTTCTGTTTCCTGGGGCCACATATGCTACCAAATACTGCTATCAATAAAAAGAAGGCATTAAAAATAGGTACTGTGGAGAGCTAAATAAAAGGATAACATGCAACATATAAGCAGGATTTGGGGAAATCAAATGATTGGTGAAAAATCCTGGGAATAACAAAATGGTGAGTTTTTACCACCCATAGCCAGAGCACGTAATGGGAAATAGAGGTAGCAGAACCTAGAAATATCAACTGTATACCTAGAAGAGGGAGTTCTAGCCATCAGTAGAGTAGTAAGAGTGAAACGGGAAAATCAATTTCCAAATATCACCCTTCTTCTGCCCTCCAATCTCATGCTGGAATCTCCATCAGAGATGGAAGCCAGAAAGCAAGGGTTCTCCTTTATTTATTCCAAATAATTCAACCATTTAGAGCACAGAGCAGGGTGGTGAATGGTGGAGAAATAGATTCAGATGAGCAAATAAAAGTATCCAGCAGGGTGTTAAATGCTTCTACAGATGTCTAGGAGGGTGCCCAAAACCCACCTGACCTAATGTGGGTCTAGCCTTAGGATAAAAGATGATAGGGAATAGCAGAAATTCCAGATAGTTTTGATAAGGATACAAAAGTCACTGGGTTATTTTCTGGTTGAAACCCAAGAAGATGCCGACCCTCAGAGAGCAGTCCATAAAACCAGCATGGTATAATAACAATAGATTAGGAACTGTGACAGAGCAATTCCATGTAGAAGTAATCTGAGAAAGTCTCCATCATGCTCAAATCTCTCAGTCACGGAAAAGAGAGAAAGTGAGACTGAATCTTTCCCATGTTCACTGCTCTTCTTCAGAGGGCCATAGGACATCTAAGATGGTGAAATGAATTGATGAAATCCCCTAAATAGTTATGGAACCCAAAAAACCAACACATAAAAGCTACAGTGGAACCTTAAACATGGCCTCAGATGCCAGTGGTACTAGATGCTAACAACCAAAGACCTTAGGGTGGGTTCCTACTCAGATGCATGGCATAAGATAGAGGACATACAACACCCATTGATGACAAGGAACTCCATAAAACATGGTGAGTAGAGGAGTCTTGAGTATACTCTGAGTTAATTATATGTAACTGAAACAAAATGTACTAAAATATATTAGCTCAATTGAAATATACTAGATTCAATTGTGAGCCATCAACCAAGTATTCAAAACAGAGATTATTTAATTGATAAGCAAAAAGTTACATTTGACACCTGCATATATGATTTGAAAATTCCTACCCAGAAAGCTGTACACACACACACACACACACACACACACACATTCTATCTACATAGTCTGTTGCACTAAAAATAATTTGAGCAAAATTTAGATCAGGGTGAATAGAAAAAGTTTTCAATACCCATAGTTCTGTTCTGACTACCATCAGGCATTTCAATGTGTAATTCCAATAAAATATATTCCCCAAATGGCCTACTGTGTTAATCAGCACCATTTAGCTTAAACTCTACAAGTTTTATCTTCTACATACAATCTATAGCTCAGTATCATCAAAAAGTTATGTTTCTAAAGAAGAAAATACATTTGCAGTTATTTTATTTTACTTTAATCTGCGACTAATTCTAACTGATAGTACTTAAAGCTTATAAATTTTACAAAAGGAATAACACAGTGATTATTCCTAATGAAGCCCCTAGGGTGTGTAAGTCCAAGCAGTGATGACCACCACATGTCTGATTTAGCCTTCAAATTCTCCCTCTGACACAAGATGCTATTGCTAAATTAATTATAATGTAGAATTCCCATTATGATTATGTGTATGTGTTTCCTTGCAGTCTTCAAAATTTAACCATAAGTTCAAGACAAAAATTTCCATTGTAATGAAACTCTACTTTCCATTAGATTTTAATATATTAGAAATATACAACTAAAGTTTTCTTGATTTTTAAAAGATAACAATGAAAATTTGTGAATAATGAGAAGCCATTTGTGCTTCAAATGAACACAGTATATGCCAGGTTTCAACCCCAAGATAATTTTTATGACCGAGTTACCAGATCCTAAAGTTTTTATGGTAGATATGTCACCTCTTTAAACACACATACAATAATTTCAAGTGTTTTGTCATATTAATTATTTCTGTTAATAAATAGGAAGCTCAAAAATGATTCTCCATTCTTAGTATGTCATGATGTCTGTTAAAACGGTATTTTTGTTTTGTTTTGTTTTGAGACGGAGTCTCACTCTGTCACCCAGGCTGGAGTGCAGTGGCGTGATCTCTGCTCACTGCAAGCTCTACCTCCCGGGTACACGCCATTCTCCTGCCTCAGTCTCCCAAGTAGCTGGGACTAGGCGCCCACCACCACGCCCGGCTAATTTTTTGTATTTTTAATAGACACGGGGTTTCACCATGTTAGCCAGGATTGTCTCGATATCCTGACTTCTTGATCCGCCTGCCTCAGCCTCCCAAAGTGTTGGGATTACAGGTGTGAGCCACCGCACCCGGTCTAAAATGGTATTTTATATCTTCTATCTTATGGAATTTTTCTGCATCAAGCTCTATTTGTCATTGTATGATTGTATACCGAGATATAAAAATAGACTAACAAAAGTAATGTTTCTAAGGCTACATGGAGTAATGGTTTCATTTAGGAAAATGTTACATTTAAAAGATTAATATTCTTCTTAAATTATTATTAAATGTAATGTATCTACTTACCTAGTAAGTAACGTGCATTTATCTATTGCTCTTAATTTTTAAATTCTTTGCTGCTAAATCTCCATTGATCTGCAAACATATTTAGGAGGAAGAAGGAAGTATAGCAAGCACTTATTACCCTTACTGGATACCTATTAAATATCAGATGCTGTTCTGAATATTTTAAATTCATTAATTTATTTAATCATCACAAAAATTATCTAGAGTAGTTACTAATACTATCCCATTTTTACAGATGAATAAACAAATGTATGCTTATAGAAAATACACAAACAATAGGTGCAGAAAGCTGTCTAATCCAAGCAGCTAAATTACAGACTCCTAATCTTAGCCAGTTTTTTTCCCTACTGCAAATATGAGAAAACACAGGAAAATATAAACTGTTTACTCTAAAATTATAGTCTTATATTTTTAAGTAAAATTTAGGTAATCAGATTTTAATTCTACCCCTGCTGAAATGTTTTTAGAATCAACTGAATTTAGGAGAATAGGATCAGTTAAATCATATGATTCAAAAAACAACCATAAAAAACTTGCTGTCAAAAGAAGTTTGATTTTCCTGAAAGATACATTTCTTTAATCTCTCAGAGCTATGTTATGTGGCAGCCTTGATGATAGAGGAAGTTATTGCCTAACACCACAATATTCTAAAAGATAAACAACATATATTAACTTGTTCGAAAATATATTTTACGCTTCAGTGCTAAAGGGATATTTCTAAATATAGCAAATCTACCTCCAAATTATAATTAGTTCAATTTTGTTATAATGTTAATACTAGAATTTCTTTGTAATAAATACCACTATGACTACTTTACTAATTCCTTAAGATCACAAAAAAAATAATCAAAATAGCACATTATATAGGAAATGCTTCACCTGTGAATGTGTGAGACAAATTGTCTACACACACAAAAACCTCCTGGTTCCAGTTCCCATATCCTCCCTCACCTATCTGTGCTTTTCACCCCCCACAAACTTGCATGCATCTCCACTCCCACCCATGCCCCATAGAAGCCTTTCTAGCTCAAGGAATATGTAAAGAGGATAGTAAATTCCAGAAAAGCTCTAATTCTGCCTGATAAGAGTCAGAACTTTTGTTTCCCTGCAGATTTTTCACCTCTGGGAAGTGGGGCCCATTATTCCATCTGACACATGAAGCATAAATAAAATAAACAGAGAGAAAAATAAAACAGGCTGTGATAACCATAATGTTGACAGAAACAAATAGCTGAAGAGGTTAAATGTTATCATCTAGTATTGATCATTTAAATATCTCATTGGAAAATAAAGAATGAAACTAAACAAATGTATTATTATAACAAATGTATTATTATAAATGTATTATTTAGTAAGATTTAATTTTTCTAATTTAAAGATCTAGCATTCCTACTATGCCATAGAGCTTTAAATTACTCTCTTGAAATTATTAATGACAACATTAAGCATCCTAAAGCAATTCTTTTTAGTTGAGAGGTTTTATTTAAAACTTATTTTATTTTTTATTTAAGAAGTTTTATTTAAAATAGCAATTTTATTTAAGTTATTAGCAATGATTTGTAGCTAAATGGATTAACTCATGAAATTAACCCTTAGGTTTAAAATAATTTATCTGAGGTAATATGTAGTTGGAAATGAGAAATTATTTTCTTAAAGTAGTCTGCATCGAAACTATTTTTGATGAAGTGCTTTTTTTAGGAAATGAAACTATCCATACATTGTGTCATTTATTCATTCATTAAACAATTTTTTACTAAGCACTTAGCTATTTGCCAAAATTTTTATTGCAGTGAACAAAACAAAGGCTCTACACTAACAAAGTTTATATTCCACTATAAGAAACAGACAATTAATCCATACACAAATGGATATGTAATGTCAGATGCCAAGAAGAAAGTTAAGAGAAGTTAAGGAGGTAGAGTTATGAAGGTGGGTATTATTTTAGATGTGTTGTTTAGGAAGACCTCTTGGAGAGGGAATCATTTAAAGAGAGATTTGAATGAAGTGAGGGAACAAGTCAGGAGGCTGTTTGGAGAAGTGTCACTTACTGAGGGAACTACAGAGGCCAAGACCCAGAGGCAAGAGAATGTAGGTGTTTCTGCTATTTTTATATACTTACAGTACTGTTAAAGGGTCAAACTGCTTTCTGAAAAGTTATGTACTGAAATTAATTGGATTTAAAGGGAATTACTATTAGGAGCATGATATGGTTTGGCTGTGTCCCCACCCAAATCTCATCTTCAATTGTAGTTCCCATTATCCCCATATGTCGTGGGAGGGACCCAGTGGGAGGTAATTTAATCATGTGGGCGATTACCATTATGCTGTTCTCATGATAGTGAGTTCTCACGAGATCTGATGGTTTTATAAGGGGCGTTTCCACCTTTTGCTGGGCACTTCTCCTTCCTGCCACCATGTGAAGAAAGCCATGTTTGCTTCCCCTTCCACCATGATTGTAAGTTTCCTGAGGCCTCCCCAGCCATGCTTAACTGGGAATCAATTAAACCTATTTCCTTTATAAATTACCCAGTCTTGAATATGTCTTTATTAGCAACCTGAGAACGAATGAATACAGAACACATCACACACAATTTTTACAACTTCAAAAGCAGATTACATAAACAGTTATGTGTACTCCCAACTGGGTCACCCAGGTTGGTAGTTAAGCATGACTGGGTGCTACCATAATGTGGGTCTTTAAAATGCATAAAAGCTAATCCCAGGACTTTGGGAGGCCAAGGCTGGTGGATCACGAGGTCAGGAGATCCAGACCATGAAGAAACCTCGTCTCTACTAAAAATACGAAAAATTAGCCGGGTGCGGTGGTGAGTGCCTGTAGTCCCAGCTACTCCGGGGAGGTTGAGGCAGGAGAATGGCGTGAACCCAAAGGCGGAGCTTGCAGTGAGCCAAGATGGCGCCACTGCACTACAGCCTGGGGGACAGAGCGAGACTCCGTCTCAAAAAAAAAAAAATTGCACAAAAGCAATAACTTGAAATCAGTTGACAACTCTCAATATCAGAGCTAGGCTTGCAAGAGCTGAGAGAATGAAGAAGAAAATGCAGTTGTAAAAGCTTGAGATAGCCATTAGCCATTGAGTGGCCGTGGGACACAGTCCAACCCACACAGCTGAGAGCTACTCAAGGCTGGCGGGTAAGGTGTGCTGGCAGATGTGCCTTGTTTTCTCTTAGAGTGGGTTCTTACATCCAGTGCAGCAGCTGAGCAAAGGCTTATTTCCTCCCTGTAGAAGCAGTCATAACTCCTCTTGCCATGTAGTTAGGGAAACAATCATATATAGACATAGTACAACCTTGCATTATGCTGACATCATTACCCTCCTCGCCTATCAAATAGAGGTCTGCATTGCTGAAATATGTATTATAGAGAAGAATAATCTTGGTGTGTTTGTGGAAGAAAAAAAAAAAAAAAACCGTGTTCCTGGAGGTCAATGAGTGAGCAGAACTGCTAGAAAGTTACATCAAATAAGCAGGCATGTAGCCAGGACCAGATCCTGTAAAACTTAGATATGGCAGCAGGGCCAAATCATATAGGCATTAGGACTTTAGATTTTACCATCAGTGTTACAGCAAGCAACTGGAAGGTTATGAGTGGGGAAATAAAATAATCTGTCTTCTATTTTAGAAGAAACACTGGCAGTTGTGCAGAGGATAGGACCCAGAAGTTGAGAAAGGGAAACTGAAGTGTTAAGTAACTATTCTGATGAGGGATTATTGTGGATTAAACATCATCTAGTCACGCTCATGGTAGTAGATGGTCAGATTGTGAATATGCCGTTAAAGATAGAGCAAGCAAGATTTTCTGGTAGACTAGGTGTTTGTTGTTAGAAATAGAGAGAAGTAATGTATGACTACAAGGTTTTTTTTGTTTTCCCAATCAAAATGAATGTAGGTATCATTCCCATTTTGAACATATTAACAGTCCCATTTTGAGCATACTAAGATTGAAATACCCAAGGCAGGGTATAGACTCCTAGATAAAGGAGAAAGGTTAGGTGAGACATATAAATCAGTGCATCAGAAGCTTATGCAGAGCAGTTGAAAATATGGAACTGGATGAAAGTCTCTAAGGAGTAAGTATAAATATAGAAGATGTCTGAGACTGATTCCTGGGACACAACATTATTATTATCATTATTATTATTATTATCATCATCATCATCATTTTGAATCTAGAAACTTGACAAGGGCCCAGAGAAAAAGCCTGAGAATGAGTGAAAGATAAACGACACTCAGAAGAGTAAGAGGATCACCAAACTGAAGCAAAGCAAATGTTTTAAGAAATATCAAGTGTGATCAAGTGTGTCAAATGCTTTCAATTCTCTATATACAGTGAAAAATGACAATCAGTGAACTCGGATGTGTAGGTCTTTGGGGTTCACAAGTGCATTATCTCAGTGAGGCAGCAGAGGGCAATGA
This sequence comes from Papio anubis, assembly GCF_008728515.1. Classification (NCBI taxonomy): domain Eukaryota; kingdom Metazoa; phylum Chordata; class Mammalia; order Primates; family Cercopithecidae; genus Papio; species Papio anubis. Next base: position 25,489,636 of record NC_044994.1, read on the forward strand.
GAACAGGATGGGAGAAGAAATAAAGTTGGCAAGTATAGACAACCATTGTGAGGCATGCAATATAAGACAAAATAAAAGTATGGCCTGAGGTTGCAGGAAAATGTGAGGTAAATAAATATTTTAATGAGATAGTAAATATTATAGCATGCTTATATGGCAGTGAAAATGGCCCAGTGTAGAGGAACACTGGATTTAATAGAGGCAACAGATAAATGTGGGTGCAAAACAAATAAGTAAATGTAAAGAATGAGGATGAAGAAGAATGGTAAAATTACATACTGAGTAAACTACTAGGCTCAAACCACAGGCTATAGAAAGAGAACATTTTAGAAATATATAACTGACCTCACAAACAAGTTAGATATTCCTAAGAGATGAAACAGAACAGAAATAAAAAATAGCACCAGGAGCAGAAGTTGCAAGTTTCCTGTACTCCAAAAACCAACAGAGGCACCTGGAATTTAAGTCATCCTGAAAAAAAGGGACTAAAAGTTCTCTGCAAGAGTCAGTGACCAGACCTCAGCTTACTTCTGGAACCCTTTTGTTTACCCTGGTCCTACTTTTGAGCAGGTTCTGGAAAAAAAAACAAGAAAGCCCCCAGTCATTGGTTAGGTCTGTGGCTTACATGGCACTCTGCTCTTAGGAAGAAAGAGGGCGTAGGTAAGTGTGGACACATGTCTAGAAATGGAACAAATTCACCTTCTGGCAAACCAACATAAGAAATATAAAAGAGAGAACCAACAAAATCAACAGTTTGGAAGTAAATTTACTTTATGTAATAAAAAATTTAATGTTTTTTGCAAAATACTCCAAATAATTATATTTAGAATCCTAGATGATAACAAATATGTATGAAATGCCAATTCAATGCTAGACATAATTTTAGGTGTCGGGAATAGCGCCAAACAAACAAGACACACAAAAATCATTACCTTCATGGAACTTAAATTTCATGGATGAAATAACTGAAAAAAAATTCATAAATATATACAAGAAACTCTGAACTAGAACAAGAAGAAATGAATCATAAGCATTCTCTATGAGGTTAATCCAATTAAAATGTTGGAAATACAGTCATCATTAACATTTTTAAATGCAAAAAATTTAATAAACCCTAGACTGAAAACTTGAAGAGAATCAATAAATTGGAAAACCAAGAACACATATAGAAACACAACAACATTCGAAAGTATGAAGAATGAATTTTAAAATGTAAACATTATTTCAACACGCATCTAGTAGGAGCTCTAGATCAGGAGTTAGTAAATGTTTTCTATGAAGAGCCAGATAGCAAATATTTTAGGTTTTGCAAGCCAGACAACCCCAGAGCATCTATAGACAATTCAAAAACAAATGGGTAATAAAAGTTTGTTAACAAAAACAGGCAATGTTCTTAGTTTGCCAATCTCTCTTCTAGAAGAAAAACAGAAACTGGTGGAAAATCAATATTAAGAGGTAAGGGTAAACAGTTTTCCCAGAATAAAGAAATTCATTAGTACTCCATTCGAAAGGACTTTCTGACAGCAAAGCAGAAGTAAAAAAATAAATCAACACATAGACACATTGTAGTAAACTACAAAATATCAAAGACAAGATTTTAAAAGCCACCAGAGGACAAGAACAGCTGACTTAAAGGGAACAATAATTAAACCTGTAGCAGATTTCTTATCAGCTCAATAATGCCAAGAAAAATGGAATAATATATGAAAGTTGTCAATCTGATACCCTACTAATTATTCTAGAAGGTAGCCCAATTAAATTACTTTATAATGAAAATATTAAGATATTTTAACACTATTGAGCACACACTAAAATCTGTAAGCTATAAACTTCAGCAAGAAGAAAATCCAACAAAGAATGATGGAATGGGGATTAAAATATGTACAGTTGATTGTCATTATTCACAGTAGTTCTGTTCTATATATTTGTTGGAAACTGAATTTTTGAATTATGAGCCATTGCTCCTGGTAGAAATTTGTAAGTATATATCTATATCTATAGGTCTACGTCTATATCTAGGGATATATACATATCGCATAGATTATAATATTAAATCTTAAAAATAACTTCTGGTTGATTGCATTTTATTTATTTTGCTGAAGAGAAAATGAGGTTCAGAGTGTTAAGTGACTTGCCATACCAAAGTTGTGCGAGAGTTGGGAGTCAGACTTGGTCCCACTGACCCCAGACCTGGAGCTTTTTGCTTTACATCGAATGCTCCTAATATCCCCACTCTCTGCTCATCTCTGCATCAGATCTGAGCAAGAAGGAAGAACATAGTGTTCTTCAGCCTCAGCTGTGAATGTGTGTTTACTTAAAATTTTCACCACCCGGTATATGTCCATAAATGACTACAAAAGCTGTGAGTATGGATTTTAGGGTTCCAAATAAATTTCAGTGATTAGGCAAATTTACAAATATCGCATCTGGGAACAATGAAGGTCAACTACACACCTATTCATGATATCAGTATAGTTTCCTATTACATGAAAAACAAATATGATATATTTAGTTTTGTGAAAACATAAACTACAAATTTCAGTCAGAAAAATAAGATAGAGGGGCATCATTCATGAAATAAGTACATCAGATTGAGTTCTGCATCTCTCTGGGGAGTCATTTAGACTTATCAAACTGTGCAGAAAAGTGTTAATATAATAGGCCTGACATTGCTATTCTGAGATACTTCACTAGTTAGTGCTTGGTTGACATCTGGGAACTAAAATTTCAGGAGGGTTCTTACTGTTCCCTAACTGATAAAGGTGGCTCATTGGACATAAAGTATTAGTGTAAACAGTGTAGTTTGCCAAATACCTATTTTTCTTCTGGGAGTCTGGGATTTTGATACATGCTAGGCAGAGGGCACTCAATCTAAAATCTCTGGGCACTGAGTTTTTAAGGAGCCTCCCTGGCAGACAATATCGCACTCATGTTGCCACAACTCATTGTTAGAGGAATTAAGTGATCCACTAGGAGACGACTCTTGGGAGCATGTGCCTGGTTTATTCCAGACTTTGCTCCATGTGCCTTTTCCATGTGATGATTTTGCTTTGTATCTTCGCACTGTAATAAGTCAATATATCATGGTCTCTAAGTGTGACTATATGTTGAGTCCTGCAAGTCCTCCTAGTGAACTGCTGAAACTGCAGTTGGTTTCAGGGACCACTACTCGTGAATGAATGTCTATTAAGTTTTTAAAAAGGAGATCCTGCCATTTGTGACAACATGATGAACCTGGAGGACATTAAGCTAAATGAAATTAACCAGACATAGAAAGTGAGATGCGTGATCTCACTTACATGTGAAATCTAAAACAGTCAAATACACAGAAGTAGCGAGTAGAATGGTGGTTACCAGGGCCAGGGAGTTAGGGGAAATAGGGAGATATTGGTCAAAGGGTACAAAATTTCAGTTATGTAGAGTAAATTTGTCTAGAGAAATAATGTACAGCATGATGATTGTGGTTAGCAACACTCTATTATAAACTGGAAGTTTCCCAAGAGAGTAAGTTTCAGTGCTCTTATGACACATACAAAAAATGATAACTGTGAAGAGATGGGTATGTTAATTTGCTTGACTGTAGCAATCATTTTACCATGCATATGCATATCAAAACATCATATTGTATACCTTAAACATATACAATTTTTACTTAAATGTTTTAAACTCCAAAACTTTTATAATTATTTGTGAAAATGTTATAGCCTTAGGGAGCATTGCTTCCAGATATAATCCTGTATCTTTTTAAGTACTATTTTTATACCCAGTACAATCAACTGTAAATTGGACAAAATATATAAGCATCTCTTTTTTTTGAACATTAGAAAACAGGCAAAGCAGAATTCTAATCTATGAGAGAAGGAAGAGCTGCACATGAGTTGAGCTGCACATTTTCCCAGCTCTCTGTCTAGGATATGGTCCCCTACTGTGGCACAGGGAGCTGGGGCTCAAGGGTAGTGGCAGTCTCACTGAGCTAGGAAATGAGAACTAGGTAAAGGCTGCTGAAGCATTAAATTTGGGGTTCAAGGTAACAGAAAACAGAGAGCTGGATGGAGCTGGCAGAACTCTCTGTACTTCCACTGCCATTGATAAGGATAGAGGTACTGCGAAGATCCAGAAAGAGAAGTTATTTACCAAAATAACAGACCATGAAGACCAGTGCTAGGCACAAAAGTCATTATTCAGAGTTCACAGGGTTCATTCTCATGATCATTAAGCAATAAGGACTTAGCAAGGTGATATAGATTGGATCTGTGTTCCCACCGAAATCTCATGTTCAATTGTAATCCCCAGGGTTGGAGGTGGGACTTGATGGGAAGCAATTGGATCATGGAGGTGGATCCTTTATGAATGGATTAGAACCATGCCTTTTGTGCTATTCTCATGATAGAGTTCTCACAAGATCTGGTTGTTCAAAAGTATGTAGTTCCACCCCACCCATCTTTTTCCTGCTCTGGCCATGTGAAGTGCTGGCTCCCTTTTTGCCTTCTGCTGTGACTGTAAGTTTCCTGAGGCCTCCCCAGAAGCAGAAGTCGCTATGCTTCCTGCATAGCCTGCAGAACTATAAGCCAATTAACACTCTTTTCTTTATAAATTTCCCAGCGTCAGGTATTTCTTTATGGCAATGTGAGAACAGACCAATGTGCCAGGGAAGAACTAGAAAAAGTAGAGGATGAAAGCAAGAGTGTTATGAATAAGCCCTGATAGACATTGGAAGTCTGTTTCCAGATATTGAAAATGCCTACTTTTAATGAAAAATTGTAACCATCATGGGAGAGATGCCAGCAGTTAATTAGTGGGAAAGCCAATGCATAAAATGTTCCATTCTTGTATTAAATTTTCTACATGACATCATGGTCTGAAACTAATGTTTTTGTCTCATATTTTACAGTATTTCCTTTGTGCCTATTTATTTTATTGTAAACAATCTTCCAGACAACATGTTATAATTAAATGTGTTTAAAATTTAGCAGTTTATGAAATTTAGTGAAGCAACTCTCCTATCCAATCCCCAGTCTTCTTCTTGAATGCGGATTCAAACTAATACTCAAGATTGCCACAAAATCTTAAATTGGATATAATAAAACAACACACACACACACACACACACACACACCAGCTTCTCCAAATCTTACATTCCTTTGCCTCCTTTTGTGATGAATACAAATTAATATTCACGGTACTTATAACGCAAGACATTGGAGTCATATTTGAACACTCCTAAAAGATTCAGAGTCCAAAACACCTGGAGTCATAGTAGAAGACTTTGTGCTGCAACATCTCCCATCCTACCCTACTCAGCATCCAATTGGTTGCCAAATGATGCAGATGCCATTCTGCACTCCATAATCCCAACAGATTAATATTCTCAAACCACAGTTTTAACCATATCATTTCCCTGCTCCCAAACCACTCTTCACCTAGTGGACATTACTTTAATTGAAGAGGAGCTATGAAAACTAAATACTCCTATATACTAAATTTATCATCTTAAATATGGTAAGGACATTACTGTTGCAAGAACCCTGAATCATCACAGCCCTGAAGGTTAAGGAAAGCCTTGTGTCTTAGTAAGCCACTAATAAAGTACAGCAGACAAATCTAGTTACAAAATAAAATGGCAGTTGTTTAAATAATGGTAGCCTGTTTAGTATGTAAATAGTAAATTTTGCCCCTGGCAGACTTTGGTTTCTATTTGTCAATTTTCAAAAACACTAAAGATATTTCTAAATTGTGTGCATTTGTGTATGTGTGCGTGTGTGTGTGTGTGTGTGTAAGAGAGAGACAGAGAGAGAATTTCATTTATTTTTAGTAATCTTTTCTGGTCACAGCAATGCCCACTGGCAGAAATACTTTGATTTTAGAGGACAAAGAATATATTACCAGCCAAATCCATTTGGGATAAAAGGGTTGCTCTATGTATAATAAAACATTAATTCACCAGAAATATATATTATTCATATTATAGTTGTACAGTCATCCTGCATTATTAGTGTTCTATGCTAAATAAAAGAAGATGGACAGGAAAATGACACATAGAAAAAAAGCTACATGTTCATTTACTTTTTGGAATAATGTAAATAAATGGAAATGTTTAAGAGCAAATTTTATTTGGATTGATAGGAAGTCATGGAGCTCATTGTTATCTAAGCACTCCATTCCACTCAGCAATCATTTTATTTATTCCCTTTTAGCTCCCGCTTTCATTCATACCACCACTACTCACCAACAGCTAGTGGTAGAGCCTCCAATTCCTTAACTGCCTTACTAATTTATTGTAAAACAAAAGTGAGATTTTCACCACATACACCCTCAAGTTACTACCACTGGTCTTTCTGAAAATTACCCACAGTTGGACTCATCTTTCTTCCTAGATGATCATGTGATATTCTTCCTATTCTATATCTATTCCTCCACTTGAATTTTTATTTTGATAAATCATTTTATTTTTATTGAAAAATAATACACATGTCTATATAATTTTTAAAACTCAGCTACAAAAATAATATCAATGAAAAACAAATCTTCTTACACTAAATCTTTAGTGCCCCATCCTTAAGAAGTTCTTTGAAAGCTTCAAGAAATTTAAAAACTTTTTATACAAATGAGGACATACTATTTACCCTTTATGTTCCTTTTTAATCCAGTATGATCAGTTCTTTTTCCTATATTTTCAGCCTTTCATTTTATTATTTTTTTCTTCACAGCCTCCTTTACTTGACCCTTAAATTTTCTACAGGTCTTCTGTTCTGTCATTGCCTTTCCTTCCAAACTATGAACTCTCACTGAACTATATATAATATCTTGGTTTTAACTACCATCCATTGTTTGACATTTACAAACTTCTATCTTTAAGCAAATTAAAACCTGCTTGAAAGTACAAATCCAGGTTATATGTATATTTACGATAATCCTAAGGTCTTCAAACTTATCCTGTTCAAAACTGAACTTATGTTTGAGAAATGACAACTTTTAAAAGTCATAGGCTATTAAACCTGACCTGGTGATTTTTGGCAATACAGTCTTCTCAAGAAATTAGCAGTCTTCCATTTTATTTGTGCCTGGTCATTTTTAAGTATCCAGAAACATGGATATAGCCTAGTCACATTCAATAAACCTAAAAAATCTTGTCCTTTTCTTGTAAACCATTATATCAATCTATCATCTTTTGCTTAGTGTTCATTAACTAAATGCTCTTTGAAAGTCTAGGATTTAGTAGGCAGGTTATACCATAATCCTATTTTTTGCTGCATAAGAACTCCAGTCTAATATCCTGCTAAGGCTGGGACTTTGTTGCCTCTGCTAGTATCAGTTTCAGCCTGGGATAGGAATGTTGGTTTTTTCAACATTTAAGGTTTCAATTTACAAATTCAGGAAACAAAAAATCTGCATGTTCTGCCCTTCTTGCTTTCAGACAGGCTATCTCTAGTCTATCTACTTCTCGTAGGGCATTGATAAATTTCATTAAAATGATAAGTATTACCTGTCAACATTTTGTATTTTTCCATAATTAAACTTATGAGGCATAATAATGTTCACCCAGCACCAACTTCACTTGCCTTTAAAAAGGATAAAGAACAGGAAATAATAGAGCATTCACAGCAAGAACAGAGAAGTCTCAGGACTCCCACACATACGTTCCAGTTTCTCAGTCATTACTCCTTCCGGATATGCATGGGCATGAGAAATAAGGATGAATGTGGGTGGAAAAATATAAGCTAAGAGAAGCAATCAACTCTAGGGTACTTTTATCCTGGCCACTCATGCAGTCCCTCAGGTTTAGGAGACTAGTCACACCATTCCCCAGAATGTTCTTGATCATTGGGTAACATAGCCTTCTCAGCTGTACTGCCCTAGTCATAGTTCTCTGGGACAGCTTTATGTCATCAGTACCACTGAGTTATATTTTATCAACAGCAATGAGAATGTAAAAGAAAAAAAGGCTGGTTCCAATATATAAAACTTGACTGAATTCTCACATACCTTGGATCAACTATCAACAAATTGTTATGTAATCTATCAACAATTCCTTGAGTTAATGTCACCAGAGAATTTCCCAAGAGTCAAATCAGAAATGAGACTTGAGGAAAGGCTTCAGAAACAGCCATTAACTTTTCCTTGCTACTGTTTTGAGCTTAGAATTCCTGTGGCTGCTCAGCCCACTTTTCTATCTCCTTCAATCGATCAAACACATATTTTAGGGTCTATTATTTGTAGCATCCTATTTCCAAGTAATGACTCATATTAGGTAAATATTGCTTCTAACCACAAACAAGAAAATGGCCAAATAACAGATGCCAATAAAAATAGTGAATACTTTACTTACTTAACAAGAAGTCCAGAGATAAAGGTTTACTGCAATTGCTTCAGCTGCTCAATGATACCACTAACGACCCAGCTGTATTATTTTTCTACCTGACCATGCATAGCATTTGCTTTATTCATGATACCACATCCATATTCAAGGCAGAAAAAACAATAAGGGGCATTTTTTCATAAAATCAAAGCATATTTCTTTTTCTACTTCATTGATGAAAACAGTGGCTGAGAAAAGCATTATTAGCTTTAAGAGTCTATATTTTGAAGACAATAAGAGTAAAGGGTCTCTGTAAAGGTAGCGGATTAACCAGTGGATGATGTTTGCCGCAGCGAGTTCTCTGAAGTTAATATAATGATTAAAGAACCTACCTAAAATGTAGAACAAACTTTTGCCTCAACATTCAATCCAGGTACTCATAAGCCTCCTTCGAGAGTCTAAATAAGTAAAAAATAGTGTATGTGTATAGCGTACTACTGAAATTACATAAACCAAAACATCATTTATTAGTAGTATTATTAATTCTTTATTCTGTTTGCTTTTACTGTACTTTTTGGATTTTCTACTATGAATAAATAATACCATTGAAACATCTCTCTTAAAGGAATTGTATAAAATTTTATAAATATGTGGAAATGCCAAAGTCATTATATAGAGATAGATATATATAGATATATTTTTAAAAAGAATCTTTTTGTACATCTATATATAGCACATACATGTGTATGTATATATACAGAGCATATATGTATATATACAGAGCATATATGTATGTACACATATATACAGGGAAAATATTTTACAATTAAATATACATAAATATGTATTATAAATACATGTTTCCCTCAATTTTCTCAACAAAATCACAACTCTTGATATGATTTTTTTTAATTTTAGAATTCCTGTCTTGCTTTCAAACCAAAATCAATTCTCATTCTCCAAATTTTATTTTTATAATTACCAGTAATTATGACCTCATAATTATTTTTATACTCACATTAAGAATCTATTATCTTTATTTTTCAATCTGGTTTAATATTCACTACTATTTCCTTTTGTTTTCCCTATTCCATTGAACTTATCACATGAGCTGCTCTTATTAAGTAGCTAATGGCATTTGCGACTGGCTCACAAGTATGTTTTTCTTTCAATTTGGAATAGAAAAATGACACTGTCACTTCCTTAAGTGAGCTAATATTTGACGTGGAAAATATATACCAGAAATTAGAATGGAGAGGAATAACATATGATAAATGAGAGAGGTATGTGCACCTACCTATAAAACTGGGTAGGAAGTGTTTTTAGGAGAGGGTCCATTATAATAAATGGAACTTTCAATATGGTTTTATATTAAATGGCTCTAATGTATAATATTTTTAAATTCCATTTTAGGGTGAGAGATGCTTCTCGTATAACCCCTCTGGCTTCTGTCAACATAGGTACTGAACTGAACCTAGGTATTTAACTTAGTATAACTTAATTGGTCACAAATCAGTCATAAACTTATGACCAATATAAGTCCATAAAAAAACTTCTGAACTTTATGCTTTGTAGTTTTGATTATGTCCAAACATGAAAATATTTCAGTCTTAGATTCCTACTTTTAGGAATGATTATCAGGCTTGTACACTGGCAGTAAGTTAATTGTGCTCTTTAATTTTACTCTGAAAGTTGATTCTTTTATTTGGTTCCAGTTAAGATCCCCATTTATTCAGATAGTATTTAATGAGAGTATAAGAAAGAACTGGAAGTCATCTTCTCCACATCACCAGAAAAATACGTTGTTTTTACAGCCAAATGACAAAGACACTATGTGAATTACCAAGAAAAACTCCTGTATTTAACACAGAACATATTTTGTAGATTACTTGTTTAATATTTAAAATTTTCTATTTATATATTAAATAAGAAATGTAGAATCTAAAATGTGTTCTTAGACTGTAGCTATAGAACATAATTTAATTGTTGAAAGATTTCACTGGGGAAAATAAATGATTGGGATCCTCAGTAAGGCATTTTTACTTCAGGTTGTTGTTTTCTTTGCTTAAATTCTACAGATGATTGCAAAGGTATTGCAAATGGGCTTCAATTTGCACCAAAAGAAACTTATTTTTACAAGAGAAAGGAAAAAAATACCCTTCACTGGCTTAAAATGTCAGAGAACTCTGGCGTTTAACCTCTGGATGATGGCTTAACTAAGTCACATGGAGAAAGAACCACAGAAAAAGCTTATCAGAAGCTATAAATCGTGTCAAGATAAATCTTTGAATGTGGCTGGCACATTTATCCATCTGTTTAAATTACTTGAAAATGCTTTTGTAGGTGAGCGTGACCTTGATGAATCAGATCTTTTAAAAAAATACGTTGTCGAGTTTCTTTCTCTTAATCAGTAATTTTCATATTAACACAAGTGTAAAATATTTAAAGAGAAATGTATTATGAAATAAGGCTATACAATTCAAATAAATTATGTAAAACTATTTAGTTAAAAACGAACTTTGTGAAATATGCATACTAACTCTTGAAGCATTTTTACTTTCCTCTTCAAATGGGGTTGCCAGAGTTACGGGGGAAAAAAACCAGGATGCTGAATAAAATTTAAATATTAGATACAAATGCAGAGAATTTTAATATAAGTATGTCCCATCAAATATTTTGGAAATCATTAAATTATCACTCATTTACATGAAATTCAAATTTATATAAGTATCATTTATATTACCCAGCAACCCTATTTTCAGAGTATAAACAGAAAACACAAATCTCTTTATTTTAGTAATATATGTATACTTAGGATCATAAAGATTATATTCTGATATACGTTGTCTTTATATTTTTATTCCTCAATTTCATTTGTCTTTATCCTCAAGACTAAAATTTATATGACCACAAAAAGTAAGGGATTGCACATTTAAAAATTCCATTTCAACACAATGAGATATATTCTACAGGTAATTAAACATAAATATATTGTTCACATTAATAATGGTGATGAAGTCAACAAAAGTATCATTCATTATAATGTAAACTTGTGTACTCATTCAAACACTGTCTTTTTTTTTCCCCCCTAAATAATGGGCAACAACTCTAACATCAAGGCTTTTGCTGAATAACAGTGTCAACAGCTTATTACATAAAGCGTGCCCTGAAGGAAATTTTGTAATACTGATCTCAAAAATCTTCACATTGGAATAAAGTCAGCTCAAGGCTGGCCTTAGGGATTCTGTCCCACTCAGGATGTTTACTATTTGAAGGAGCCGGAAAGTATAGGTTCACTCTGTGGTTCATTCTGGGCCACTCTACAGTTGGTTTAGCTCATCCGTTTTGTTTAGTAGCCTGTTAGTGAATAGGAATCAATAGCCTAGAGCAATCTTAAATCAGACCCACTGTGCTAGACCAGTCAATTCTGTGCCATTGCTAAATCTTCCGTCTAGTCCAATTCATATCATCATACTCCAGTCTCCCAGCTCCTGAAGACTTTCTTCTCTGCATGGACAGAAAATGTGATGTTCTTACAGCAAAATTCACATAAAATAATGTTACAAAATATCAACAATCCTCATGTGCTTTGTAGAATAATAGTAGAACATGTTAAGATTAACCAAAGAACTAACAGTTCTTTATGGCCCCACATAGAACATACAAATAATCCAGATTAGCTTGCCTACCTGCTTCGTATTATGGACACTCAAAAGGAGTAAATATTACTAACGAATGACAGCAGCTTGTAGCACATACAATTTGCACAACTTTTCAACTAATTGTGCGCAAATTATTTACCAGAGGGACACACTATATTCATTATGGTAACTTTTCCAAAGCATACATGCTGGAGGTTCATTCCTTAGTTTTCTGATTTGGTAGATATAGAGTTAACAGGATGCATCCAATTAAAAATTTCTGAAGGGAGCCGATACCCTTGTTTGGTTGAAATCATTTTTTTTCCCTAGCCATGTCTAGGTGAGAAAAGAAATTCTAAATTGTTTCATGTAAGCAGGTAGGATAACCAGTGCATCATTATTGATTTATTTATTTTGTGGTTCTAAGGAAATCCATGGTAGATGATGTTGGAGCATAGTTTTATAATTTTTCTCACAGTGTGTTTTGATTTTCACATTGAATAATGAGCTACCATAGAAGTGCTGAATGTGAATTCTGTAAATTAAAACAAAGTTACCCTAGACTCTTCATCTTGGGTAACTTAGATTCCAAAAACAAGAGTATCTGGGAATTTTTATGCTGTACATTGAAAGTTTGGAGATTCAGTTTTTGCAATCAAGCCCATTTGAGAAGTAGGAAATCTTATAGACAAAAGGAAGAGACAGAGCTTTAGAGTTAGAAAGAATTGTGTTTGAATCCCCACAGTTACAGTTTACTAGTCCACATTTAGGACTTTGGGCAGCACTTAATTGCTTTATCTGTAAGGGGGAATAAGTCACTATAAAGATGAAATAAAATGAAACCCAATTTTTGTTTTCATTAAAGTTTAGTAAAATTTATGAATCACTAATAAGTCTGATCAACAACAAAAAAGAAAAAATACAATGTACCACTATGAAAATTTAAAAGGTTATATCATTAGAGATCCTGTGGACATTAATAGGATAATAAAATTTATAAGCAACTTTCTGCTAATAAATTTGATCACATGGGTGAAATGAACAAATTACTGGGGGAAATGGAGGAACTTACCAAAACTGACAGAAAATGTAATAGAAAGTCTGACTACTGTTATACTTATTTTAAAAGTTGACTTCGTAACAAAAAGTATTCCCCCAATAAACTCCAGCCCTAGCTGATTTCAGTGGTGAATCTACCAAATGTTAGAAGAGAAATAATACCAATTCTGCACAAACACCTTTAAAAAATAAGAAAAACAAGGATATTTCTTCACTCATTTTATCACAGCACTAACATGATATCAAAAGTAGGCAAATAAAAATAAAGTCACATACGAATAAATATTCTAAAGATATAAAAAATTTAACAAATATCAGCAATAGAACAACAAAAAATTATATAATAAATCATAATCAGGCAGAATTTACCTCAGGAGTGCAAAATTCATTCAATGTTAGAAAACCAAGAATGTTGCTCATTTATTCAACAGAAAAAAAGCCATCTTTCACCATTTTAAAAGATATTGACAAATCCTTTGACAGAATTAAATAACTGTTAACAACAACAACAAAACTTTGGGCCAGGAGCAGTGTCTCACCCCTGGAATAGATAGATAGATAAATGGATAAAGAAAATATCAAAATATCAAAATAAATTGATAAATAAATGGATAAAGAAAATATGGCACATGCATGCAATGGAATATGGCTCTACCTTAAAAAAGGAAATCATGTCACATGCCGCAATAAGCATAAGACTGTAGGACATTATGTGAGGTGAAATGTATGATTTCATTTATGTGAGCTATCATAAGTAGTCAAACTTATAGGAAGAGAAAGTAGAATGGTATTTGTCAAGAGCCAGGGAAAGGGTGAAAGGGGCAGATGCTGCTTAAGGGCTACTGAGATTTAGTTTTGCAAGATGTAAAAGTTCTAGACATCTGCTGCATAACAATGAATATACTTAATACTACTAAACTGTACATGTAAAAAGGTATAAGATTGTAAAATTTGTGTTTTTATTAATATCTTATAAAATGATACCAAAAAAATAGTGTTACAGCATTCCAAAACTTAAAAATAAATAAAATAAAATAAACAGCATGTTTGTGGATAGAAAGTTTCAGTAGATTTAAGATTTCAATTCACTCCAAGTTAACATAGAAATTCAACACAATCCCAAAATACACTTTTTTTGTAGAAATTGATAATTCTGAAATTCATATGAAGAACAATCTGAAACAGTAAAAAGAAATTTAAAGAAAAACAAAGAAGTTGGGGATCATACAGTATCAGATATCAAAATTTACTTAAAACACAGATCAGGACAATGTGATATTGAAGTAAAGAGACTCAAATAGGTCATTGCAGAAGAATAGAGTTCAGTCATATATATGTTTAATGTATTTTCAGTAAGAGAACCAGGACAATTCAATGAGGGTAAAAGAATAGGCTTCTCAATAAATTGTGCTGAAACAAGTGAACGTAATATAAAGAAAAAAAATATTAACATTGATGCTTACATAGACAAAATGTGACACTTAAAAATAAAGGTAATACTCTAAAGCTTCTGAAAAAATAAAATGTCTCCATCACATTTGTTGAAATGAAGACAGATTTCTTTAAGAGGACACACAAAAAATCGATATCAGAGGCCATCAAAATTGAAATTTTCAGCTCATCAAAAGAAACTGTTAAGAAATTAAAAGGTAACTCCCACTCCCAAAAAAGAAACTGTTAAGAAACTGAAAGGTAACTCCCGCTCCCAAAGAGTATTTGCAATATATATTTGACGAAGGGTTTATACCCAGGTTATAAAATAATTCCTACAAATCAATGGGAAATTTCTTATAAAATTAAATATTCACCTGAATATAACAATTCCACTTATCAGTATTTTCCACTTCTACAGATAACTCATAGTAATGTTGTTCATAAAATCCAAAAATTTGAACCAACCAAAATGCCACTGATGCCAGAATAAATTTTTAATGTATGTATTTATATGATAGAATTTCTTCAAACAAATTAAAAAGAAAATACTGATACATGCAACAAGGTTGAATCTCAAAAACATTGTCAGTTGAAAGAAAGCAGACACAAAAATTATGCTTATGATTCTATTTAAATGAAGTTCAAAAAGTAGACATAACTAACCTAAAACTATAGAAATGAAAACAATGATTTCCTACAAATTTAAGGTTGATGATCTGAGACAAAAGAATATTTTCCAGCGTGATTTTTTTCTTTTCTCTTCTTTTTTTTTTCTTTTTTCTTTTTTGAAACATCGTCTCACTCTGTCACTCAGGCTGGAGTGTAGTAGTGTGATCTTGGCTCACTGAGCCTTAACTTCCCAAGCTCAAGTAATCCTCCTGCCTCAGCCTCCCCAGTAGCTGGGACCACCGGCACACACCAACATGTCCAACCAAAGTTTGTATTTTTTTTTTTTTTGTAGAGATAGGGTTTTGCCATGTTGTCCAGACTGTTCTCAAACTCCTGAGCTCAAGAGAGGCAAAGTATTGGGATTACAGGTGTAAGCCGCGTGGCCTTTCAGGTGACTTAAATTTGACCTTAATCAAATTTGACTTTAATCAAAAAAGAAAATTTGAAAGACATATACACAAGTCATATCCTTTTTGGTTTTCCTCTTCTGCATATCATAAAATAACATTAAAATACTAATGTGGGCCTATTTTGACCATTTCTACTGCCTCTTATTAAGAAGGCAAAATTGTACACTGTATTTCCTATGCTCAAGGACATTTGCAAGGATAAATCAAGAAGCTGGAGGATGACAAAACATTGATAAAACGTTGTTCATGAAAGTCTAACATCATTGAGGAGAGTTAGATGGACAACCCAGAGTGGGTAGCCAGAGTGTTTGAAAGATAGAGACTAGAAAGCCTTGTGAAGGAATGAAACTTGAGGGTTGAGAAAAGGGAATCCTTCTTCCTCTTCTTCTTCTTCTTCTTTTTTTTTTAGATGGAGTCTCACTCTGTAGCCAGGCTGGAGTGCAGTGGCATGATCTCGGCTCACTGCAACCTCCACCTCCCAGGTTCAAGCGATTCTTCTGCCACAGCCTCCCAAGTATCTGGGATTACAGGCGCCTGCCACCATGCCCGGCTAATTTTTGTATTCTTAGTAGAGACGCGGTTTCACCAGGGTGGTCAGGATGTTCTCCAACTCCTGAACTTGTGATCTGCTTGCCTCGGCCTCCCAAACTGCTGGGAATACAGGAGTGAGCCACTGCGCCTGGCCAGGAGTCTTCTTGTGTAGTCCTAGCGAGGTGACAGAGCCTTCAGAAGGAGTGTTTCCTATTCAGGGAGCCTAGGGAGGCTAGTAAATAGCCATTGGGGTGACAGACCTGAGAAAACACACCTGTGTACATGGCAGCATCACATCAGAGCTACTGGCCTTCATAGAATAGGGGTTACTCAGAGATAAACATGGGGAAACATTAGTGGATAGTATACCCCCAAAATTATTCTAGGCATAAGATACTCATACACTCCCCTTGGGATCATCACAGAACCCTGATAATGAACTCTAATACTTATGTACATTTTACTATCTCACCTCATATCTGTCCTTCAGAATTGGTTTTTTTTTGTGTGCACTTGTAAAGTTCCATTATCAAGAGTCAAGAAGGAAACTGCACTCAGAGAAATACCTGCTTACTACCGGGAATCATGACTTCACAGGCAAGGACCAAGAAGATTCCAGGGCTCCAGAGAGCTCAGAGGCAGCTTCTATGGGAGGTGTCAAGTGGGAGCTATAGAACATTAACAAGACACTAAATCCTGCCTTACCTCCAACACTGACAGGCTCAGCAACACTGGACAGGCTCAGCAACACTGCCAGCCTCAGAACCACCAGGGTTAATCTCAACATGACCCTTTACCCAGCATTCCCAGGTCATCCATCATCTTCAAACTTTCCATTTTCTGACATCATCTCTCATCCTTCCTCACCTGTAATTGTTACACTACCTTTCTTGGAATATAAGAACCATTCCAAAGAAGTGACATATATTTTAAATGCATCTGAAGATTCTAACAATGCTCAATCAGCAGAATGGAATATATACTTTATAAGGATAAGCTGGGTACCTACATGAATTTGAAACATAATTATTCTGCCAGGAACAATTGTTATCTCTGTGGTGCAAAAGTGGGAAAGTCTATAAATAATGAAGTAAATAATCCATTTTCTATGAGCTGGGTATGTGCAGGTTTATTTTCTTTTAAGGAGTATTATTTATATCCAAAGGGTTTTCTTGATTTGTTTAATATTTGGCTGAGAGTTCTGATCTGCCACCTTTCCTGACTTATGAAACGCTTCCACATTCCCTCTGGAAGAAACAATTCTCCTGTATCCTTAGTCTACTCACCATTTTCTCTGAGCAAAGTCTGGTTCTCCCTGAGGACACTGCTTCACTTGTGGCCATCTCAACTGGTGGCTGATCTCCCTCCCACACTCATAAAACCACAGGGCCTGGAGGTGGAATAAGAATATCCTTTGCTCCTCATTTCAGGTTTTACTTTACTCTTTTTCCCTCCTCCTTAAAATCAGCCAATTTGAGTATCTTCTTATCAGAGTTCACCACCTACCATCTTGTTGCGATCAACAGCCAAGCCTTCAATTGCTCTTCCTTGTCTGTGCTTCACTCTCCCACCCTTCATTACACTCCTGTCATAATTTGTGGGTGAATTTAGTACCCAGGCATACAGTCTTTCTAATATCTTGGTCTCTGAGCTTCTTAACCTATTCACTGTCAATAATCTTGACATCCTATCTCTATCTTAAGACAATTTCCTTCATCACACTCTAGGGCTCAACACAAATACGTGAAAGCCTACATACTAACAGCTCCATTCTATAATCACCGCCCTCTGTCTTTCAGGGTTACCTCTCCTTCAGCCACAAATCCAGTAATTTCTCAACAGTATAGGGATCCACAATCTATTTTCACTATCCCTCACCCCTAATTTCCTAAGCTTAATTCCATCATCAGTTATGGTAATCATTCCCAACCATGTACCATCTATTCTCTTTTCTTTTGTTCTAACTTCTTTTTGCTTGGCAAAACCCAGTCATGTTAAAATCCAGCTTAGTACCTATTTCCTACCTGTATACCTGCTTGAGGAAAGTTTTAAATAATGCTGTCTCACAATTAATTTATAATCATTAACCTCAAATGTGCTTTTAATGCTGACCTGCAATCATTGCATATTCTTCTATTGCATTTATTCCCCCAAACTCCTATGCAATTATTTTATCTTTTCCTTTCTCCTCAAACCCCAAACATTTCCTCTCATCCTTAATCTCCAAGTGTCTTTTCTGTACTGCAGGCTCATCCAACTGCTTACTTTACATTTTCATTTAATTGTATAATTTATTTTTCAATTTTACCATGTCCAAAATCGAACTCTCATCTTCCTCTGAAATCTGCTTCTCCCAGTTTCCCCATATTAGATAATGCCAAGTCTCTGTCAGTTCTCAGGCGAAACTCCTATGGTTGTCTTTTATCCCTCTCCTTCATGTGACACATCCAAACCATCAATAAATCCTGAGAGGTCTGCCTTGCCTTAAAGACTTCTACAGATTTCAACCAGTTATCATCACCTCTACTATTACTACCATTCAAGCCACCAACTTCTGTCAAGTGGCTTATTGCAATAGCCTCTTTGTTGAGCCTGCTCCCTGGTTTTGTCTTTGGCCATTTTCACTTGATTCTCAATATAGCACTTTTAGTGATTTTAAATGGTAGTTTAGTTCTGTCCTTTCTCTACAAAAATCACATATAATGACCTGTTGTCCCCTATATGATTCTCCCAAGTCTCCCTGAACTCATCTGTTCGCTTTGCTTCTTCTGCTCTACCCATGTTGATATCGTTCTTCTGTTTCCCCAGCGCAACACGGCTGCTCCCACCTCTGATCCTTTGCATTGGCTGTTCCCTCTGCGTGGAACACTCTCCCTGTAGGTATATGCATGGATCAATTTCTCTTTTTAGTTTAGTTTTTGCTCAAATGCCACATTATCATTAAGATTCCCATGGCCACTATATTTGGAATTTCAACCATGTTATATCTCCTGATACCCCCGATCCTTTTATGTCATTTTATTCACTAGGTATCTTAAAGATTTACAGTGGTCTATCTATTTCACTTATGGATTTTGATTATTGTCTGCCTTTCGCTACTCAAATAGAAGTTCCATGAAAGCATGGACAGAACTTTTTCATTCACTACAGCATCTTAGCTGCTAGGACAATGTTTGTCACCTAATAAACACTCAGTAAATATATATCGAAGACATGAACAAATATGTCCAGAATTCTGGTGACATATGTTACTCAGGTCTGATATCTTTTCACTAATGGGGGAAGCAATTTCCCTGGCTCTTCCAATCACCTGTTTAGGCACATATTCATCACAGTTTCAGGTTATGGACATTAGATAATTATTAGCAACATTATTTCATAAGTTTACAAATAACTAACAATGTAGAATTTTCTAAATGAAGATGTCAAATGAAAACAAGGTACATTAGATGAAAACTACTGAACTAGAAATATGAAGAACCTCCAAAATCCAGTGCTTAAACAATTTTATCATTGATCATAGGTCTTCATTAAGACCTTAATTAAAGTCTTAATGAATTCCCAGAACCAAAAAGGTACAATTATGACTTTTTATATATACCTGTGGATACAGACAGGCATATACCATGAGACATAAGGGTAGACCTGGTGGCAGCTAATTAAGGAAGTTAAAATTGTAAACATTATCAGTGGAAAAGAGACTGTCCTCTTTAAATGGCCCCAGAGTCAAAGTTGAATCTATATATTAATTATAAAGCTATTCATGGATTCTCTGAGCAGGGGATATAAAATGGAAGCAATAGTAATGAAATAGAGTTAAGCAGACTCAAAATCCAAGGCCTGGGGAGAGTTTAAAGCAATCCATGATTTCAACAGAGGGAAAAGAAATACTTATCATAAAACAGTTCAAGCTAATAGAGCATGTAGAACAAAGCAAGATGGTTCCGGATTTCTATGCTTGAATGCTCAACATCAGGTACTACACTGGTTTTAAAAATACAAGGAAAGTGGAAAATTGTAACAGCAGCAAAGGATCAAATAATAGTCAATACAGGAAAATAATTGCCTCGGAGTGCTCTGTCCATCTCCTCAACTGAGTGTGTGCTTATTTCATGCCCCCCCCTTTTTTTTCCTTTTTCCACTTTTATTTTAGGTTCAAGGGGTACTTGTGCAGGTTTATTACACGGGAAAATTACTTGTTGCTGGGGTTTGGTGAACAAATAATTTCATCACCCAGGTAGTGAGCATGGTACTGGAGAGGTAGTTTTTTGACCCTTACCCTCCTCCCACCGTCAAGTACTCAAGCAGTCCCCAGTACTGGGGACTATTCTATTCCCCTCTTTGTGCCCATGTGTACTCAATGTACATCCCTGTCTTAGTTTGTTTTGCTGTTGCTATAACAGAATACCACAGACTGGAAATTTATTAAAAAAAAAAAAAAAAAACACATTTCTCATAGTTCTGGCAGCTAGGAAGTCCAATATCAAAGAACCAGCATCTGGTAGGGGCCTTTGTGATGAGTCATCCCAAGGCAGAAGGCAGAAGAGAAAGACAAGGCAAGAGCAAGAGAGGCTAAACTCATTATTACAGCAACCCATTCTCACAATAACTACTTTAATCTATTCATGAAGGTAGAGTCCAATGACCCAACCACACCTCAATGGTCCCAACTCTCAACATTTTTATAATGAAAATAAAATTTCAACATGAGTTTTGGGGAGGATATTCAAACTACAGCAATCCCCACCCAGACTCAGACAGTATATAACTAGTGTGTTTCTTCACCAACTTTTACACACACACACACACGCACACATTTTTGTGCGTTATTCTTGCTCATTGGTTTTTACCAAAATGGAATCATATCATACACCTTTTTTGCTTGTACTTGCCTTTTTTGCTTAACAATACAACAAGAACTTCCCTTCAGGCCAATGAACATAAATGTCTCTCACTCTTTTAAAAATCATATAATATTTCATATTGTAGATAATATTTCATACTCAGTTTGTTTCCAACATTTTCTACTAAAAACAATTATTCTTCTGTATGTGTGTGTGCACGTGCACACGCACCTTTATTTTTATAGGAGAGATTCACAAAGTAGTTCATTTGATTCAAAGTATTTAATCAAGTTTTATGAAATTACTTTCTGAAAAGTTTCACTTTGCCATCAGCAACGTATGAGTGTATTCATTTTCTTTTATTGTTCCTTTTTACATCATGGCCAGTGTGAAGGGTGAAATTGTTATTTCATTTTGCTCTTATTAAAATTATTCTAACTAATTTTGAGGGTGAGCAGCTCTCATATATTTGTGCCATTGCATTTCCTTATCTGTGAATTCCTAATTTGTAGCCTCTATTTTCCCAACAAATTGTGGGATATTTTCTTATCTTACATATAAAATCTGTTGGAATATTAGCAATATTACATACATGAGATGTAATTTTCCCCTAGTTTATTACTAGTCTTTTGGCTTGTTTATGGTAGCTTTTTCATACCTAAACTGACTGTCCTTATCTCCTCTGATAAGTTTATCTTTCCTTTAATATAGCTTCTGGATTTACAGTTTTTCTAGGGAATGTAATCTTCCACCAAATTTATACAAATGTTTTCTTAAACTTAATTATAATTTTATTGTATAATAAATAAGTTGTATGTATTATACAACAAATTATACATATTTATTAAATTGCCTTTATTATATAACTTATGTACATTTATTAACTTGTATTTATTAAATAATAAATTCACTGTATTTATTAAATTAATTGTATAATAATCTAATTAATTTTTATTTGAATCTTTCACCCATCTGGAATATTAGTTTGAATACAGTGTGGGACAGAGGTTTTGACTGATGCATATTCACATGGGTGGCCAATTATGATACCACAGTTTATTGACTGTTATTTTCCAGTAAATTAAAATGCCATCTTTGTCATACATTAGATTACTATTTATATCTATTTATGCCTATTCTTTGGTAAAAATTATGCTATTTGTAGTGTAGTGGTTTGTGACCAATTTTTAATTCCATTAAACCAGTCCTCCCTCCCTATTTTCTTCATTACTTTTGGCAATTCCCAAATATTTAGTTTTTTATGTGAAATTTCAGATCGTTTTCTCCATTCAAAAATTCCATAAAATTTGTAGGTTTTCTATTTTAAAATGTATTAAATTTACACATGCAATTTTTCAGGTCTTGCTTTATGCCGCTGAATTGTATTTAATGAAAAACTTAGTATATGTCCTACACAACCCTCCTTAAATTTCTTCAACATATTTTATAGATTTTACTCCAATGGTGCATGAATTATTTTTATCCTTTGCATCCCTGTGTGTTTATTGGTTGTACAGAGAAGTCATATTGATCTTTATGTCACCCAGGCTGGAGTTCAGTGACCTGATCATAGCTCACTGAAGCTTTGAACTCCTGGGCTCAAGCAATTATCTTCCCTCAGCTTCCCAAAGTACTGAGATTATAGGTGTGAGCCACCGTACCCGGTACAACAAACTTTTAAAAAATTTAATTCTAGGAGATTTTATTAACCTGTTGTTTTTTTAGGTATAGAATTAGACTACCAACAATTGAAGATAGTTTTGTTTCTTCTCATGTGAATTTTCCTCTCTCACTGCATTAGCAAGGACCACCAACAATATTGAGTCACAGAAGTAATAATGAGTCTTCCTGAATATTCTGATCTTCAGAATTTAGTTTGATAGTGATTTTTTGAATATGCTGTTTGTTAACTTAGATTTTTTATTCCTATTTTTAAGATTTTCTTAAAAGATATTGCTATATTATATCAAACATCTTTTCAGTATGTCACAATATAATTAAAACACATTGTAATTATAAATTTTAATGAAAAGATTTATTGATATTATATTTCCAGAATAAGCCTTGCTTTATCCTTATTTTTTTTAAAGCACTGTTCTAGTTTCAATTTGCAAACACTTTATATAAGACTTTTGCAATTTTATTCAGAATGAAAAAAGTGTCTTGCTTTGTTAGGGCAACTTTGGATAATTAAAATTATATCAGCTTCATTGAATAAACTAAATATATTTCCACTTTGTGTGGTCTAATGTATGTTAAATGACATAGAGATAATTTAAAATTGAAATACATATATATGAATTTAATATGTAGTATGGGTGACATTTCTCATTAGGAAAACTAAATATTATTAAATAAATAATGTACAATAAATGGGTAGTTTTCAGATAAAATAACTTCACTGCTTATATATTTCCAGTAGAACTAAGATTTAAATTTACAATAAATAAAACCATAAACACTTTAGAGATAAACAGGGAGGGTAACAATTTTTGCTACATCCTCTTTACCTGGAAGAAGGGAAAGCCTTTCAAAGTACGACAACAAAAAGAAAAGCAGTTATTAACATAGACAAGTTTTACCCCATTAAAACAAATTTTTTTCATAGCAAAAACCAACTTCATGAGTCAGAATCCCAGCAGAAAACAAAAGTCAACTCAGATGGGTTTAGAAGGAAAGTCTTCAATGAATGAAACACCTGTAGAAGAAGGATTGGATTAAGGGAAAGAGCGAGGAAGTGTTGAAGCAACCAGAAATTACCAATGACAGGAAAACATTTCCACGCATTGGTTTGAAGGGGCAGGGGTTGACATTATGTTACCGGAGCTATGGAGTAGTGGCAGCCCATCAGTAGAGAGAAAGCAACTGCCAGAAATGAGTCTCAAAGCAGAAAGGAAAAAGAAAAAAAAAATTCATTACCCTAACCTATCTTTCTTCCTGCCTCCTTGTGATAGGTATACTTCTATGACCACCCTCAGTGACCACAACATCCTGAATTTTGTACCCTTGTGTGATAGTCTCCTTTTCAGTGTAGGCTACACCTAGTAACTTGCTTCTAACCAATAGAATTCTACAACATTTTTATAATTAGTTTACGAAAGATTGTAACTTCCTTTTTGGCTCTTTCTATTACCCTCTCAGGTTATACACTTTGATGAAGCAAGCTGTCATGGTTTTTTGTTTTTGTTTTTGTTTTTGTTTTTTTAAGATGGAGTTTCACTCTTGTTGCCCAGGCTGCAGTGCAATGGCCCGATCTCAGCTCACTGCAACCTCCGCCTCCCAGGTTCAAGTGATTCTCCTGCCCCAGCCTCCTGAGTAGCTGGGATTACAGGCATGTACCACCACACTCGGCTAATTTTGTATTTTTAGTAGAGATGGGGTTTCTCCATGTTGGTCAGGCTGGTCTCGAAATCCTGACCTCAGATGATCCACCAGCCTCGGCTTCCCGAAGTGCTGGGATTACACGCGTGAGCCACCACACCCACCCACTGTCATGGTTTAAAGGCCTACATGGCAAGGAACTTAGGGAGACCTCCAGACAAACACTAGAGAAAAACTGAGGCCCTCAGTACTACAACCCACAAATAACTGAATTCTACAAACGATCACTTAGGCTTGGAAGTGGATCCTTCCCCAGTAGAGCCTCTAAATGGGACCTAAATCTCTAGGCCAACACCTTGATTCCAGCATTGCTAGAGGCCACAAAGCTGAGAACCTATCTAAGGCATGCCTGGATTTCCGTATATTTTTTATAGCTACTATGCTTTGAGGTAAATTATTAAATGAGTATAGATAACTAATAAAGATTTGATCGCTGGAAATGGGGTGCTACATTATGTACAGATGCATAACAACGTGGGAATGGCTTTAAAACAAAGCTGAGGTGAAGAAAGAATGGATTTTGCTGATCATGATAGAGAAAGCCTAAGTTGCCTTAAACCAACCATTAGAAAAAATCATGCTTCCAGTGGAGGCTCAAAGGGTGGGACAGGTGGAGGATAGTGTCAAGAATCTGTTATTGGAAACTGGTGATGGAGGATCACAGCTCCAAAGAACAAATGCCTTTCAAGCCTCTGTTGGCCTTGTTTGCTAAGGACCCACTGGCCACAGCTTGTCACATGTCCAGTGCAAATCCATGGGGTAGAAAAATCAATTCCACCTATGATGGAAGAGAAAGAATGTTTGGTCATTTTTAAAAATTCTACTACAATATTCCCTCTAATTGTAAATTTCATGTCTCTCCCATTTGCAAAACATGATCCTCAATCCAGGATCCCCAGTGTCTCTTCCTGTTAGAGCATCAGCCTTGAAGCTCAGAATCTTATGATCTGCATCAGATCTGAATGTGACTCCCTGGATGTTGCTCTTCGGGAGACCTATGAAGTAAAAAGATAAGTTATCTGACCATTCACATCCAAAATGCAATAATAAGATAGGGACAGGATAGCTACAACAGTGTCTCCTTTCAAAAAAGGGAGAAATGTACCCCAGAAATATATACGATCATTATGTATCAATTAAAAATTAACAAAAATTAAAATTAAAAAATGAAAGAGTCCTACCCCAAAAGGGGGTGGGGAGGGATGCGGAAACAGAGATAATCAGTCCCTGGCCCATAACAATTCTGAAATCCACCTGGGAAAATGTAGCATGTTTCTCTTACTCTGGAGATTGGAATGTGCCTTGATTAAGTCCTTGTTATGCTCCTAGGAATGGCTCCATTATCTAGTGTTCTCTCTACGTGTTAGTTTGGACCCTTTACTATTTACTAGTCTTCTGAGACATCCCTCCTTCCTTGGACAATTGCAGATGAGTAGCTTTCATAGCCTGCCTTTTAACTGTAAAATATTGGGGGTCAGGGACACCTTTTTGAATTTGAGCAACCAAAGTCCATTTTAATCCAAGTTGGTCACCTTCTTGCTACTACAGTCTCCTAAAAAGGTTTGTAGGCTTTCTATGTATTAGATTATTTTCATATTAAATTTCCCTCAATTAAATGAAAACCATAGCCATAATTCTTCTCAAGACAAGCTTCAAAGATATGTCTTTCAAAGACAGATTTTAAATAGCTTCTGATGTATTAAAAGTAGTTTAACTAATCAGATTTTATCCTTGGGTCTATTTTTTGTAATCAGCTTTACTGAAGTATGATTTATATACAACAAAATGTACTACCTATTTGCCTGATTAATGGACTGAGCATACCCTATAGCTGTAGGAAAACTTCAGGCAAATAAAATAAAATTTGGTTTGTAGGGAAAGGATAGTGATTTTCCTATTGGTTTTTCCCCTTCACTGGCTCCTGAACTCAGGCCAGTTACAGGAAAAACTAAGTCCCACCTCTGCCTTCCCACCTAGATGTGGCAGCATCATGTAAACTAATAGACTAAGCCAGATTGCTGAACTTGTTGTGATATTTCTCCAGAGAGTGATTAAGAAAGAGGGAATTGGATGTGGCATAGAATTGTTTTTCTGTGTTCCTCTTTGCCTAGTACAACGATAAACTCTGAAAATTACACAAGGCAACCACAAAAGAACTTTGAAAGGTGAAAAGAGGAAAACAAACTGGTTAGGAACTATTGGACTTGAAGAACAACTCAGCAGAAGGGTGTCACACGAATCCTCACTTGTTATGGACTGAATCTTTGTGTCTCTACAAATTCATATGTTGAAACTCTAATCCCCAGTGCAATGGTATTTAGAGGTTCAGCCTTGGGAGGTTTACAAGGTTAGATTAGGTCATAAGGGTAGATCCCTTATGATGGGATTAATTGTCTTATATAAAAGGAAGAAACACAAAATCAATCTCTCTCTTCCCAGTGTGAGGATATAATGAGAAGATGGTCATCTGCAAACCAGGAAAAGAGCCCCCACCAGAATTCAACCATGCTGGCACTCTGAATTCAAACTTAGCCCCTATCATTGTAAGAAATAAATGTCTTTCATTTAAGCCTGACTAGACTAAGACACTACCCAACAGAAAAAGGCAATCCAATTCCAACATTTCCTGACGGTCAACCTTACAGCAAAAGATGGCCCAGAGAGCCTCATTCCTCTCCCAAATCAAGCCAACAACACCAGGCAAGCCCGATAACATTGGCAAGGGTGATGGATAGAGAGGCGGGATAACAATAAGCAGACAGAGAATCATACTCTTGCCCTGAGATTACCTTCACTGACCAAGAGACACTGAATGGTAGGGCAGCACTGGCAAGGGGATCCCGCCACAACAAGTACTAGGTTTGGGACATGTTCTCCATCTCTCACAGGAAGGGGAATCCCACAGCAACAAGTGCCTAGCGTAGAAAGGGCTCTCTTTCCTGATTGGCCCAAGAATCCTCTCTCCAGTAAAACACACTCGGGGAGCAGGGTGGGGTAGGAGTTGGCAAAAGCAAGGGAGACTCCTCCCCAAAAAGCACCCAACCCAGGAAGTGCATCTTTTGTGAGAAGGTACCAGGCAACCTACTCTGCGGAAACTCTTTCTAAACCCTCGAGCAGCACCAGCAGAGACAATCAGAGCCCCCGCAACACCAGATAAACCAAGCAGACCAAAATAGCACTGCAGAGGCTCTGAAATTAAACTTCTTTTGAGTCTACAGCCCTATAAGTTAAGCCAGGACCTACATGCTAACCCTCAACAGTGAGTAACTGTCAAAAGAAAATACTTAAATGGGCCAGTCTGCTAACATAATAGTTAAAATGCCTAGAATACAATTAAAAATCAGCTGTCTTACCAAGAATCAGAAAAATCACAACTTGAATCAGAAATACAATTACCTCATGTCAACTCTCAGGTGAATTAGATGTTGATGCTATCTGACAAGGCTTTTAGAATGGCCATCATAAAAAGCTTTCAACAAACAACTACAAATCATCTGAATCCAATTTTAAAAATAGATAACTTTTACCAAAAAAAAATATTTAAAAAGGAAAATTGTAGAACTGGAAAATACAATAACAGTGATAAAAATCCAGCTGGGTAGGCTCAACAGTAGAATGAAAATGACAGAGAATAGAATCGGTGAATTTGAGGGCAGCACCATAGAATTTATCATATCTAAATAACACAGGCAAAATCAGCAGAGCTTTAGGTATTGGGGGACAAGAACAAGACACATAACATTTGTATCATTGGAGCCCCAGAAAAAAAGGAGAAGGTGAGAGAGGTTAAAAGAATATATTTTTGAAAATAGCTGAAAGTGTCCCAAATTTGCCAGTAGACATAAACCTACACATTTGAGAAGCTGAACAAATCCTAAATATGATTAAATCAAAGAAATCCACACAAGGACAAAGCATAACCAAATTTGCCAAAAGCTAAAAACAAAGAAAAAAATTTGGGAAGTATCCAGATAAAAATGACACCTTATCTACAAAAGAACACCCCTTCCAATGACAGTGGATTTCTCATGTGAAACGGGAAGGCCATAAGGAAGTCACACCACATTTATCAAGCGCTGACAAAAAGGAGCTGTTAACTGAGTTCCATGTTTAGCAAAACAACTCTTGAGGAATGAAGAGGAAATAAAGACATTGTCAGACAAAGAAAGACTAAAAGAATTTGCCACTTGCAGAACTATCCTTAAGTAATAGCAAAAGGATGATCTTCAAAAACAAAGGAAATGATAAAAGAAGAAATCTTGGAGTAATAGGAGGAACAATGGAAAGAGGGACAATATAGGTCTATACAATAGGTGATCCTTCTCCTCATGAGTTTTATGAATCATACGTAATTGCTGAAATGTAAACTATAACACCATCTGATATTCAGGATAATGATAGTTAAAAGTACAGAAAGTAAAGGGAACTAAGTAAGAAAACGTTTTCCACGTTTGACTCCAAGTGGTGGTAAAGTGGTGTAGGGAGAAAGTGTGTGTTGTTATAAAAAGGCAGCAAGAAGTATGCTTGTGATGTTGGAAATGTCCTGTATCTTGACTTTGGTGGCAGATATAGGAACCTACACATATGATAAAACTGCATAGAAATAAATAAACACACACAAACACATGAACAAATACAAGTAAAACTTCAGATGTCTGAATGACGTCTGTGCATTGTATCAATGCCACTCTCCTGGTTGTAATAATATACTATAATTCTGTAAGTTATTATCATTGGGGGAAACTGGGTAAAGGATACATCAGATCTTTGTATTATATCTTATAACAGTATGTGAATGTATAATCATCTCAAAATCAAAAGTTAAGTTAAAAATGTTACCCAACTATGACCCTAAAAACTCTACAAGTAAATACCGTTCCATAGTTTCATCCTTTTTAGACATTAATAAAATTACCAAGACAGTTTTCTCCTTGCTGCATTAACTTTAATAAACTGTTTTGGTCGATTATAAAAGAAAATAGAGGAGGAGTCACTGATGTGTACATACATTCCAAAGTTTCCAGAATCTGCTCAGTTTCTTACTAAATCATTTCTGTGTTTTCTGCTAGTCATCAGCCACAAGAAAAACTTCACATGTTCAGCTAAGTTAAAATTCTTATGAAATAGCTGTCACAATCATCCCAGAACCTTGGCTTAATCTTAGTTTAGGTTAACTGTGATTCTGTTTTGGCTGCTCTTCTAAAAGTGGGAGGTTTTTTTGATCATCAAAGCAATGCTCCCTTGAACTTCCTCCCGTAACAAAGTATTTGGCTCTGTATCTACACATCATCACAGGAACCACTCTTAATAATGAAGAGAATATAGAGAATACAGTCAGAAAAAGAAAGCTTTAATAGTCAAGCCAACAGATAGCCCAGAATATGCACAAAATATGCCTTCTCTTCAGTTTTGCAGTATTTTCCAAAATAAATGGAACCTATGAGTGGGGGAAGTATATGGAAGGTCTGAAATTTCTCTTTTGTTCTTTTCAATGTATAATCTACATTCTCAAAGTGTGAAGGTTCTTCAACCTATGCTTGTTATCTGTGCCAATAGACTGTGTCTCTCACTAGTCCCTTCCCTTCAAGGGAATCCCTTTCTCTTCTCTTTTCATCGTATAAGTTCTGCGTCCCTATGTCATCTTTGTTTCTTTCTGTTTGAAAATGTGATTTTTATAGTGGTCAATCATCATGGGGGAGGGTTTGACTTTTGTGACTAGTGCATCTGTTACACAGTTAAACATTTTGTCTTACGAAGATGGGCTCCTCCTTGTCTATCATTTTTTATTATCATGCGGAATAACATCTCTAACTCCTTCTTTGTCTTGATAATGACATGATGTTCCCATTATCTCGCAATATCTCTTCCGTATATAGGAAAGAAACAGAAAAAAAAAACGTATCACTCTCTAAGTACCCTAAGTATATATGTGGTTTATCCCTCAAATACAGTCTATGCTTGTCTGAAAAATATTTTTTGATAAGATAAAACCTGACATATGTCTCAGACTTAATACAAATGTAAATCATCACAACTATGACTTTTTAAACAAATGCATAAACTTTGGATTTGATGACAAAAACAAAGAAAAATAATGATGGATTTTGTTATTTTTAACCTTGGGTTTTGGCACCAAAGAGAGAGATAGCCTCATGAATTTTATGTTACAAATACTGTAGAAAGGAAGCAAGACTTAACATGTTTATGTTGAGCTTACATTCTTATAACAATTTATATAGGACAGGTTAACAAGGAAACCTTGTGATACAGGAAATGGAACTGAGTATTGATGTGAAGTGTCATTTGTAATCATTTAAGTCCCACAGAGCTGTGATCATAGCCATTTTTAATGGCAGTAGTGGTAAATACCACACAGTCAACAAATTAAAAAGATAGAATGAACTGAGACAATACACTAATTCAAAGCAAGTTCGGTGCAACAGGTAGCAGAAAAAGCTCAGTTTGGAGTGAGGAAGACCTGAATTTGGACCCGGTTTGGCCACAGGCTGTGTAACCTTAACCAAGTTATGAAACCTGTCAGGATCCAAGGTTCCCCAGTATAAAATAGCATAATTATAGTAACCCCTTCCCCACTATTGCTTATAGGATTTAAGCAATAAATGATTTAATAATGCTGAAAATTTAAACATCCCTAGCTGATAATATTTCATAAGTGTTAGCTGTTATATTTGTTATGACTTTTAGTCTTACTTCCCTCCCCCTGTTTTATCTTTTCATTTCCAATGCAGTTACTAACATTTTATGTATGGCTCTCCTCCTCCTTTCTACTCTCTCCATAAACCCCGACCTGCCACTTACATTACTAATCCCAGTGCAGATCTGAGTGGATGACACAATCCCAGTTGGGGCATGTGCTATGGTTTGAGTTTGTCCCCACCAAAACTCATGTTGAAATTTGATTTCCATTACAACAGTGCTAGGAGGTGGGCCTAGTGGGAGGTGTTTGGATCACAGGGCTGGGCCCTCATGAATAGATTAATGCCATTTGCAGGCATGAGTTCTTAGTTCCCATGAGAGTGGGTTGTTATAAAGCAAGGCTGCCTCTCGTGTTTGTTCTCTTTGCACACACCTGTTTGACTGTCTGCTTCTCAGCCACGTTGTGATGCCACACATGGCCCTCATCAGGAGCCAACCAGATCTGGCCACCTGATCTTTGACTTCCAAGCCACCAGACTTGTGAGCAAAATAAACTTCTTTTATTTGTAAATTACCCAGCCTCTGGTCTTCAGTTATGGCAACACTAAACGGACTAAAACAGCATGTCACGTGGGAGCTGGAGGCTGTCATCACTAGACAGGTCAGCACGGTACCGGTAGATCACTGCTAGCCAGTCCAGGGCTTGCATGGATGGCCCCTCATGGTCCCACAGCCAGCCAACCTCACTCAGAGATGTTGCTTTCCTAACATGGGACAGAAACAGTTCACAGTATTTTGTGTTTATAATTCTACCTTGTTCTCCACTGACCTCCACCTAACAGCTGACCTACACTCTGTGCCCAGTTGAACTCTCTGCTTGGCAGGAAATTTTTCACTCAGTGTTCAATGTTTAGTCTCTAATACTTTTGTTTTTAAAACAGTATGTGTAATAATACCAGATTCTTGATTTTCTTCATTAGACTTTTTTTTTTTTTTTTTTTTAAATATGGAGTTTTGCTCTCTTGCCCAAGCTGGGGTGCAATTGTGAGATCTCGGCTCACTGCAGCCTTCGCCCCTCTGCCTCCCAGGTTCAAGTGATTCTCCTGCCTCAACCTCCCAAGTAGCTGGGGCTACAGGCACCCGCCACCACGCCCAGCTAATTTTTGTATTTTTAGTAGAGACGGGTTTTTGACATGTTGGCCAGGTTGATCTTGAACTCCTGACCTCAAGTGATTCATCTGACTTGGCCTCCCAAAGTGCTGGCATTACAAACGTGAGCCATTGCGCCTGGCCTAGACTTAGTTTTCTTTTTGAAAGTCATATGAAGTTAATATTGCTCCTGTAAAAATTTCTACCAGGCTGATCTTGAACTCCTGACCTCAAGTGATTCATCTGACTTGGCCTCCCAAAGTGCTGGGATTACAAACGCGAGCCATTGCGCCTGGCCTAGACTTAGTTTTCTTTTTGAAAGTCATATGAAGTTAATATTGCTCCTGTAAAAATTTCTACGACCTTAGTGGTTTAATATAACACAAATTCATTT
Source organism: Papio anubis (assembly GCF_008728515.1). Classification (NCBI taxonomy): domain Eukaryota; kingdom Metazoa; phylum Chordata; class Mammalia; order Primates; family Cercopithecidae; genus Papio; species Papio anubis. Next base: position 25,522,101 of record NC_044994.1, read on the forward strand.
GCATATTGCTCTAGAGATTAGAAGTCTAAAATCCATTTCACCATTGAAGGTGTCAACAAAGCTGATTCCTTCTGGAGGCTCTGAGGACAGAATCCATTTCTTTGCCTTTCTCATCTTCTAGTGGTTGCCTGTGTTCCTTGGCTTGCGGCCACCTTCCTCTATCTTCAAAGCACTTCACCCCAATCTCTGTTTCTAGCATCATATCACCTATTCCTATGACTTTCACTCCCTCTGCCTGCCTCTTATAAGGACTGTTTTGATTATAATGGGCCCATCAGTACAATCGAGGACTATCTCCCCAACTCAAGAATCTATAAAGACCCATTTGCCATATATGGCAACATTCACAGTTCTAGGAATTAGGAAGTAGAAATATTTAAGTGGTCATTATTCGGCGTACAGCAAAAATGCTTTTAAGAGAAAATGGGGAATAAAGGAAGGAAGGAAAGATAAAGAGAGAGGAGGAAACAATAAAGAAGATTTTTGCAACACATATATAAAAGCAAAAGCAACACAGATCTTCTTTGATGAAGCACAGAGCAGCATATTATTAAAACCAAGTGGGCTTCACATTCTTAAAAAGAGGTGAGATTTTCTGTCATAAAAGAAGAACAGGAGAGAAAGGAACACGGTAATACCGTGTCCAATTTGTTTAGAACCACAATCTAGAGGCGTGTGAATTACTTAGGAAAGAATTTTAAGAGGATCCTATGGCAGAGATTCAGAATAAAGAGAAAAATAACAAATCCTTGTTTTAGTGTAACTCAAGTGAAATCCTGCCAAGGAACAGCCCTTCCTGTAATCCTTTTCCTATCCATTCCTGCTACAAAACATCCCTCTGGTATAAGCCTGATTGGTCACATTGGAGAGTTTAGTGGAGGAGAGTGCCACCACCTGCTTGATTTCAGCAATAACATCCTTCAGGATGCCATAGGGGAGAATGCTCTTACACTGCATTCCAGCTATGTCAAGGCTGGGCTGTTTTGACAACAGCCTACTTTAAGAGTTGTAAAGGGGTATAAAGGCAGTGGGCATATTTATATTCTGGGGATAACTTTCTCATAAAAATTTCATTTCTTCCTAGATGTCCAGGCAGAAAAACAGCTTAAAGTTCAACAAAAATTGCTATAGCATAGTAATTTACTCACTGTGAATCCGGGCTAGAAACTATTTTCGTTAAATTGGTATTTTTAATAAAGTAACAGTGTTAATTATTCATAATACATAGGTATTTCATTTGAGCTAGCTCGTCATGTCATTAAATTAATCATGAATATGTATTTGTGAAACATCTTTTCATCATATCTCATGATTTACAGATGTTTCTGGAAATGCCTGTAATGCAGTCTTTCATTAACTTTGCTGAGCTAAATGCATTTTCAAAAAAGAAGTCTTAAAAAGACCATGAGATGTAAGCAAAATAACTAAACTAAATCTTAACATGGAAATTTGTTTAATAAAGTTTATGAGAAAAATATTCATGAAACACAAAATGAGATTATTCAAATAAAAAAGAAAGAACTTCTATTTTTGTACACTGACAAATGCCAAAAAAACAGAAAAAAGAAAAATGAAACTTCTTCAGGTTTTTCCTTTCAATATAAGCAATAAACTGCTAGACATGTAAGAGAGTTATTCCCACTTAATGCAAATAATAGTCACATTTGTTAATAGAATGAATTAAGGAATGGGATCGTTAGAATTCACACACATATACTGCTATAAATTTCAGTTAAATCAGTAAGATTTGGAAAACGGATAGAGATGAATAATTAGAATATATGCTAAACTAATTCACTCTGATTTAAAACATTCGAAAAATAACTTATTTATGCAAATCAAACTTGTATCCAACATGAAAGAGAGGACAAAACAATGACAAAATTTCCCAAATCATTTTATTTAGGAAAATCCAAACGTGTATGAGTTTTACACTCTTGTTTTCTTCATTCCTCGATCGAGTATTTATTAAAAACTCATTCTATGAATAATTACTAGACAAGATATTTTGTTAGGTAGTGCTCAATGCATTCATACAGTGTATCATGGGGAACCATTTTCTCTTATCATCTTTAGGCAAAACTAGGAAATGCATTAAACTGGAATGTTACATGTACTGTCTCTAACTACTAAAAGACCCACATTCACCTGCCTCTTCCTCCCTTTCCCAACTCAGGCCAGGCCCCGGGCTCAGTAGTTTTTCTGATGGCCCTTCCCAAACCCAGCATTTGTATGTTTGTCCCATTTTCTCAGGGTCTTCCTATGTCACTCGCTGGTTAACTGGAAAGATTAATTCCATCTGTGAGGTGGTAAAGACAGATCCCATGCTTGTTAAATTGTAGTCTGAGCTGGGAGAGCAGCCAAAGCCACACGACAAATATGGAGCATTAGCGTTAATTTTAAACTCTCTCAAATACTGTCCTATACAGAATCTCAATTTTGGCCTCAGAAAGACCTTGTTAGAGACTACAGTATATCTCCTTGAAAACCTGAATTTAAATTACATTACTTTAAATGTAATACACTGATGACTGCCCTTGAAATATGTATATATTACAAGCTGAGAACCAAAAAATTATTTCAGGAAATAAGTATTATTTTGTATGAAATTGTTATTTAAAAACAAAAGTGATTGTGTGATGAAGTACCTATAAGCTATGAAAAAACATTTTGTTTCTTCTGAGAATAACAGGAGTAACTACTGAATTTTGTCCAATAGCAAACCAGCAGTTGAGAGGCTAATTAAAATTCCAGTCAGAATACAAAAAATACTAGACAATAACATTCAATAAGATTGATTAATAATTGTAAAGTAGAATCATTTCTATTTCATAAAAATATTTAGAAAAATTATTGTGCGACAAGATGGTAGATATTTTTAAATTTTGCGGAGAAAAATGAACAATAAATGTTGCCTTCCACTACAATAAGAGAAGACCTAAAATCGAATTTGGGCAGTTTTGGGCTATTTTAATGATCCATTCAATCCCGGTGCAGTTCATTAAGTAAATTGTGCCATGTCAAGATTGACTTATAAACTAAATCAACTGGAAAACAGCTGATTTGTTGGTATGGTTCAGCACAGCCTTAATAAGTATAGTCATTTGCCCAGATTTTTATAGAATTATTTCATGTGATAGAACTTCACTAATGCAAATAAATGAAAATTTTACTAAGATTCAGATTTTACATTATTTATGAAGAAGGGATATGCCGAGCAAATTGACAGATGAAGATCCTAGGAATGTTTCATCTATTTGCAGCTGTTTTCAAATACTGTCGTAGTAACCATGTGTGCTAAAGCAATTAATGTGCTAATTACAGATGTGTCCTTATTCTAGTACTTAGAGCAGAGTCAGCAAGGCCTTCATCAGGCAGGGCTCTTCACTTTAGTTTGAATCACTGAATGCACTTAGAAATAAAATTGCCTTTAAAAAAAGAAAGAAAGAAAAACTCCAACTTCATACGGCTCATGATTCCCCAGATTTGGATATCCCACTCATTGAATTCACCCTGTAAAACACAACAGCTGCCTAACATAAAGCTCTGTGGCAATGTAATTAATTTATAAAACAGGTGTTACTCCCATTTCTTCCATTCCTCAGTCTCATTGTTTAAAAAAAGTGGCTCATATAATCCATAATTCAAATATTATGCTAATTTGTAAAAATTTACTAATCCTTACTACACAAGGGGGAAACTGGTCCATGGAACATTTGAAAGTGCTAATTTATTGATTTTCAATGTTAAACGAACTCAGAAGCAGCAGAGGAGAAAGAATAATCCAGGAGGGATAGTTTTTGTTTTGTTTTTATGCTGGCTGCCATTCCTGTTTCCTGTTTTTTGGCAGTCTATGTGGTTTTCTTCCAGTCACGTGGCATTTTATTCTGAAAGTCATATTCACTATGCCTACTTCCCTAGGACCCAGGTGCATAGTAGTAATGGATTTAGATGAGCAAGTAGCATTATGGTGATAGTGGCATAACTTTGTAGGGTTTCCTATTTGCCGCAATAGTTCTTCTGTTTCAGGGCCTATTCTCCTTTACATTTGCCCTAATATATTAAAGGCGATGAAGGAAAATATTTAGTGAACTCATGGTAGCTAAGAAGATAAAAGGAAGGAAACGGGATAGGAAGAGGTGGGAAAGTGAAAGAGGGGGGATGGAGAGAGGGAGAAAGAAAGGGAAAGACAAAATATAGAGAAAATAGAATTTGGTATTACTGGTATTATAATGAACTCCTGAGAGACACCTTCAGAGGATCTAGATATGAAAAATTATGTTACAATGATAGAGGAGAGGGGTTCAAGACTGCAAGAGAGCTCAACGGGGCTTCCGGGAAGGTTCTGTTCCTTGATCGGCTTACTGGTTACAGGGGTAGACTCAATTTGTCATAATTCATCAAACTGTGCACATATGACATGTGTACTTTTTAGTGTGTATATTATATTTCACTAAAATATTTTAAAATAAAACATGTGCTACAGGGGAACATGCATTATCTTCCATCTGTTTTACGTTTTCCTGGATAAAGTGACTTTGAAAGTGACTTAAAGTATCTATCAACTTCATAGTCAAATATGATCTTTACATATCACAGAAAAGATAGCATTGGACTGCTAAGATTAGATTTCAATTATGGCTCTAGCTCTTTGATAAACTGAGTGTTCTTAAATAAGTGGCTTTCTCTCTCCCAAGTCTCAGTTTTCTATTTTAGAAAATGTTACAGAATCATTTAATGAGATATTAATTCCTACCTTGTTTTTCTTGTGGTAATATGGACAGCCAGTCTGATGTTTACTTGGCTTCTCTGCTCCAGAAATAATCAATTTCTTTGGGTTTCAAGATCCATCCTAAGAAAACCTCAAATGAGTCTTTGAAAGAACCAAACTGCTGTTTGAAAGAAAGCTGCAACTTCTGCCAAATTGAGTGAATGGAAGGCAGCTGGTGCATTTTGAGGAAGACAGAAGACATAGCGGGAGTCTTGCATCTAAAGCAGGTGGAGGAATACTAGGATAGCGGAGTTTTGGTCATACTCCTTAGTTCTTAGTAATCAGCACAATTTTCATGAGTCTGTAGCTGAGAGCAATTTCTCATCTTGACCCTACTGATGTATTGTGCCACATAATTCTTTTTTGTGGGAGCTGCTGTATGCATCGTAGGATGTTTCACAGCATCCCTGGCCTCTACCCACTGGATGCCATTAGCACCTCCCTCAAGTTGCAACAACCAAAATTGTCTCCATTATTGCCAAATGTCTCTAGGAGGACCAAACCCTCCATATTCCAATTGAGAACTAGTGGCATACAGCAAAGTGCTGGATACTGAATTTGTCATTGAAAGGAAGAAGGGGAATAAATATTAGGAGCTGCAAAGCCATTTGACTTTGAATGGGCCTCTAAAATTGAACAATACACTTACAAAGTGATTCCCATACAGACTAAGTCAAATCCAACTTCTCCAGATTGTGTAAACCTAGCTTGTGTAAACCTCATATCAATCCCAAGAATTGTGGAGTGGGGGACTATTGAGAATGTCTTTTCATAAACCCTGCCAGGTGGAGATTAAGACAGATCTGATTTGATTTAGAAATCTAAAGAAATCTATCTGTTATTTTATGTAGGTGTCATGGTGAAAATGTTTACCTGTTACATGTGTTAAAAAAAAAAAACTTAGGAATGTTCCTAACATACAGAAAACACTCAACAAATGTTAAACACGTTATTATCACCCCTACTTTATAGATGATGAAAGTCACAAAGAAGCAAAACTACCTTTCTGAGAACCAGAGCTAAGTAATAAACAAAATGAGGACCAAAATAAATTACTCCTTGTGTCCCCACTCTATGTAACTCTGTTGCTTATATTGATTATTAATTTTTTATTGGAGTGCCTGGAAACTATTACTTTATCTCTTCTCAGTTCAACTTAGAAAATATGGGCATCCATCATGTTCCTTACACCCTATTCAGTCATTTCAGGATACAAGAATAATATATAACCCAGTGTAATTATTGTGTGTGTGTGTGCGTATGTGTGTGTTTCTTCTGTTTGTTTCTTCTGTTTGTTTCTTTTGTGTGTTTTGGGTTTTTTTTTGTACAGTAAAGACAACTGAAGCAATATAAAAACCTTCCAGAATGTAGGCATTTAAGTGTCAAAATGATGGATACAGATTGTAGGTGCTAAAAGCATTCTGAAAAAGAAAGCTCAAAATAAATCAGGGTAGTTGAGGAAAGCACCATGGGCTTTGAACTAGCAATTTAAGAATGGGTAGTACAGGTAGAAATGTTTGAGAAAAGTTTAATAAACAGGAAAACAACATATGCATTTCTACTGCATAAAGGCCCCACAATCTACCCCAGATTTTTATCTCCAGCCTCTGTCCTCTTTACAGCTTCTGTAGAGCCCCTTCCTTCTAAATCCTCATGTGTTTTCAGTCACACTACGCTTTAACTCTCATTCAGGACTTGAGGCCTTTGTACATACTGCTCCCTTTGCCAGTGCGCTTGCCTGTGGTCATTCTACTCACTCTGGCCCATTTCACTTGCAAATTCCAATTTTCCCTTCAAATTCAAAACTCAATTCACCTCCTCATATTTCCTAAGAAGGAAATCATCAACTTCTTCTTCTTTATTAGGTGTCCCCCAAAGTATCTTACATAGAATCTCTGAGAAGTTATCTATATTAATTCAGTATTAATCCAATATGATTCAAAATTAGTTTTTGCCCTTTAATAGAGCACCACCATCAAAACTCACTTACAGAAATACTTACCAGACCCTTTTAATTCATTTTTATCTGTACTACCTACACATAATGCTAATTTTCTATTACATTTTTCAAGTAAGTTACAACCAAATCTAAAATTACCTTTGGTCTCCATCCTCAATCCCAGTATTCGCTTTCATTCCCCAAAGGTAATTACTATTATGTCTTTTCTTCATGTTTCCATTTTTTACCTTCAGTTAATGTGTATGTGTACTGTTATAAATTTTTTCTTGAGTGTGTTTTTATTTTGGTGGTACCATATTCTATGTAGTATACAATATGTGATTTTTAAGTATCTGTGTTAATGCCTGTGGATTGTGTATTTTAATTCACAGATAATATTTCATAAAATGTGCATTCCATGTTTGATTTAAACTTTTGTGAAAGACATTGTTTGTTTTCGATGTTTTGATTATCCAAATAATGCTGTAGTGAACTTTATTTTGCCTAAAATTATGCATATCTAGAAGCAGAATTGCACGGTCATAGGCTCGAAAAATTTATTTTTAATTGTATTTCCAAATTTCTGCGTGAAGTGAGCAAATCAATTTACAGTATTCATATCCTAAAGATAACTTAGAAAAAGTCTTGCTCTCCACATATTTACTGACACTTTTTATTGCCAGGTTTGTTTGTTTGTTTTTACTTTTGATGACTTAAAAAAATCACATTTATTTTTTGTTTTACAAATATTCTCTTGATTACATTAATTTGAGAAAGACAGTTTTTTGTAGTTTGAATCAATTGCAACAATTTTTATTGGTGCATATTGAAAATTTCCCAGTTAAGTTTAAAAAAAATTATGTTGGGGTATCATTTACTTACAGGGAAATTAATCTCTTTTTGTGTATCATTCTGAATCTTGAAAAACACACACATGTGTATTACCACCACCACCACAATCAAAGCAATTCCATTGCTCCCCAAAACTTTGCTCATTCTGACTCTATGAATGTTTTTATAATGAATATTTTCATTTATAAGTGTAGCATAGTTCTGTGTATTTAGATCTATTTATAGCATTGCATTGAATTGTTATGTCCTTCTTTATACACATCTTGAATTTTTTAGTTTATTGTTGTTGTTCTTAACCAGGCTACTGTAAACAGGATCTTATTTTTTCTTTTTATTTTTTATTGATGAATAATTTTAAAAATATTATTTCTGCATGGGGAATTTTATCCAGGCAATTTGCTAAGTTCTTTTACTAGAACTCTGAAAACATTTCTCTGAAATGTTCTAGGAAGACTAATAGATCATCTCTTCTCAATCTTTAAGTCATTTTTTCTTTTCCTAATTTAACTTCAATCGCTAACTTATTGGTTCAATAATAGTAATGATAGTAGATATTCTGTACTTATTTCTGACATTACTGGGCATGTTTCTAATATTTAATTACTAAATATGTTGCCCTAGGTTTTTATCAGGTGATTTTAATGCATTAAGAAAGTATTTTTCTTTTGCTCATTATTTAAGAGTTATTTTCATGAAAGGATATTAGACTTTATAAAATTCTGTATCAGCAGCCATTGAAATAATTATATAACTTTTCTTCTTTAGTGTATGAACAAATTTGAAATTGATATAATTTCTCACAACCCATTATTGCAATACATGAATAAAATTTTTGGTCAGTGTTTCAGTTAGGAATTGCATTCAGCTACCAATAAGAGAAACAGGGCTATAGTTGATTAAACACACAAAAGCTTATATTTCTGAAATAACCAGAAGTCTAGAGTAAAGCAATTGCTGACATTGGTTCAGCAGTTCAAGCACATAAATTGGTTTTTCCTTGTAATTCCCCAAGATTACCACCAGAGATCCGGCCCTCACATCTTCATCAGAGGCCAGAAAAATGAAAAGGTGAGTAGAAGGAAAACAATAGCTTTCCCAGAAGTTACAATCCACCATTTCTTCGTTGCATTTCATTAGCCACCCAACCTCCAAAAAATTGAGAAGAATATATATATATGTTTTAAGTTGGCCAGATTAGTGACTGAATTAAAATCAGAGTTTTGGTTACTCGAGAAGAAGATAAATGAGTATTTAGTAGGTATCAAATGGCCTTCAACACAGTCATAAGACATTGTTCTTTTAACATATTGCTTGATTTGAATGGCTGAAACTTTATTGGTAAATATTCATCACCATTGGTACAATGTATAGCGCTTATTCAGATTTAAACAGTTATATGTGCACTTAGTTGTGTGAGGCAGGGACAGGGGTATAACTCTATGAAATTCTATAACATCCATAGCTTTAGCTAACCACCACCACAGTCAAGATACCATCACCACAAGACTCCTTGTGCCATCACCACAAGACTCCTCCATTCTAATGCTTGATAGCCACATTAACTCCTGCTTCCGTATCGTAATCACCAGCAATCATTAATTTGTCTTTCTGCTCAGTAATGATGTTATTTCATAAATGTTATATGACGGAATGATGCAGTATATATTCTTTTTAGATTGGTTTTTTCACTCAGTATAATTTCCTTTAGGTTAAAGCGAGTTAGTGCATGTTTTAATAGTTTCCTCCTTTTTATTCCTGAATAGCATTCCATGGCATGGATGTACTGTTTCATTAACCACAACCCCTTGTATTAGTTCATTCTTGCATGGCTATAAAGAAATACCTGAAACTGGGTAATTTATTTAATAAAAAAAAAGGAGGTTTAATTGTCTCATGGTTCTGCACGCTGTACAGGAAGCATGGTTGTAGAGACCTCAGGAAACTTTCAATCACGGCAGCAGGTGAAGCAGGCACATCTCACATGGCCAGAGCAGGACAAAGAGAGCAAACCGGGAGGTGCTACACACTTTTAAACAACCAAATCTCATGAGAACTCACTATCATGAGAACAGTAAGGGGGAAATTCGTCCCCATGTTCAAATCACCTCCCACCGGGTCCCTCCTCCAACTTTGGGGGTTACAATTCAACATGAGATTTGGGCAGGGACAAAAATCCAAACCATATCACCTACTGAAGGACATTTGGATATTTTCTAGGTTTTAGCTACTATTATAAAGCTGCTAGAAACATTTATGTACAAGTTTCTGTACAAAAATAAGTTTTCATTTCTTTGCCCTATTTGCACAATAATACAATTGCTAGGTCATATGTTAAGACCATTTTTATTCTTAAAGAAAACCACCAGACTATTTTCCAGAGTGCCTGTAACATTTTATATTCCCACCAGTGATCTATAAGAGATCTAGTTTTCCATGTTTTCACTGACTTTTGTTATTATCACTATTTTTTATTTGAGCATTCTGATAGTTGTGTGGTGATATCCCACTGTGGTTTTAATTTTCACTTATCTAATAGCTAACAACGTTGAACATATTTGCATGTGGTTATTTTTCATCTACATATCCTCTCTGGTAAAATATCAGTTCAAGTTTTTTGCCCATCATCTACTTGTATTGTTTGTTTTTGTAACATTGAAGTTTGAGAGTTCTGCCTGTATTCTAGATACAGGTTCTTCGACAGATATGTGACGTGCAAATATCTCCCTCCACTGTTTGACCTGTCTTGACATTCTCTTCGTAGAGTCTTCCAAAGAGAAAATATTTAATTTTCATGAGGCCTAATTTATCTTTTTTGTTTGTTTGTTTTATGGCTCACGCTTTTGGTGTCAAATCTAAGAACTATTTGCTGGATGTCAGCAAGAATGGCTCAGTAAGGACCTCCAACAAACCTCTCCTCCATAAAATCAGTCATAATACTGGCAAAAATTTGTTAAAATCAATGTTTTCAGAACAATGGAAATTAACCAAAGGTATTCAACAATGTGGGAGTGTCTATTCAAGAATCTTGGCTGAATCTTGGTAAGAATCGTGAGGTTTGTACTATTTGAACTTTCCCAGTTCCATGACCTTTGTACTAGCCCCTTTGTAGCCTTGAAAAGCAATTGCTCCAAAATCACAGTGAAAACCGACAGCCTAGGAGACTGTAAAGGGCAAAGAACAGGGTTGGATCTTCTCAAAATTCTAATTCCAAGAAAACTATCATTATTTGACCTTTTTGGAGCTTTCAGACCAATCCCACTAGCAAAGCTTGTCTTCATTTGATCTGACATTGAGCTGACTCAGTGTAAATACTCTTTTCTCTGAAGCTGTTTGTCAAAAACAATCAGTCACAATTATTTAATATCTCATGTGGCAATAACTATTAGCACAAATAAGCAGATCCAAAACCATTAAAGGAAAAGCTTGGGAATGAGATATACATAGGTGGCTGAAAAACTCTGACATATTCCTAGGAATGTGGAAGGACATGTGCAGATGTAGGGCTGTAGGCGTAGCCATAAAAGATGGAAGATGACCCTAACCTCTCACTTCTGTATGAAATTGAAAGTCTGTACAAATGAGAAGTAAAGGTGAAGGTGGACTTTTAAACTGTCCGCCTGAACAATGAAGCAATGCCCCACAAGTCGCACAGAGACTTTTGGCAAAATCTGTTAGACTTGTTGTTCAGGCATTTAAATAAATTTCTGTCATTCATTAGCTAACCATTAAACTAACTGAGCAGACATCTGTATCCACAGATTTAAAAGAATATAGATTTAAAAGTATTTAACAAGAAACAGCAATAACACTAACACTAGTAACGAACAGCAATAACAAGCCTATTTTAAATGTCCACTTTTTAAAAAAAATATGAGACACATAGAGAAACAAGAAAGTATAGCTCATACTCAGGCGGAAAAAAGCAATTCACAGAAACTTTCCCTGAGCATATCCTGACATTGGATTTACTAGACAAAGACTTTAAATGAACTGTCCTAAATATGCTCAAAGAACAAAAGGAAACCACATCAGAAGAACTGAAGGAAAATATGCAACTTTACATGTCTCATAAATTTTTGTTTTATTTCATACATCATGTATGCAAGAACAATGGGTATTGATGTGTCAGACTTTGTATGTTTTTTCCCTCTTGGAGATTACAAGTCCTTTAATTATTTAAATTGGACTTCAGTATTCAAATTCTTCTTTCAGCCACATTGAGCTGATGCTATTCCTTAGTTTCAGTTGCATGGGTTTCTCCCATTATGTTTCTGACACCCAACTTACAAACCTGCCTTTTGAATGTAATCACTATTAGAAATGTGACACTTTTAAAGACAATCTTTTTTATTGTTGTGCCTTGAATTCTGATCATCACATTATTGCTAATAGAATTTAGTTATTTTGTTTCTGTTAGCATTTGCTAGAATCTTTTTCTTTCTATTTCTTTATTTTTTGCAATCTGGTGTCACTTTGTTCTAAGCATGGGTCTAGTAAATAAAATGCAGCTTAATTTTTAACTATAAAGAGCTAAGATAATTTAACAAAATTAATTCGTTATTATTGTTTATTTATTTGAACTTACTCCTGCCATCTTATATGGTGTTCTATACATATGATGATCTTTCTCTTTTTTAAAAAATAATTCTGTCTATTATTTGTCTGATTTTATTTTCTTTGTTCCAGTTACTTACCCATAAATATAGAAGTTTTAAGGTTTATTTCAAGAATAGTGATTTCCTTTAAAGTTTTAATACTCATGCAGGATAAGATTTTTAACAGCATTTAGATTTAATCTGTTCCCAGTCTCTCTCATATACTTAGCTTGCCATCTTGAAGCCAGATGTCTTTCTCAGATATGTGAGGTTATGCTTCACTGAACTTTTTGGGGAGATACATTTTATTTATATGTCAGTAATCACTTATGCTTTTAAAATTTCTCTTTTCCAACTCTGGATTCAGTTCCCAGTGCTTTGCTGAATTCATACTCTGGCTTCTGACTCAATAAAAATGGCAGTGAGATACAATGGAAATTTCCCATGAACCTAGAGGGAAAGAGACTTGGAGCCAAAATTATGGCGATTGAAAAGAAGGAAAGAAAAGTAGTCATTAGTTTGTTTTGCACACAAGTTTCTGGGGTAAGATAATACTTGCTACATATTTAAAGTTGAGCAGGAAAATATTTCAAGGAAAATATATCTTGCCTGTAGATTGTATATGAGAATGACAGTGAAAAGTTCCTAAAATTCTAACCTCTAACTCAGAGATACAAGATATCTGAACTGAGTACCTCCCTGTGGTCCAGGAATTGTTGTTGTACAAAGGTGAACAAAACAGATATTATATAAAGACTTTTAAGTACATAAATAAATAGATTTGTATTAGAAGGCTACATGAGAGATGAAATGTCTAGGCTTTTAAAACCTTTTTCCACCAAAAGAGATGCCAAAACCATAACAGAATCACTAAAGAAAGCCTTTCCCCTTCCTAAAGAATGAGTTTAGGGACCCTAGAAGGAATGCACTGTTCAATTCAGTTGTCTGGGAAAAGTTAAGGTAATTAGACTTTTTGTTCTATTTTGTTCTAAGGGATGAAAACAAAAAGCTGTCTAACTTCAAAGAAGTAGATTCCCCAGAGAAAATGTTAAAGTACTATATAGTTCTACACTCTCTACCCCCTCTCCCATAACAAATGTGTGTTTATCTGTATTACTGAGATTGTCCTTTTTCACAAGTGGAGATAATGCTTGTGCACACCCTAAGCAAAACTTACAAGGTATAAGTCCTTTGGAGATGTTTAACCTTAAAAAACTCCCAAATGAAAGGCTGAAAACAGAATTGAATATAGCATTATTTCAAAAGTATGACATTAGCAAGTCAATGGAATATGCAGTGGTGACCGGTGGGCCATAACTTGCATTGATTAAAGATTCACCTTCCGGATAGGAATATGAAAAGCAGTGAAAACAGAAATCTTACATTTGTTGACATGAAGAATTGATTAAACTAGTATAATTAACAAATAATCAAACCAAGAAAACTAAAGTCAACTTCATTAATCTTTTTTTGTTTTCTTTTGAGACAAAGTCTCGCTGTGTTACCTAGGCTGGAGTGCAATGGCATAATCTCAGCTCATGCAGCCTTCGCCTCCTGAGTTCAAGCTGTTCTTGTGCCTAAACCTCCTGAGTAGCTGGGATTACAGGCCTGCACCACCATGCCAGGCTAATATTTGTATTTTTAATAGAGATGAGGTTTCACCATGTTGACCAGGCTGGTCTCAAACTCCTGGTCTCAAGTTATCCACCCCCCTCAGCCTTCCAAAGTGCTAGTATTACAGACATGAGCCACTGCACCCAGCCTCATTAATAATTTTAAATTAGTCATGACAACGATATTAATAACTTTTTCTGCATTTGCATTTTAATGAACATTTCAGAAAGTAAATATGTGTGTATCAGAGCTTTTAGAGGAGTGGTTCTCAAAATAAAACATGAATCAAAATCCTCGTGGGAGAAAAGGCTTGTTAAAAAACGTAAATTATGGGGCCTTACTCCCCAACCCAAATTTAAATTCCTTACTTGTGAAAAGGGTCCAGGAATCTGGATTTAACAATTCCATCCCCCTGCTCCCATATACGCACAGTTATTCTAGTCATTCCGTTGCAAGTTATTGGATAGATAGATAGTTAGCACTTCAAGCACATGAATCAAAAGGTAAAACATAGATAAAAACTAAGAACTGTCATGTTATCTAGTGTGAGTTAGGATTCAATTATTTTCATTACTTTATATTACTTTAAAATAGAGGTTTTGTTTTTTAGGTAATAAGATTTAGTTAGCCATGGAATATGAGTAAATCTATAAAGTAATGAAATTGTTACAAAATAAATTAACATAATTAAGAATAATTCTAGATTGGTCCTCTTGTAAGACATTAGAAAGGTATGATAGTTGTCTCCCTCCTCCAAGAGTAACAATAGAAAAACTAGATAGGGAGGAAGGGTGGAGCATCATGGCCAAATAGGAGGCTCCACTGATCATCTCCCTTTCAGGATCACCAAATTTAACAACTATCTACACAAAAAAAGCACCTTCATAACAACCAAAAATCAGGTGAGCCCTCACAGTACCTGGTTTTAAATTTATATTGCTGAAAGAGGCACTGAAGCAGGTAGGAAACACATTTCTGAATTGCCCCTGCTATCCCTACCCCATCCCCAGGCAGTGGCTCCATGGCACAGAGAGAATCTGTGAACTTGGGAGAGAGAGAGTGCAGCAATTGTGAGACATTACATTGAACTTCAGTGCTGCCCTGTCACAACAGAAAGCAAAACCGGGCTGAAGTCAGCTGGTGCTTGCCCACAGAGGGAACATTCAGACTAGCCCTAGCTAGAGGAAAATTGCCCATCCCAATGGCCAGAACTTGAGTTTTGTCAAGCCTCGCCACCACAGACTAACGTGTACAGAAGTCCTAAATAAAGTTAATAGGCATTCTATGCACAAGAACTGCAACGGCTAGGGAAGTTCCTTATGCTGAACTAAGCTAAGAGCCAGTGGACTTGAGAGGCATGCAACCTATTGAGACACCAGCTGGGGTGGCTAAGGGAAGGCTTGTCCCACCCCTCCCCTAACTTCAAGCTGCATACTCATGGCTACAAGAAACACATTTCTTTCACTTGAGGACAGGAGAAGAGTAAGAGTACTGTATCTTGCCTCTTGGATACCAGCTCAACCACAGTAGGATAAGTCACTGGGCACAGTTGTGAGACCCCTATTCCAGGCTCTAGCTCCTGGATAACATTTCTAGACACTTCCTGAACTAGAAGGGAATCCATACCTTAAAGAGAAGGACCCAGTCCTGGCAGGACCCCCACCTGCTGACTAAAGAGCCTTTGCCCCCTGAATAATCAGCAGCAAAACTCAGGTAGTATGCCATGGGCCTTGGGTGAGACTCTGAGACTTGCTGGCTTTAGGTGAGTCTCAGCACATTGTCAGTTGTGGACGATACAGAAAGAAACTCCTTCTGCCTGAGAAAAGTGGAGGGAAAAGTAGAGGAACTTTATCTTTCACCTTAGGTCCTGCTCAGCTACAGAGGGGTACAGCACCAAGTAGGGTCTTTGGGTCCCCAATTCCATGCCTTGGCTCTTGGGTGGAATTTCTGGATGTGCCCTGGGCCAAAGGGGAGTTCAATGTTAAAGGTTAAGTCCCAGGTCAGACAGCATTTCCCACAAGCTGAATGAAGAGCCATTGTACCTTGGGTGAACATCAGCAGTAGTCTGGGCCTATGGTGGTAGTGGCTATGGAGTGAGGCTTTTCTGACTTGGAAAGGGAAAGGAAGAGTGGGAATGACTGCATCTTGTGATTTGAGTGCCAGTTTGGCCACAATACAATAGAACACCAGGTAGACTTCTGAGGTTTTTAACTCCAGTTTCTGGCTCCTGGACAACACCTCATGACCTGTCCAGGACCTAGGGAAACTCACCACCCTGAAAGGAAGGACACAAGCCAGACTGGCTTCACTGCCTGCTGATTGTAGAGCCCCAGGGCCTTGAACAAACATAGGCTATAGCCAGGTAGTGTTTACAGTGGGCCATGGGTGAGACCCAGTGACGTGCAGCCGTCAGGTCTGAACTAATACACTCCCAGAGATGGTGGCTACAAGGGTACTTGTGTGTCACTCCACCCCTAGCTCTAGGTGGCTCAGAGCAGAGACAGAGAGACTCCATTTGTTTGGAAAAATCTAAGGGACAAGCATAAGAGTCTCTGCCTGGTAATGCAGAGAATTCTTACCCATGACCACCAAGGTGGTACCTCTACAAGTCTGCAAGAACCACAGCATTAGTGGGCTTAGGGTTTCCCCTAAGGCCAATACAGCTTAGATCACAACAGCCACATTCTTTCCAATACCCGGAAACCCTTCCCAAGACAGATGAGTACAAACAAGCTCATACTGAGAGGATTACAATGTCCCCCTCTAACCCTTTAATGCACAGACAGAGACAAACATCCACAAGCATCAAGACCATCCAGGAAAACATGACCTCACCAAACAAGCTAAATAAGGCACCAGAGACCAATCCCAGAGTTACAAAGATATGTGACATTTCAGTTAGAGCATTCAAAATAGCTGTTTTGAGGAATCTCAGAAAAATTCAGGATAACACAGAGAGGGAATTCAGAGTTCTACCAGATACATTTAACAGAGACTGAAATAATTAAAAAGAATTAACCATAAAGTTCAGAGTTGAAAAATGCAATTGGCTTACTGAAGAATGCATCAGAGTATTTTAATAACATAATTGATCAAGCAGAAGAAAGAAATTGTGAGCTTGAATATAGGCTATGTGAAAATACACAGTCAGAGGAGACAACAGAAAAAAGAATAAAAATAACGACACATGCCCACAGGATCTAGAAAATAGCCTCAAAAAGGCAAATCTAGGAGTCATTGGCCTTAGAGAGGAGGTAGAGATAGAGATGAGATTAGAAAGTTCATTTGAAGGAATAATAACAGAGAACTTCTCAAACCTCAAGAAATATATCAACATCCAAGCGCAGGGAGTTATAGAACACTAAGCAGATTTAAACCAAAGAAGGCTACCTCAAGGCATTTAATAACCAAATTCACCAAGGACCAAGGATGAAGAAAGGATGAAAGGATCCTAAGAGCATCGAGAGAAAAGAAACAAATAGCATACAATGGAGCTCCAATATGTCTGGCAGCAGACTTTTCAGTGGAAACCTTATGGGCCAGGAGATAATGGCATGACTCTCTCTCTCTATATATATAAAATATATATTTTAATACATATTTTAATTTATAAATATATATTTAAATATATATATATATATTTTTTTTTAGATGGAGTCCGGCTCACTGCAACCTCCGCCTCTCAGGTTCAAGCAATTCTCCCAGCCTCCCGAGTAGCTGGAATTACAGGCACTCACCACCACTTCCAGCTAATTTTTGTATTTTTAGTAGAGACAGGGTTCCACCATAGCAGTCAGGCTGGTCTCAAACTCCTAACCTCAGGTAATTCACCTGCCTTGGCCTCCCAGAGTGCTGGGATTACAGGCGTGAGGCGTGACATATTTGAAATGCTGAAGGAAAAAAGTTTAGCCTAGAATAGTATATTGGTGAACATATTCTTCAAATATGTAGGAGAAATAAAGACCTTCCTAGACAAACAAAAGCTGAGAGATTTCATTAACACCAGACCTCCTGAAATTATAAAAGGAGAACTTCAGTCAGAAAGAAAATTAATGAGCAACAAAAAATAACCCAGAGATACAAAACTCACTGGTAATAGTAAGTACACAGAAAAACACAGATATAACACTATAACTGTGGTGTGTAAACCGTTCTTATCTTAAGTAGAAAAACTAAAAGATGAACCAATCCAAAATGATAACTACAACTTTTCAAGACATAGACAGTACAATAAGACATAAATAGAAACAGCAAGAACTTGAAAAGTAGGGAGATGAAGTCAAGGAATAGAGTTTTTATTAGTTTTCTTTTTGCTTGATTGTTTATGCAAACAGTGCTAAATTGTTATCAACTTAAAATAATGGGGTGTAAGATAGTATTTGCAAGCCTCATGATAACCTCAAATCAAAAATACATAATGGATACAAAAAAATGAAAAGCAAGAAATTAAATCATATCACCAGAGAAAATTACTTTTACTAAAAAGAAGACAAGAATGGAGTAAAGAAGGAAGAGAAGGCCATAAGACAAACAAACAAAAAAATGATATTCATAAGTCCTTACTTATCAAGAATAACATTGAATGTAAATGATCTAAATTCTCCAGTCAAAAGTCATAGAATGGCCAAATGTATGAAAAAACAAGATCCAAGGATCTGTTGCCTACAAGAAATATACCTCACCTATAAAGACACACATACACTGAAAATAAAAGGATGGAAAAAGATATTCCATGCCAATTAAAACCAAAAAGTACAGGAATGGCTACATGAATATCAGACAAAATAGATTTCAAGACAAAACTGTAAGAGACAAAGAAGGTCACTATATAATGATAAAGGGGGCAATTCAGCAAGATTATATAGTATTCGTAAATATGTATGCACTCAACACTGGAGTACCCAGATATATGAAGTTAATTATTAGCACTAAAGAGAGAGACAGACCTTAACACAATAATAGCTGGAGACTTCCACATCCCACTTTCAGCATTGAACAGATCTTCCAGACAGAAATCAACAAAGAAACATCAAAATTCATCTGCACTATAGAAAAAATGGACCTGATAGATATTTACAGAACATTTCATCCCATGGCTGCAGAATACACATTCTTTTCCTCAGCACATGGATAATTCTCAAGGATAGACCATATGTTATATCATTAAAAAAGTCTTAAAACATTTTAAAAAAACCTGAACCCGTATCAAGCATTTTCTCTGACCACAATGGAATAAAACTGAAAATCAATAACAAGAGGAATGTTGGAAACTATATAAATACATGGAAATTAAACGTATGGTCCTGAATGATCAGTGGATCAATAATGAAATTAGATTAGAGACTAGCCAGGCCATCATGGCGAAACCCTGTTTCTACTAAAAAAAATACAAAAATGAGCCAGGCATGGTGACGCATGCCTGTAGTCCCAGCTACTCAGGAGGCTGAGGCAGGAGAATCACTTGAACCTGGGAGTTGGAGGTTGCAGTGAGCCAAGATCACGCCACTGCACTCCAGCCTGGGCAACAGAGCAAGACTCTGTCTCCAAAAAAAAAAAAAAAAAAAAAAAAAAATAGAATAAAGTAATTATGGAAAAATTTAGAAATATTTTGAAACAAATCATAATGGAAACACAACATACCAAAGCATAAGGGAAACAGCAAAGTCAGTACTAACAGCTATAGTACTGTAGCTATACATGTATCACTAAACATCAAAAAATAAGAAAAACTTCAAATAAACCACCTAACAATGCATCTTGAAGAACTCGAACAGCAAAAGCAAACCAAACCCAATGATTACAGCAGATTTCTTCACAGAAATAGAAACAAAATCCTAAAATTATATGGAACCACACAAGACCCAGAAAAAGTCAATCTAATGTAAGCAAAACAAACAAAAAAAGAGGAATCACATTATTTGACTTTAAATTATCACTACAGAACTATAGTAACCAAAACAGTATGATACTGGCATAAAAACAGACACATAGATCAGTGGAACAGAATAGAGAACCCAGGGATAAATCCATACATCTACAATGAACTCAGTTTTGGCAAAGGTTCCAAGAATATACATTGGGGAAAGGACAATCTCTTTGATAAATGGTGCTGGGGAAACTGGATATCCATATGCAAAAGGATGAAAGTAGGCCCCTATCTCACAACATATATAAAAATCAAATCAAACTAGATTAAAGATTTAAATCTAAGACCTCAAATTCTAAAACTGCTAAAAGAAAACATTGGGGAAACTCTCCAGGACATTGGACTAGGCAAAACTTTCTTGGATAATACCACACAGTCACAGGCAACTAAAGCAAAAATGGACAAATGGTATCACATCATGTTCAAAAGCTTTTGCACAGCAAAGGAAACCATCAGCAAAACGAAGAGACAACTCAAATAATGGGAGAAAATATTTGCAAACTGCATATTTGGGGTTACTGTTGGAGGATAAAATAGTAAAGAGGTAGCTGGAATTCTACTTTTGCTTCTTCCTCATCATTGCCTTGGTACACAGCAGGAGAAATACAGAATTTTGGTGCAGGTGTCTCCAGGAGGCAATTCCTGCCGAGAAAATAGTAGAGCTTTGTATTGTCAAATTAACTAACATGCCAAAAATTGAGAAAAGTAGATTCTCAATACCAGGCACATTTGATACATTTTGAGGCTCTATGAGACAAGAAACAAGAGAGCTAAAATGAGAGCCGCAGTTGAATTGTGTGCTATCTCAAGAAACAAAGGCTACAGTAAATACACCAGGAATACTGAACTAATGATATGAGGCAAATTTTACCATGGTGTCATTTTACTGACTTGGGGAAATTAATGCTCTAGGCTAAAAATCCTGGCTTGGTAGGACAGAGGACACCTGCAGAGAAAGGTGAACTGTAAGCCAACACATGATATTGGGGAGACAAAAGTAGAAAATTGTGGGGTCTCAGCTACTGAACTGGTTCCTTTTTAAACACTGACATAATTCTAAATATTCTCAGTTGCAGAATACTAAAAAGTTGAGGCAAAATTCTGTAAAAAGAGCAAAGAATGTTATGTCATCCTGCAGTACTGAGAGGACACAGACTAGCAGGAGGAGCTTCAATGAATACAAGCATATTTTTACTGAGAAGCCATGAAGGCTAGTAACAGGACAAACCAGAGGTAGACTGAGCCTTATTACAGTGTCAACCAGTACTCAATCCTATTTACTTAGCATGAAAAGGGGGAAATAATCTCAAAGCATAATAACATCATCAGAAAGATAAAATAAAATATTATTAGGTATGCCAAGAGATGACATGACCAAAGCCAAGAGGAAATAAATAGATTTTAATAAAATAATCAAATATAATACATATATTGGAGTTAGCACACAAAGACTCTAAAATTCTTACAATTGTTATGTTCAGAAAAATAGTTAACAAATTATTGAAACTATTGAGTTTCATCAGAGAATTAAAATATACAAGAAAAAACACACAACTGAGATTCTAGAACTTAAAACACAATGTCTAAAACTAGAAAGTTACTGATATGTTTACCACCAAATTAGAAATGGCAGGAGACAGCATGAGTAAACTAGGTACAGATTACTGGAAACCCACAACAATGTACAAAAAAAGACCTATAAAATGTGTAATAAGAGTCAGTGAAAAAGAGAAAGAGAGAGAATGAGAGAGAGAGAGAGAGAGAATGGACCATAGGCAAGATTTGACATGTCTGAGCATCTTCAAAAATCTCTAGGAATCCCTAGAAGGCTACCCTAGGCTTGGTAAAACTAATGAGCAGCAATAAGAAAGAAAAAAATCCTAAAAGCAACAAGAGAGGAGAAAGGACCACATTACCTGCAATGGAAGAAAAATGAGACTCAAGATGGAACACAATGGAATGACACAATTAAAGAACTGAAAGGAAAACCTACTAACCTAGAATTCTTTACCCAGTACAAGTATTTTTCATTGTATCTTGATGGAGGTAAAATAAAGAGGTTTTTCAGACAGAAACTGCCAGAATGTGTTGCCTACAAACTTGCACTAAACATATAAAGCACTTGAAATTCTAGGGCTGTGCGGTTTAAAACCTTGTAAGTCATCAATGCTTAGAACAACACAAAATCAGAACATACTAAAAGTCAATGACTTTCTTTATCAGAGAATTGAAATCACAGGGCAAACCACCACCTTAAAATTAGGAAAGGGACGTGAATACAGAGGCACACCTGAGATCTGCTTACCTAGAGCCAAAGCTGTTGGAGCCATAATCTGCTAGAAACACATAAATGGCCATTTTCATCAACTGCTGGAAGCTGAGAATAGGTAGACAAGCTTGAGAGTGAAAATGCCTGCGGGCCCCATCATTTCATGGATTTTAACTCTAGGAACTCTGCCAGGTTCTCAAAAATCTAATAAAAATGTCCTCTTGATTCTGGCAGGGGGAATGGTAAGTATCCATTTTGAAAACACACCAGAGCATTCTTCATATAGAAAAGACCTACTCTCCAAGGGAAAAGACTTTATCAGAGCATTATCTGACCTGCAGAAAAGACAATTAGCCAACTCCAGCACCATCTATCCTTTCTGCCTCACCCAGAGAAGAAATAAACAAAACTGAGAAAGCTTTTTTTTTTTTTTTTTTTTTGAGACTCTGAGTGTTGCTCTGTCACCAGGCTGGAGTGCAGTGGTGTTATCGCAGCTGCAACCTACACTTCCCAGATTCAAGCGATTCTCCTGCCTCAGCCTCCCAAATAGCTGGATCTACCAGTATGTACCACCACACCCAGCTAATTTTTGCATTATTAGTAGAGACAGGGTTTCACCAGCTTGGTCAGGATGGTCTCCATCTCTTGACCTTGTGATCCGCCCTCCTCGCCTCCCAAAGTGCTGGGATTACAGGCGTGAGCCACCACACCTGGCCTCTGAGAAGCATTTAAAAGGTCACAACTCAGGGATGCAGGCCCACTAAAACACTGATTTTAATCAAAAGATTATCAAAGGCTTCCTCTCTCCCTCACCTTACCACAACATCAATAAGGCAAAAGTGTAAGAACATTGAATTGCAACTAAAAGAGCTGCAAGACACAAAATATGTTTTTAAAGGGATTCTTAGGGAAATTCAAAGATAACAGGAAAGAAAAAAAATAAAGATACTAGAGAAATTGAACCCTCTGGCACCCACAGCTACAGCAAATATTAAACAAAGCTCATCGATATGCTAAGAAGGATAATAGATAAAATCATATAAAATATTCAATTAAAACCAGAGAAGGAAGAAAACGAGAAGAGAAGCAAAGAAAAACTGCAATTACTATAAAATACTCGCAAACATGGTATATATCAATCCAACTATACCAATGATAACTTTAAATGTGAGTGTCCTAAATATTCTAATTAAAAGACAGAGACTGTCATAATAATGAAGAGAAGACACAGGCCAACTAAATGTTGTCTACAACCTGCCTTAATATAAAGATGTTGGGAACAGGCCCCCAAATCTGGCCATAGGCAGGCCCCAAAACTAGCCATAAACAAAATCTCTGCAGCACCATGACATCTCCTGATGGCTATGACGCCCACGCTGAAGGTTGTTAGCTTACCGGAATGAGGGCAAGGAACACCTGGCCCACCCAGGGTGGAAAAACCGCTTAAGGCGTTCCTGAACCACAAACAACAGCATGAGCAATCTGTGCCTTAAGGACATGTTCCTGCTGCAGATAACTAGCCAGAGCCCATCCCTTTGTTTTCCGTTTTAGTTAATCTATAATCTATAGAAACAATGCTTATCACTGGCTTGCTGTCAATAAATATGTGGGTAAAACTCTGTTCATGGCTCTCAGCTCTGAAGGCTGTCAGCCCCCTGATTCCCACTCTGCACTATATATTTCTGTGTGTGTGTGTCTTTAATTCCTCTAGTGCCACTGGGTTAGTGTCTCCATGACCGAGCTGGTCTCAGTGTAAAGCGGCATCTAGGTTAAAGGTAAAGTGATGGAGAAAGATATACCATGGTAACACTAATCAAAAGAATGCTAGAGGCCACGTGTGGTGGCTCATGCCTGTAATCCTACCACTTTGGGAGGCCAAAGCAGGCAGATCACTTGAGGTCAGGAGTTCAAAACCAGCCTGGCCAACATGGTAAAACCCCATCTCCACTAAAAATACAAAAAAAAAAATTAGCTGGGCTTAGTGGTGGATGCCTGTAATACCAGCTGCTCGGGATGCTGAGGCAGGAGAATCACTTGAACCTGAAAGGCAGAGGTTACAGTGATCTGAGATCATGCCATTGCACTCCAGCCTGGGCTACAGAGTGAGACTCTGTCTCAAAAAATAATAATAATAAAAATAAAAGAATACTAGAATAGCTATATTAACTATATACAAAGCAGACTTCAGCACAAGGAAAATTATTAGGGATAATAAGGGGTACTACTTAACAATAAAATGGTCAATTCTCCAAAACAATGTAACAATTGTTAAAGTATATGCAACTAACAACAAAGCATCAAAACACACATTGCAAAAATTGATAGAATTGCAAGGAGAAATAGAAAAATTCATTATTATACTTGAGGACTTCAACATTGCTCTATCAGTAACCCCAACAGTGAAAAAATATCAGGCCGGGCGCAGTGGCTCAAGCCTGTAATCCCAGCACTTTGGGAGGCTGAGATGGGCGGATCACGAGGTCAGGAGATCGAGACTATCCTGGCTAACACAGTGAAACCCCATCTCTACTAAAAAAAAATACAAAAAACTAGCCGAGCGACGTGGCGGGCGCCTGTAGTCCCAGCTACTCGGGAGGCTGAGGCAGGAGAATGGCGTAAACCCGGGAGGTGGAGCTTGCAGTGAGCTGAAATCCGGCCATTGCACTCCAGCATGGGCGACACAGCCAGACTCCATCTCAAAAAAAAAAAAAAGAAAAAAAAGAAAAAATATCATAAAGCATATAGTTGAATTGAACAGCACCATCAATCAATTTGATCTAATTGACATTTATAGAATATTCCATCCATCAACAATAGAATACACATTCTCCTCAAGCTCACATGAAATATTCACCAAGATATGCCATTCTGAGCCACAAAACAACTTAGAAAATTAATAAATAGACATCACACAAAGTATGTTCTTAGATAACAATGGAATGAGACTAGATATGAATCACAGAAAAATAGCTGGAGAATAAATAAATATATATATATATGAGATTAAATAACACCCTTCTAAATAATACATGGGTAAAAGAGGTCTCGAGAAATTTTAAAAACAATTTGAACTAAATGAAAATAAAATACCACTTATCAAAATTTGTGGGATGCAGCAAAATCAATGCTTACAGAGAAATTTATAATATTAAATGTATATACTAGAAAAGAAAAATATCTCAAATAATCTAAGTTTCCACCTTAGGGAATTAGAGAAAAGCAAGCAATTAAAGCCACAGTAAATACTCTTAAGCCAAAATCAAGCCTAAAAAAAACAAAAAAATCACAGCAAATAATTAAATTGAAAAGATAAAATCAATAGAATTAATGAAACGAAAAGCTGGCTTTTTGAAAAGATAAAACATATATAAACCTCTAATTAGACTATCTAAAGAAAAAGTGGTAGGAGTGGGAGGAGAAAGAGAGAGTGAGAGTGAAACCATGAACAAAATTTCTAAACAAAAAATTCTACTGGCAGAATGAAAACGATGCCAAATAGCTACTTTGAAATAGAGGAAGCAATAAAGACCAATTAATAAATAGGGAGGTATTTATAAAATTATATTGCATATTATACAGTTTCATTTGACAGGCCTAAAATAGAAAAAGTATATTGTATATGCAAAATAATAACTGTAATGTGTTGTGGAATTTAAAATCCTACAGAATTAACATGCATGAAAATAGTAAGGGAAATGATGATAGAATTCATAGAATTAGAGTGTTCTAGGATCTAGCATTATCAAGGAAGTGATAAAGACCAATAATTTTATGAGATACATTAAATCATACATCCACTGTCTAGAAATCTCTAAGGTCACCACACAAAGAATAATGAAATAATGTATATACATAAGAATAATTAAAGAATGTATTATGGATAGCAAAATAAAATAATTAAAAATATTTTACTAATTCAAAGAAAGACAAGAATTGATAGAATATTGAACATAAAGAGATCTGTCACATGTAAAGCAAATTGCAAGATGGTAACTATTGACCTAAGTATATAGATAATTCAATTTAAATTGAACAGATATTTCAATAAAATAAGAACCAGACTCATTTTTAATGATATGATAATTAGAAGAGATAAATCATAAATTCTATGACACAGAATATTTCAAAGTAAAGAGATGAGAAGCATTACCAGAGTTATTGGGTGCATTTGATAATAATAAAGGAGACAATCCATCAGATAGACATAAAAATCTTAAGTCTATGTGCACAAAATTACATGTTTGAAAGTATATCAAGTAAAAACTGACATACTAAATGGTGACATAGACAAATCTACAATTATATTAAAGATTTTAATGAACTTTCACCAATAGCTGACAGAAAATAAGGTGTCATTTTTCTTAATTTGGCTTTTACCAAAAGACAAAGCTTGAAACTCTAATGAGAATTTTTCCAGATGAAGAGTGATTATTTGCGATTTTCTCTCCTCTGGAGCTCTCAAATTATAATCCACGTCCATTCTCCGTCCTTGAACCCACAGGGCTCTACAAACTGAGATCTGACCTCTGATACATGTTGTTTTACAGAGTAGCTAATACTTCCAGGAGGAAATGTCCACAAGAATGAAGCAGTAAGATATTGAAGAGAACATTCATTCCCAGGGGAAAAAAGGCGTATTGCAAAACAGGCTTTCAGATACTGAAGCATTACAACAAACAAATCAAAAAGTTTAAATAAATGTAATAATACAAATTAACAATATTAAAAGAGAAACAAGATATTTTCAATGTGAATTATAATAACAACACATTGAAAAAGTGACTTGAAAAATAAGGTGGTTGATAGAAAGGGTACAATGTTTAATGTTGAATTGATATAACTGAAAAATGAATTTGTAATTGTAGGATCCACTTGAATAACTACCCAAAAGGAAGAAGTAAAATGTAAATAAAAACTTTTATTAAATTTAAGAGACATGGAAATTAGAATAAAAATATATACGGGCCGGGCGCAGTGGCTCACGCCTGCAATCTCAGCACTTTGGGAGGCTGAGGCGGGTGGATCATGAGGTCAGGAGATCCAGACCATCCTGGCTAACACAGTGAAACCCCGTCTCTACTAAAAAAACAAAATGCAAAAAATTAGCTGGGCGTGGTGGTGGGAGCCTGTAGTCCCAGCTACTCGGGAGGCTGAGGCAGGAGAATGGCATAAACCCGGGAGGCAGAGCTTGCAGTGAGCCGAGATCGTGCCACTGCACTCCAGCCTGGGCAACAGAGTGAGACTCCACCTCAAAAAAGAAAAAATATATATAATAAATATTTTTATATATATTTATTTTATATATATGTAATAAAACATCAACAATAACAGTTATAGAAATTGAGAGGAGGAAATATTTTTAAAAATGAATATCAATAAAATTTATCTTAGTATTTGCTGGTTGCTGTAACAAAAACACTGCTAAACCACAAATATTTATTTCTCACAGTTCTGGAGACCAAGGACTCTAGGATCAAGACGCCAGCAGATTCAGCCACTGGTGAAAGCTGATTCCTCACACATGGCGCCTTCCGCGTCCTCACATTACAGAAAAGGGATAAACAAGATCCCTCAGGCTTCTTTTAAAAAGGGAAAAAATCTATTCATGAGGGCTTCACCTTCACAACCCTAAAACCTCCTAAAGTCCCCACCTTTTAATACTATAATTTTTTTTTTTTTTTTGAGACCGAGTCTCGCTCTGTGGTCCAGGCTGGAGTGCAGTGGCGCGATCTCGGCTCACTGCAAGCTCCGCCTCCCGGGTTCCCGCCATTCTCCTGCCTCAGCCTCTGGAGTAGCTGGGACTACAGGCACCCGCAACCGCGCCCGGCTAATTTTTTGTATTTTTAGTAGAGACGGGGTTTCACCGTGGTCTTTATCTCCTGACCTTGTGATCCGCCCGCCTCGAGGTTAGGCTTCATTATATAAATTTTGGGGGGACACAAACATTCAGAAGACAGCTAAATAATTTCTAGTGTAAGAGAATTCTTCAAGAGGAGAGATTACTAGAGGAACACACCTGGGTATTAAAGAATATATCAGAGACAACAGAAACTTCTAAAATCTTCAGAAGGAAGGAGCAGATCAAGGAAAATAATCAGATCAACACATTTTTCAATACCACTGGAAGCAATATAAAGAGGGAATCATATTTTGAAGGCATTGAAAAAAATTGAATATAGAGGCTTAAATCTAGCCATGGTAAATCAAATATTAGGGCATGAGAAAAATATTCCCATATACACCATGGAATACTATGCAGCCATAAAAAAGGATGAGTTCATGCCCTTTGTAGGGACGTGGATGCAGCTGGAAACCATCATTCTCAGCAAACTATCGCCAAGAACGGAAAACCAAACACCGCACGTTCTCACTCGTAGGTGGGAATTGATCAATGAGATCACCTGGACCCTGGAAGGGGAACATCACACACTGGGGCCTATTATGGGGAGGGGGGAGAGAGGAGGGATGGCATTGGGAGTTATACCTGATGTAAATGACGAGTTGATGGGTGCAGCACACCAACATGGCACAAGTACACATATGTAACAAACCTGCACGTTGTGCACATGTACCCTAGAACTTAAAGTATAAAAATAAAAATAAAAAAAGAAATAAAGCTCTCCTCTCAAAATTTATTAAAAAAAAAAAAAGAAAGAAAGAAAGAAAGAAAAATATTCCCGTGAGTTAAAAACCTTAGGTTTTCCCCAAAAGAAATTTACATGGAAACAGTTTTAAATACATTTTTCATAACATTTTTAATTATAACATTTTTATATTTCAATAAATATATGCAATGCTACAGAAGACATATGAAGAACAGATTATGTCAGCAAAGTTTATTGTTTTCTTTTAAAATATAGTGAGCATCAGAGAAAACAAAGTATATATTGCCACAGAATAAAATCTTGGCAACATCAAACTAATAAGAACAGAAGGAGAGTGTAGAAGAGGGCCAAGAAAGTATAGTAAATATATCATCTTGTTAGAGGTGAGAGATATTGATAAAAATGAAAATATAAGTAAAATAAGATTTAAAACAGAAAAAGGGCAGAATTACATAATAAAGTGAACTAATAGAATTAGATAAAAGTATATTTAAAAATAGATGAAATATAAATTTTCCGAACTCACTATGCAAGACACATATTAGGATTGGACTTTAAAATAACAAAATCAAGATATATGCTGTTTACAAGATAAAGACACAAAGAATAAAGACCTGTAAAGACTGAATCATTTAAAAAGTGAAAGCATTCTGTCAGGCAAATAGGAACCAAAAGAACCTGGTTTAGGTAAACTACTATCAGAAAATTGTACCAAAACCATACTAATATATAGAAAACTAGGTATGTCCTATATCTTCCCAGCATTTTGCTAGGAGATATTTCTGATATGTGACACAGGGAAGGGGAACCAAAGCAGGGTCTTAGTATGTGGACGGCACAGATATCAGAGTTTGAGGAGGCAGAGGTACTTAGAAATTTGGTAGGCACAGTAACCAAGACATGGGAACCACACAGAAAAAGGGGTCCAGAAATCTTCAAGTTAATTCAAAGAATGAAAAAGAAAGTGTAGGCTGCATGTTCTATGTAGCTCACAAACAAATGGACATGTGTGTCTCAGTTAGCCAGAATAAAGAACCTGTGCAGAACACCTGCAGCCTTCAGAAGGGGCCCCTGAAGGGTCATGCATTAGTAGAGAGCTAAATTAGCTCCAAAGGAAAATCTACTATAAATGTACCATAGGCCGGGCGTGGTGGCTCACGTCTGTAATCTCAGCACTTTGGGAGGCCGAGGAGGCCAGATCACGAGGTCAGGAGATCAAGACCATCCTGTAAATGGTGAAACCCCATCTCTACTAAAAATACAAAAAAAAAAATTAGCCGAGCGTGGTGGCGGGTGCCTGCAGTTCCAGCTACTTGGGAGGCTGAGGCAGGAGAATGGCGTGAACCCAGGAGGCGGCGCTTGCAGAGAGCTGAGATCGGCCACTGCACTCCAGCCTGGGTGACAGAGTGAGACTCCATCTCAAAAAAAGAAAAAATAAATAAATAAAGCACCATAAAGTCAAAAACAAATTTTAAATAACAAAATAGAAAATCTGAATAGCCCCATATCTCCTTTAAAAATTGAATTTACAAGTAAAACACGAGAAGACTACATCCAGATGAATACAATGGTAAATTCTATTCAACATTTCTTAAGAAAAAATACCATTCATATACAAAATGTTTCAAAAAATAGAGGAAGGGGAAACGTGTGCCAACTCAATGAGAAAGTATTACCCTGACACCAAAACCAGGAAAACAAAAACAAAAATAAAAACAAAAAATTACAGACCAATTTCCTTGATGAATAGTTAAAGGCTACTTACCATAAATAACATTTTATATTGTTTCTTTGTTAATAACCCAGGAGATCTGATGTTCTCAAAAGTGATGCACCATAGTAAGATTCTGGATAGCTAATGGTTTGCTGTGAAAATGGATGGTAAGAAAGAAGAATCAACATGATTTTAGGGCATAGTAGATATGGAAGTTTGTAGTCAGGAAATTGATACCATTACAGTTCTTCTTATCCCCAATACAGTAATTTTGTATTTCTTTGTGGGCGTGTTTCATTTCAATTTTACTTTTGATTATATTAATAATACATATTCATTAAAGAAAATTTGGAAAATAAATAAATGATCAATTGTTAAGACTTTAATTTTGTAATCTCAAACTGAAGCGCTAGTAACATTGCACACGTTTCTACACTGTTGTCTGAATGGGACTTACAGGTTCTTCAGAAAGGAGAGCTAGTGTTCTATGACTCTCTTCTGCTTTGCCTTATACTGAGTTTACAATTGTGTTTTATTTACTTTTCACTTAAACTAGATTGCTTTTACTTACAAACATAATAAGCACAGAGATAATTTCATTTAAAAATGTCCATTATAATTTTATCTTGGAATATTTATTTTGGTGGCTTTCGTTACTTCATTTAGGCATGAGGATTTTGTTTCCCATCTGACATTTATCTGATCACGTTGTTAGAATATTGTAGCATCTGCCTGCAATAAAAGTTTCATGCAAAGTACTTTTATCACAATTCCTTAAGGATGGAGGAGTGAGACTTCACTAAGTCTAAAAGAATTGGTTTAGTATTTTTATGCTTGTCTGCTAATAAATATTTAATTGTGGTAGTATTTGCCTGAATATTGCTTTCATTATAACATATAACCTAGCAGAAGGTTTGTGGAGGAACTTTTTCCACTCTCACCTGCCTCAGACAGTTGAAGAATGTTCTAATGACAGATGGCCACAGTAGCTTGGGTCAGCTCAGTTGAAAACAACAACTCCTTATAATCAGGAGTAAGAAATATTACTTCTGTTTCTTCTCCCTTGTCTCCCTTCTCTTGTCTCTTACCAGGAATTCAGAATCTCAGTGTATCTATATAAATATTGTAATGTATTTAGCTTCTATTAAATGGGTTTTTAATGGTTTTCCCAGCTCTAAACAACCTCATAAAAATAAATATAGCATTTTTAAAATTCATAGCTAGATCACTTCTTACTAGAATGCTAGATTGGCCTGAAGATATTTCAATATTTTAAGTAATTTAATTTAAATTTTAAAATATTTAGGTATTAATAGATTCAATTTTTCAATGTTGATTAATTACATTGATTTTTTTCAGTACCTCATGCATAATGATTCTGCTTCTGCAAATAGAAAGCAAGTTGGGTTTTTTTTTTTTTTTTTTTTTTTAGGTAGAAACACATATCACATCTTTTTCTTCTTTGAAACTGCAACTTTAGCTGCCAGCAGAAGTTCCTTGGGGGTTTTAAAAACATCAATCAGTTTCACAGCTGGAGAGAGAGTACTTTTTTAGAGAACAATTTTAGTTAAAAGAAAAATAGGCTTTGTCATTTATGAAAGCACACAACGAGTTAAATTTAAGAAATTGCAAGAAACCGCTTTTCACTCACAACTGACTTTATGTGAAGACAAAAAAAATAATAATAATAAATAGAGTAGGCAAAGTTACTAAACACTTACCTAAAATCTTTACATCCCAGTTTTCTCTCAGGACTGCAAATAGTAAAGTGTGATATGGCCACAGGGCAGACTTGGCATGGGGATGCTATCTGTTCAATTCTGCCAAAAAAAAAAAAAAAATCCCTGATATATGAGTATTAAGTCAAAAGCACTCCATTATTTGTATTTCTCCCTTAGTTGAAATGTCTGAGCCTCAAGTCTGAATCTTCACAGAAAAGGAAAATCCAAAATCTCAAGTGAAAGCATTACTTAGCATTGACTTAGGTTAGAAATTGTATTTTATTTACCTGTTGCATGAACTAGATTATTTTTATTCACAATCATAATAAGCAAAAAGATAATATCATAAAGAGATCTCCATTATAATTGTATCTTGAAATATTTATTATAGTTGTTATTAGTTCATTTAGGCAGAATATTGTAGTTTATTGCTTGTATCTTTGCATTTTACAGGAAAATATGTTTTTTAAAGGGATGATTATTTGACATACATAGTAAAGCTTGGTTAATGGGAATTTTGTTTTTACCAGTATTTTAAAGGAGACAATTTCCTTCCCTGTGTAATTGCCACAATATTTTGATGAGTATGCAAAGGAATCAGATGATACTTTTAGACAATTAAGATAAATGTAAAAATGCACTACTGAATAAAGCTCATTTTTGTTTGTTTGTTTGTCTGTTTTGTTGTTTTGAGATGGAGTCTCTCGCTCTTGTCACCCAGGCTGGAGCGCAGTGGCGTGATCTCGGCTCATTGCAACCTCCGCCTCCCGCGTTCAAGCAATTCGCCTGCCTCAGCCTCCCGAGTATCTGGCATTACAGGTATGCACCACCACACCCGGCTAATATTTGTATTTTTAGTAGAGACAGGGTTTCACCCTGTTGGTAAGGCTGGTCTCGAACTCCCGATCTCAGGTGATCCACCCGCTTTGGCCTCTCAAAGTGCTGGGATTACAGACAGGATTACAAGACTACCCAGTGTGTAGTCTTTTATCCCTCACCTGCCTTGCACCTTTCCCCTCGAGTCTCCAAATTCCATTATATCATTCTTATGCCTTTGTATCCTCATATCTCAGTTCCCACTTATAAGTGAGAACATACAATATTTGCTTTCCCATTCCTGCGTTATTTCACTTGGAATAATGGTGTCCAACTCCATGCAAACTGCTGCAATGCCATTATTCATTCCTTTTATGGCTGGGTAGTATTCTCTCTATATATATATACACACACACACACATATCTATGTATATTTACACACACATATATGTATGTATACACACACACACATTTTCTTTTTTCACTTGGTTGATGGGCATTTAGGTTGGTTCCACACTTTTGCAATTGCAAATTGTGCTGCTATAAACATGCATGTGCAAGTGTCTTTCTTATATAATGACTTATTTTCCTATGGTTAGATATCCAGTAGTGAGACTGCTGGATTGAATGTTAGTTCTACTTACAGTTCTTTAAGGCATCTCCATTCTGTTTTTCATAGTAGTTACTAGTTTACATTCCCACCAGCAGTGTGAAAGTGTTCCCTTTTCACCACATCCACACCAACATCTATTATATGTTGATTTTTTAATTATCACACTTTTTAGAGAAGTAAGGTGGTATCTCATTGTGGCTCTAATTTGCATTTCCCTGATAGTGATGTTGAATATTTTTTCATATGTTTCTTGGCCATTTGTGTGTCTTCTTTTGAGAATTGTCTACTTGTTCCTCTGCCCACTTTTTAAAAATTTTATTTTATTTTAAGTTCCAGGATACATGTGCAGAACGTGCAGGTTTGTTACATAGGTATACATGTGCCATGGTGGTTTGCTGCACCCATCAACCCATCACCTAGGTATTAAGCCCCACAGACATTAGCTATTTGTCTAGATGCTCTCCCTCCACCCACCCCACCAACAGGCCCCGGTGTGTGTTGTTCCCCTCCCTGTGTCCATGTGTTCTCATTGTTCAACTCCCACTTATGAATGAGAACATGTGGTGTTTGGTTTTCTGTTGCTGTGTTAGTTTGCTGAGAATAATGGCTTCCAGCTTCATGCATGTCCCTGCAGAGGACATAATCTCATTCCTTTTTATGACTGCATAGTATTCCAGGGTGTAGAGATACCACATTTTCTTTATCCAGTCTATCATTGATGGGCATTTGGGTTGATTCCATGTCTTTGCTATTGTGAGTAGTGCTGTAGTAAGCATACGTGTGCATGTATCTTTATAGTAGAATAATTTATATTCCTTTGGGTATATACCCAGTCATGCAGTTGCTGGGTCAAATGGTATTTCTGGTTCTAGATCTTTGAGGAATCGCCACAATGTCTTCCACAATGGTTGAATTAATTTACGTTCCCATGAACAGTGTAAGAGCGTTCTTATTTCTCCACAGCCTCGCCAGCATCTGTTGATTCTTGACATTTTAGTAATCGCCATTCTGACCGGTGTGAGATAGTGTCTCATTGTGGTTATGATTTGAATTTCTCTAATGATGAGTGATGTTGAACTTATTTTCACAGATTTGTTGACTGCATAAATGCCTTCTTTTGAGAAGTGTCTGTTCATGTCATTTGCCCACTTTTTGATGGGGTTGTTTTCTTCCTGTGAATTTGTTTAAGTTCCTTGTAAATTGTGGATATTAGACTATTGTCAGATAGGTAGATTGCAAAAATTTCCTCCCATTCTGTAGGTTGTCTGTTCACCCTGATGATAGTTTCTTTTGCTGTGCAGAAACTGTTTGGTTTAATTTGATCCCATTCATCAATTTTTGTTTTCGTTGTATTTGCTTTTGGGGTTTTAGCCATGCATTCTTTGCATAAGCCATCTAGAAGAGATTTTCCAACGTTATCTTATAGAATTGTTATGGGGCCAGGTCTTAGATTTAAGTCTTCAACCCATCTTGAGTTAATTTTTGTATAATGTGTGAGATGAGCATCCAGTTTCATTCTTCCACATGATGCTTGCCAATTATCCCAGCACCATTTGTTGAATAGGGTGTCCGTTCCCCACTTTATGTTTCGGTATGCTTTGTCAAAGACCAGTTGGCTATAAGTCTTTGGCTTTATTTCTGGGTCCTCTATTCTGATCAATTGATCTACATGCCCATTTATATACCAGTACCATGATGTTTTGGTAACTCTAACCTTGTAGTATAGCTTGAAGTTGGGTAATGTGATGTCTCCAGATTTGTTCTTTTTGCTTAGTTCTGCTTTGTCTACGCAAGCTGCTTTTTAGTTCCATATGAATTTTAGAATTGTTTTTTCTAGTTCTATGAAGAATTATGATGGTATTTTCTGGGAATTGTATTGAATCTGTAGATTGCTTTTGGCAGTACGGTCATTTTCACAATATTGATTATACACATCCATGAGAATGGGATGTGTTTCCATTTGTTTGGGCCATCTATGATTTCTTTCAGCAGTGTTTTATAGTTTTCTTTCTGGAGATATTTCATTATTTCACCTTCTTGATTAGGTATATTCCTAATTTTTTGTTTTGTTTTGTTTGTTTTCTTTTGGTTTTTCTTTTTGCAGCTGTTGTAAAAGGGATTAAGTTCTTGATTTGATTTTCAGCTTGATCACTGTTGATGTATAGTAGTGTTACTAATTTGTGTAAATAGATTCTGTATCCTAAAACTTTACTGAATTCATTTATCAGATCTAGGAGGTTTTCAATGAATCCTTAGGGTTTCCTAGGTACACGATCATATCATCAGCAAACAGCAACAGTTTGACTTCCTCTTTTCCAATTTAGATGCCTTTTATTTCTTTCTCTTGTCTTATTGCTGTGGCTAGGACTTCCAGTACTATGTTGAATAGAAGTGGTGAAACTGGGTATCATTGTCTTGTTTCAGTTCTCATGGGTAATGCTTTCAACTTTTCCCCATTCAGTATAATACTCAGTGTGGGTTTGTCATAGATGAGTTTTATTACTTTGAGGTATGTCCCTTCTGTGCCAATTTTGCTGAAAGTTTTTATCATAAAGCGATACTGGATTTTGTCAAATGCTTTTTCTGCATCTACTGAGATAATCATGTAATTTTCATTTTTAATTCTATGTGATGTATTACATTTATTGACTTGTAAAAGTTAAACCATCCCTGCATCCTTGGTATGAAACCCACTTGATCATGGTGTATTATCTTTTTGATATGCTGTTGGACTAGCTAGTATTTTGCTGAATATTTTTCATCTATGTTCATCATAGGTATCAGTCTGTAGATTTCTTTTTTGTTATGTCCTTTCCTGGTTTTGGTAGTAGGGTGATACTGGCTTCACAGAATGATTTAGGGAGCAGTCCCTCTTTCTCTATCTTTTGTAATAGTTTCAGTAGAATTGGTACCTATTCTTCTTTAAATGTCTGAAAGAATTCAGCTTTGAACCTATCTGGTCCTGGGTTTTCTTTTGTTGTTGGCAATTTGTTTGTTATTCTTTCAATCTCATTACTTGTTATTAGTCTGTACAGAGTTTCTATTTCTTCCTGATTTAATCTATGAGGGTTGTATGAATATGTTTTCAAGAATTTATCTATCTCCTTTATATTTTCTGGTTTGTGCTTATTTCTGGTTTGTGCTCCATATCCTCTAGATTTTTCTGGTTTGTGTTCATAGTAGCCTTGAATAATCTTTTGTATTTTTGTGATATCATTGTAATATCTCCCATTTCATTTCCAACTGAACTTATTTGAGTCTTCTCTCTTCTTTACTTGGTTAATGTCTCTAACAGTCTATCAATTTTGTTTATCTTTTTTGTTTTTTTATTTCTGTTTTTGTTTTTTTTTTTGTTTGTTTGTTTGTCCTTTTAGTTTCAATTTCATTTAGTTCTGCTCTGATCTTTGTTGCTTCTCTTCTTCTGCTGGGTTTGGGTTTGGTTTGTTCTTGTTTATCTAGTACCTTGAGGTGTGACCTTATTTTGTCTATTTGTGCTCTTTCAGATTTTGTGATGTAGGTACTTAATGCTATATCGCAAAGCTGTTAGCTTTCTTCCTAGTACCCCTTTTGCCGTATTCCAGAGCTTTTGATAAGTTGTATCACTATTATCATTCAGTTCAAATAATTTTTAAATTTCCATCTTGATTTTAGTGTTGACCCAAAGATTATTCTAAGAGTAGGTTATTTCATTTCCATGTATTTGTATAGTTTTGAAGGTTCCTTTTGGAGTTAATTTCCAGTTTTATTTCATTGTAATCTGATAAGATACTTGATATTATTTAGATTTTCTTAAATTTATTGAGACTTGTTTTGTGGCCTATCATATGGTCTACCTTGGAGAATGTCCCGTGTGCTGATGAAAAGAATGTACATTCTGCAGTTATTGCATTCTACTTAGAATTTATTTGCCAGAATTCTCAAATTTTATAACTCAAATTTTCTAAGTTTTATATCATTGATTTAAATGATGTACTTTTTCCATTAGCAACAACAACAAAAATCAACTGAATTGGAAATAAAATAGCCTAATGGTGAATGGAGAAGTCAGCAGGGAATGGTATAAAGAGGTAAAGTCTCAGTTGAGCACCTACATGAAATGATTCCAGGCACTTCAATTTTGAACATCACAGATACATAACTATCATTTTCCAGGTTTTAGAAATAAGGAAACTGGGGATCAAGATATTAGGTAACATGCCTCAAAGCAGTTAATAAATGCAGAGCTATGGCATTCAAAGTCAGGACTCACTGACTTCAAGGCCTCTGAGATGACTAAATAAAATGTTGTAATCCTTTTGTATAGTCCTATAGTGGGGCACCGGAACCTTCTCCATCAACAACTGTTGTGTACCCATTGTAGGCCACTGCCCTGCCTGGGGAACCACACCTCTGAGTTTTCACATCACCAGATCCCCCACAAAGACACCCCGCAACCAGCTTTGACTCTGGCAATCACAGGAGACCACTGGGTCCCTACGGAGCTGTGGGTTCCCTGCAGATCTATCCTTCTGAGCAGGCTTCTCTTAAAGAAGGGGGTCCCAGCCTACTAAACACCTCCTTGGGAGAAATGAAATGCAGGCATGTGCCAATCATCGAGGGAGGTGGCACTGGCTTCCGGGAACAGATGGGGAGTGGGGGTTATCTTCTGCTCCCACTGCCTGCTGTTGCGGATGCAGCAGAGGCTCTCCCTACTGGAGGCCAGCATGTGTGCACACAGAGAAAGTCTTTCCAGTGCTTAATGTAGTGGCGGCATTCCCGTTTTACATGAGCCTGCACTTCATGGGCTTCCATGAAGAGGGGAGCCCATCTACCCCTCCTTACACACAATGTCACCATCAGAGGAATGGAGGGCAGACACATCACAGTGTTGCTGCTCTGGACTGGGAGAAGAGTCTCTGCATTAAGCCTATTCTTGTAAGAGTGGCAAGAGGGGCATTTACATGGTCCTCAGCCATGGCCAGGAGAAAAAAAAAATGATATTTTTGTAAACTGACAAGGGCATGATAAGAAAGAGGATGGCATTCCTGCCTGCCGAGGACAAAGAGCAGAGTCCCACCCTTCTCTATCCCTGAGGCCTCAGCACCCCCCAACATGAGCTCTCCCTCACCTGCCTGATCAAGGCAGATGTCTCCTCTCATTGTCAGGCTGTCCTAGAGTGAGCAGGTTTTACTCCTAAGTGCCACCGACTGGACGGGAGATTGAACTGCACCACCAAATACAGTGCTAAATCCCATTACTGGGTATATACCCAAAGGTACGTAAATCTTTCTATTATAAAGATATATGTACACATATGTTCATTGCAGCACTGTTCACAATAACAAAGACATGGAATCAACCTAAATGCCCATCAATGATAGACTGGATAAAGAAAATGTTATACATGTACACCATGGAATACTATGAAGCCATAAAAAGGATGAGATCATGTCTTTTGCAGGAAGATGGATGGACTTGGAAGCCATTATCCTCAGCTTCCAATTAACTAACTATCCAATTATCCAAACTAACACAGGAACAGAAAAGCAAACACAGCATGTGTTTACTTATAAGTGGGAGCTGAATGACAAGATCACACAGGTACATGGGGTTAAAAACAACACACACTGGTGCCTGTTGGAAGGGGCTGGGGGGAGGGAGAGCATCAGGAAGAATAGCTAAAGTATGCTGGGGTTAATGCTTAGGTTATGGGATGATCTATGCAGCAAATCACCATGGCACACCTTTACCTATGAAACAAACCTGCACATTCTGCACATGTACCCCTAAACTTAAAATAGAAGTTGGAAAGAAAAGCTGCTGTCATAAAGGCATAGTGCTAATGTACAAGAAAAGCTTCTTGAAACCTTTACATTCTCAGCCCTGCAGGACAAAATGTGTCAGTTCATACATCCAATACATCGCTACAACAAGCAGCATTTGAGAAAGCCACTGCACAAAAGCCATCTACAAGCAAAGAACACATAAAGATCCTTGGTTTCCTGAAAACATCCAGAAATGAAGCCAAACAACCAAACATAATATACATTACAGTTGTATCATCTAGGAAAAAAAGAATAAAAATGTAAAATTCCCATCCAAGTGATAGCAAAATCAAAAATAAGCAGCAGTTTCTTTAGATGAGCCGGAATGAGTACAGGAATCCTGGCAGTACAAAAAGGCAGAATATTTTTACAGCTATAAAGAACTTCACTAGCTCTCTGGCAATGGATCTGAACTAAAATAAAAATTCTGAAATGACAGATAAATAATTCAAAATATAGATTGCAAAGAAACTCAATGATATCCAAGAGACAGTTGAAAAAACATACACACACACAAACATACACACACACACACACACGAAAAAAAGACTTAGGATATAAAAGATTAAATAGATATATTTTTAACAAAGTAGAACTTCTGGAATTGAAAGATTGACAAAATAAATTTCAAAATTCAGTTGAAAGCTTTAAAAATTGACTAGAAAAAGCAGAAGAAATAAATTTAAAGCCTGAAGACCAGTCTTTCAAATTAATCCAGTTGGAAAAAATAAAGAAAAATATATTTGAAAATGAACAAGTACTTTGAAAAATATGGTATTATGTAGAGTAACCAAACATGCAACTTAACAAGCATTTCTGAGAGAGAAGAAGAAAAAGATAGCAACTTGGAAAACATATTTGAGCGAAAAATTCAGGAAAATTTTCCTAATTTTGCTACTGAGGTGGAAACAAGAAATTAGAGAATATCCATGAAATACTATAAAAGATGAACATCACCAAGGTATATATTCATCAGACTATCCAAGGTCAATGCTAAAGAAAAATATTTTAAAGACAGCTAGAGGAAAGGGCTAAATCATCTATAAAGGTAAACTCATCAGACTAATAGAAGACTTCTCAGCAGAAACATTACAAGTTAGAAGATTTAGCCTTCTTCAAGTAAAAAAAAAAAAAAAATGCCAGCCAAGAATTTTATATCCTGCCAAAATAAGTTTCATAGATGAAGGAGAAATATTGTCTTTCCCAGACAAGCAAACAGTAAGGAATTCATCACCACCAGACCAGACCTACAAGAAATGCTCAGAGGAGTTTTAAACACGGAAATGAAAGGATAATACTTGCTGTCATAAAAGCATGTGTACAAAGTACAAAGTACAAAATTCAGATTCTATAATGCAGTTACACAATTGAGACTCAAAACAACTAGCTAAGAAAAGCATGACAAGGATGAAACCTCACATATCGATATTAACCTTGAATGTAAATAGCCTAAATTCACTACTTAAAAGATATAGATTGGAAAATTATTTGAAAACAAAACAAAACAAAACAAAAAAAAACAAGAACCAACCATCTTCTCCCTCCCAGAAACCCACCTAATGAGTAATGACACCCCAGACTCAAAGTAAAGGGATAGAGAAAGACATATCACACAAATGGAAAACAGAAAAGAGTAGAGCTAGCTATTCTTATATCAGGAAAAAAAAAAGACCTTAAATCAATCACGGTAAAAAATAAATACATTCATATGTACATACATACAAAGAAGTGCATTATATGACAAAGAGTTCAATTCAACAAAAATATTTAATGATCCTAAATATATATTTACCCACCACTGAAGCATCCAGATTTATAAAACTAACAAAACTGAACATAAGAGATAGACAGCCATACAATAATAGAGGGCTATTTCAACATCTCATTGATAGCATTAGACAGATCATCAAGGCATAAAACAAAGAAATTGGGACTTAGATTGGAGTTTTGACCAAACGGACCTAATAGACATCTACAGAACATTCCACACAACAACCACAGAATATGCATTCTCATAAGACGTGTACTGCTGGATTTGGGTTGCTAGTATTTTGTTGAGAATTTTTGTGCCTATTTTCATCAGGGATATTGACCTGTAAGTTTCTTTTTTGTTGTGTCCTTGCCAGATTTTGGTATCAGGATGAGAGTAGCTGGGCCTGGTGGCTCATGCCTGTACTCCCATCACTTTCAGAGGCCAAGTTGGAAGGATGGCTTGAGCACAGGAGTTCAAGAAACACAGCCTAGGTAACATTCAGACCTCGGATAGTCTCATGACTATATACCTTGGTGATGTTCATCTTTTATAATATTTCACAGGTGTTCTCTAATTTCTTGTTTCTGGGGGTCTACTTTGATAGCAAAATTGGGTAAATTTTCCTGAATATTCCTATGCTTCAGAAAGAAGAAGAGCTGGTACTGGCATGGGGCATTCTTGAAAAGTGGCCATATGTTTGGTCACAAAGCAAGCCTCGATAAATTCAAAAAAAATCAAAATCATATCAAGTATACTCTTGGACCACAGTAGGATAAAATTGGAAATTAATATCAAGAAGAATTCTCAAAACCACACAAATACATGGAAACTAAACAATTCGAATGTTTAGTTTAGCTCCTGAATGACTTTTGGGGAAACAACAGAATTAAGGCAGATGCTTAAAAATTTTGAAACAGCTTTCTACTTATGGCTAGCCAATTTTCCCAGCACCATTTATTAAATAGGGAATCCTTTCCCCATTCCATAAGTAGAAAGCTGAAACTGGATCCTTTCCTTACTCCTTATATGAAAATTAATTCAAGATGGATTAGAGACTTAAATGTTAGACCTAATATCATAAAAACCCTAGAGGAAAACCTAGATAGTACCATTCAGGACATAGGCATGGGCAAAGACTTCATGTCTAAAACACCAAAAGCAACGGCAGCAAAAGCTAAAATTGACAAATGGAATCTCATTAAACTAAAGAGCTTCTGCACTGCAAAAGAAACTACCATCAGAGTGAACAGGCAACCTACAGAATGGGAGAAAATTTTTGCAATCTACTCATCTGACAAAGGGCTAATATCCAGAACCTACAAAGAACTCAAACAAATTTACAAGAAAAAAACAAACAACCCCATCAAAAAGTGGGCAAAGGATATAAACAGACATTTCTCAAAAGAAGACATTAATACAGCCAACAGACACATGAAAAAATGCTCATCATCACTGGCCTTCAGAGAAATGCAAATCAAAACCACAATGAGATACCATCTGGTGCCAGTTAGAATGGCGATCATTAAAAAGTCAGGAAACAACAGGTGCTGGAGAGGATGTGGAGAAATAGGAACACTTTTACACTGTTGGTGGGATTGTAAACTAGTTCAACCATTATGGAAAACAGTATGGCGATTCCTCAAGGATCTAGAACTAGATGTACCATATGACCCAGCCATCCCATTACTGGGGATATACCCAAAGGATTATAAATTATGCTGCTATAAAGACACATGCACACGTATGTTTATTGCAGCACTATTCACAATAGCAAAGACTTGGAATCAACCCAAATGTCCATCAGTGACAGATTGGATTAAGAAAATGTGGCACATATACACCATGGAATACTATGCAGCCATAAAAAAGGATGAGTTTGTGTCCTTTGTAGGGACATGGATGCAGCTGGAAACCATCATTCTTAGCAAACTATCATAAGAACAGAAAACCAAACACCGCATGTTCTCACTCATAGGTGGGAACTGAACAATGAGATCACTTGGACTCGGGAAGGGGAACATCACACACCGGGGCCTATCATGGGGAGGGGGGGGGGGGGAGGGATTGCATTGGGAGTTATACCTGATGTAAATGACGAGTTGATGGGTGCTGACGAGTTGATGGGTGCAGCACAGCAACATGGCACAAGTATACATATGTAACAAACCTGCACGTTATGCACATGTACCCTAGAACTTAAAGTATAATAATAAAAAATAATTAAAAAAAAAATTTTGAAACAAGTGAAAATAGATACACATACCAAAACTTCAGCAAATAGCAAAAGCGCTGTTAAGAGGAAAGTTTACAGCACTAAAATCTTACATCAGAAAGATTAAAAAGATATCAAATTAATAACTTAGTATCACACATCAAGGAACTAGAAAAACAAGAACAAACCAAACCAGTGTTAGAAGAAGTAAAGAAATAACAACAGTTAGAGCTAAACTAAATGAAATTGAGACCAAAAAAATTCAAACAAAGAATAAATGAAACAAAAGTTTGGTTCTTGGAAAGGATAAACAAAATTGACAGACTGCTAGATAGATTAATCAAGAGAAAAAGAGGGAAGGCCAGGCACGGTGGCTCATGCCTATAATTCCAGCACATTGGGAGGCCAAGGCGGGTGGACCACAAGGTCAGGAGTTTGAGACCAGCCTGACCAACATGGTGAAACCCCGTCTCTACTAAAAATACAAAAATTAGCCAGGCATGGTGGTGCGCACTGGTCATCCCAGCTACTCAGGAGGCTGAGGCAGGAGAATTACTTGAACCTGGGAGACAAAGGTTGCAGTGAGCCAAGATCGTGCCACTGCACTC
This sequence comes from Papio anubis, assembly GCF_008728515.1. NCBI lineage: Eukaryota > Metazoa > Chordata > Mammalia > Primates > Cercopithecidae > Papio > Papio anubis. The sequence continues at coordinate 25,565,913 of NC_044994.1, forward strand.
TGGCCTTGGTAACAGAAAGAGTTCGTCTCAAAAAAAAAAAAAAAAAAAAAAAAAAGATGGAAGACAAATAAGCAGAATGAGAAATGACAAAGGTGGCATTATAACTGATACCACTGAAATACAAAAGATCCTCAGATATGACTATGAATATTCTCTATATGCAAACACTAGAAAACTTAGAGGAAATGGAAAAATTCCTGTAAACATACAACTTGTCAAGATTAAACCAGGAAGAAAATGAAATCCTGAACAGAGGAATAATAAATTATGAAACTGAAGCAATAATTTTAAAAATCCCCAACCCCAAAAAAAAAAAGCCCAGCACCAGACAGATTCACAGCTGACTTCTACCAGAGGTACAAAGAGCTGATGCCAATCTTAATGAAACTTTTTGAAAAAATAGAGGAGAAGGGATTTCTCCCTCATTGTATGAAAGCATTTCATTCTTTTGTATTTATTTTTATTTTCTTGTAGAGATGGAGTCTTGCTATGTTGCCCGGGATATGTTGCTTGAACTCCTGAACTCAAGTCATCCTCTCACCTTGGCTTCCAAAAGTGCTGGGATTATAGGTGTGAGCTACTATGCTTGGCCACTTTCATCTCAATACCAAAATCTGTCAAGGACACAGCAAAAAAATAAAACCTATAGGTCAATATCTCTGATGAACACAGACACAAAAATCCTGAACAAAATACTAGCAAACCACATCCAGCAGCACATCAAAAAGATAATTCATCACAATCAAGTGGATTTTATTCCAGGGATACAAGGATGGTTAAACATATGCAAATCAATAAAAGTGATTCATCACATAAACATAATTTAAAACAAAAAACATATGATCATCTCAATAGATACAGAAAAAAGCATTTGATAAAATCCAACACCCCTGCATGATAAAAATCCTAAACAAACTAGGCATCAAAGGAGCATAGCTAAAGTAATAAAGGCTGTATACAACAAACCCACAGCCAATATCTTACTGAAAGAGGAGAAGTTGAAAGCATTTTCAACTTATACCCTGTTGATGGGAATGTAAATTAACTCAGCCACTATTGAAAATGATATGGAAATTTCTCAAAGAACTAAAAATAGAACTACTATTCAACTTAACAATCCCACAACTGAGTATCTACCTAAAGGAAAAGAAACCATTTTATGGAAAAGTCACCTGTGCTGTTATAACAGCAGTATTCACAATAGCAAAGTTATGGAATCAACCTAAGTGTCAATCAATAAAGGAAATGTTTTACATATACACATATATATGTGGAATACTAGACAGCCATAAAAATGAATGAAATCCTGCCTTTTGCAGCAATGCGGATGGAGCTGGAGGCCATTGTCCCAAGTGAAATATTCAGAAACAGAAAATAAAATACCACATGTTCTCATTTATAAGTAGGAACTAAACAAGAGGTACATGTGGACATAAAGATGGAAATAATAGACTTTGGGGACTCCAAAAGAGAGGAGGGTTGGGGGGCAAGGAGGGGTTTAAATCCTACCTACTGGATTCATATTCACTATGGGTGATGAGTTTACTAGAAGCCAAAATCTCAGCATTAGGCAATCCATGTAACAAACCTGCATGTATATCCCTAAATTTAAAATGGAACTACATTAAATTTAAATAAAATACTTTTTTCAAAAATAAAAAGCACATAAAATTAATACCAGAAGTTTTTTCCCTTATGACTCTATTATCGAGTCTAATGTTGTCATGATTATCTCTACACACATTTGTTATCACTAGTCTCACTCTGGGGATGCAGAGAAGTAAAAAAAGAATTGACTCAGTGCAGCTGTTATTTATTTCTGAGGCTAGTACAAATTTAACAAGGTGCCAAAGGTCTTCTACTTCCAATTAGCACCAAAACTAAAGTATCTGAATACTTATTTACCTGAAGGACCTCGCCAATTAAGACATATTTATTTAAAAGAAAAAAAAAATAGATGCAACTAAGTGTATCCAAATGAATCTTTTATTTTGAATTCCAGAATATCATTGTACCGGTGAACAAGTAACCATGTCTTCAGTATATATCTATATACATGTATATTTATTTATGTATTGCCTAAGGGGACTGTTATGTATCTTTCTCCACTGAATAAATGCATATTTAGTTGTGTTTATAGAAGAATAGAAGAACATTTGGGCACAAAAAAGGAGGGTATTCAAGGGCAAGTGTGACTCTCTGACCTGAGATTTACAGCCTCCCCTTGATGTGGAGACAGTTATGCATATAAATCTTCGTGCACTGAGAAGTGAATCTATTCCCTATGCTCTGTGTTAGGTGCGGGGAAAGAGAGTGCAGCAAGAACAGATGTGGCCATTCGCTCAGTTACCCAATGAAAACAAGTAATTGCCATGGCAACTAGAAAATATCATGTGGGACACAGACCGACCTCTAAAAATCAGAGTGCTTTATGCTATAGGAATTGCATATGTATACTCGCTTGTGAAGTAGATTTCCTTCCTATGCGAGAGTACTACAGTGTTATGACAATTACAATTTTTTTCTTTCTCCCTCCAATACCCTGTAGTTTTACTTGGATCACTAATCGAACAAACTAGAAAGAAGGCATAGTCCTTGATGTTAGAACTAGGAAACCTACCATTAAAATGTATAAATAAATGGTGAACTGCCACAGAAAGATGAAAGGACTCCTACTTTCAAACAGCTCAGGGAATAAAAAGCTCAGGTTATGTTTGAGAGCATTTCAGCTGCCCTTCAAAATAGCTGCACACTGACCCAAAGCTATCTTCTTAGTCATATGTATTTAATCCCCATATCAACCACAAGCTCTTCCTGTAAAAAAATAACAAGAGAACTGAATAAATAAATGGATTATTATTCCTAACGGATGTGTATCTATAATATAGATATAATAAAGGAAAAAGTAAGTAAGTAAGCATTTACAAATTTTAGTAATTTTCCAGCTACAGGAATACGTTGTAAGCATATAATTCAAACAAGATAATTACAGTGTAATTATTCCATGGTTAACATTCTTCGTAATATGAAAAACATCCAAAAATTAACTCTTGTATGTGGAAACCTGGGATTTGTTCAGCCTTTACTAGAGAATTTCTCTGAATGTGGGAACAGTTTGCTGGGAGTTGAAATTGGTAGATTCATTTCCGTTTGGTTTCCCTGCCACCTGCAGAGTGGAGCCCACAGGAAAAGCAGCATGTGTGGTTAATGTGCACGCTTGCCCTTCTCCTTAACTCGCTGGCTTAGAGAACCTAAGTTAATTGATGTGTTCCTACCTTCTCCCATCGTGAAGAAGGCTGATGTTACCTAAAAATCTGAGTACTGAGTCCGTTGTCACTCTCCTGAAAGGAAAGGATATAGGCCATTTAAGAATAACACTAACTTTAAATCTGAAAAGTGAAAACGTCCAAGTTCTTAGAGATACTTAGATTGTGGCTCAATAGAAAGTGCTCTGAACTAGGAATAAATAGAGGTCAGTTCTAGCTGTGTGTTCCCCAGGATCCGTGGCTTTTGGTCACAATATTTCCTGGACTTTATTTCTACTGCGTGTAAAGGGAGGAAAAGGCCATCTCTAAGGGTCCTTTCTGCCCTAGGATGTAGAAACTTTCTAAAACTAGTCTTTAATCAGTAACATATAGTTCTATGTGCCTTATGAATTCAAAGCTTACTAATATTATTTACTGAAGAAGCATAATAATAATTATAATGGATTCTCAATAAGGACGTTGTTTGAAACACATTTTACCTAAAAAATAAAATACTACTTCTCAACCTGAATGTCAAGTTGGAATTATATTGAAGAAATGGAACAAGAATTATTATTATACTTTCATGGTCAATCAGAAAAAACATTATAATCTAAATTCATAATAATTAAAAACAAGGTGTATGTATAAAACACCATCATCAAAGTTAAAAGACAAGTAACACACTTAAAGATATTTGCAGTATAGTAAACACAAATATTGTATCTAGAATACAAAAAACAATTCTTGCAGATAAGTGAGTAAAGGACAAAAGATCCAAAAATAACGAACAAAGGATATGAATAGGAAATTCACAAAAGAGGAAGTCTGAGTATCAACTAACACCATAATGAAACATGACACTCATTAGGTTAACAATTGTTAAATGTTTGACATTATTACGTATTGGCTAATAAGTGAAGAAGCTGAAACTACTCACAACTGGTGAGAGTATACATTGGTATAACAACTTTGTTCAACACATTAATGGAGTCTAGCTAGATTAAAAATATGCATACCCTATGATCTAACAATTTTAAAGTTATCTTCCCTAATGAAAAAAACACCCCCATATGGTTATAAAAAGTAATATATACAAAGTTTTTTACTGTAAAATTGTTTGTAACAGCAAAAAACTAGCTATCAATATGGAAGTCGATTTAAGAATGTAGATTAGCAGAATAATAGCATACAGTAGAAAATTATTTTATATAAACCAGGTTTATACATTGGAAAGTACAAATTTTTTAAGTCAGTTATTGAATGACTAAATAGTATGATACCATTTAAATAAAAATGTTAAAACACCACCTGCAAATTGTATTTTAATCATAAATGCATATATGTGTGTGTGTGTGTGTGTGTGTGTGTGTGTGTGAAAATATACACTAGGAACTGATAGAACCTATATCAAATTCATCATAGTGGAGAATAGAAGTGATAGGTATAGTGTACAATACACGTTTTTTTCTTTAGTGTTTTGATCATAGAAATTATAACAAATTATAACTGTACCTATAATTTTTTTATTATAATCTACAAAGCAAATAAGATAAAATGTAAGTACTTATACATTTCAGTATGTACATACAGTTGTTTATAAAATTTCTGTGTACTTTCCTTTTTTAATTATTTTAAAAAATAATTTTTAGAAAATATCTGATTTAGGCCAGGCACGGTGGCTCATGCCTGTAATCCCAGCATTTTGTGAGGCCAAGGCGGGCGGATCACCTGAGATCAGGAGTTCGAGATCAGCCTGGTCAATGTAGTGAAGCCCTGTCTCCACTAAAAATACAAAAATTAGCCAGGCATGGTGGTGTATGCTTGTAATCCCAGCTACTCAGGAGGCTGAGGCAGGAGAATCACTTGAACCTGGGAGGTAGAGGTTGCAGTGAGCTGAGATTCTGCCATTGTACTCCAGCCTGGGTGACAGAGCTAAACTCCGTCTCAAAAAATATATATATATATATATCTGATTTATAAGTATATTTAAGTATTTATATTCTTCAAAGTAGGTATAAGCACTTAGTAATCTAAACAAGTTATATTGTCTATAACTAGATTATTGTGTATTTGTTGAAACTATTATTTTCTGGTCATGCAGGTGACAGGATAAACTAAAATAAATGAACTGTCTCTTATTTCATTTAATGTGGCACAGAACTTCCTTCAACCAAATTGATGAGAATTAAGTGTGATCTGGGGATACAAAGTCTAAAGAATGCCAAGAAAGTGTTTTAGAGTTCTCAACTACACTGATATGGGAGAGGAGCTGTAGGATTATCTTCCACATATTTGCACGTTAGATGAATACCTCAGAACTGAAGCAACAAAGAATTAGTGATGTGATAAATAAGTATTTTATATTTTTACAGCATTTCAAACTTAGAGAACTGGTAGTTTAGGACACTGGTTTAACATAATTGGAAAACTCCAAGTGAAGAACATTTAGAAGCATTGCCTATCACCAATGAGTGAGATTGCAGCTTTTACTGGCAGACTTTAGTGTGTATCAGCCCAGTCCTTTTTGTAATTACTCAGCCAAAGGAAGAGTGAAGTTGAATTCTGTTAACTTATTAAAGTGTAGCACTAAAGAATCTCTAGGGACATGTGACATTTCCATTGTCTAAGAAAAGATAAAGAGGAATATTGTGATCTTGCTCAAGGTATATATGCATTAAAGCAGCACTGCAAGTTTATAGTATTTCCTAGATGCTAAGCCCTTTAAAATAATCTGAATACTGTCTCTTAGAAAAGCAAGAGAAAGAAAACACAAAGTCTGCACTTTGTAAAGAATGATAAGGAATGGGTAGGGCTCATTAGAGGATGGTTTTAAAGCTTTCCGGCTTTGAGAGCTTACCTTCAAAAAGTAATAAACCATTGAGCAAGGAAAAGGGGGGCAGGGGAAGCCTAGCAGATCAAGATCTTGTGCAAGATTTTTATTTTCCGGTTCATCTGAAACCACAACCAATAATCTCATTATTTTTAATACTGTTGTATCTCTGAACAGGATTAGTACATTTAACAATAAGTACACTTATCTATGACAGAAGCCTGTTTTCAAGTGTGAACCTTAAAAGAGTAAACATAAGGTTTCCTTAATTGAAACCAGCCGGTACATGACAAAGGAATCAGGATAAAATTAGGAGAAAGAAAAGTGGTAGAGTTAGAACAAAAGGGGAGGTGAGAAGTAAAAATTAAGCTGGAAAAAAATAGAAAGAAGTGGTTTGGGAAAGAGTCCAAGCAGGGAAAAAAGAAGCAGAAGTATGGTATCTAGGGAAATACAAAGGAGAAAAGGCCAAGTAAACCTGAATTTTGCTAGATTTTATAAGTAAGTAGGAAAACTGGGTTCTCTCTAATGGATACAGCTAATATTCAGGAGGAGCCCAATTCAGTCAATCACACATGCATCAAAGTAATTGCTTCCAAATTCATCCCTGAATAGCTGGGAGTTATACCACATACTGAAGGAGGGGAAAGAAAGAATTTCACTGTTCATTTGAGGATCTAAAATTTACCTTAAAGAGACTCCTCACATAAAATTGTTAGACCAGGGACTCAAGCAGAAATTTCTGGAAGGTTTCCCTCAGGCTTTATTAGCTAAAAAATAAACACCTCTCTAATATCCTTGGAATTCGTGTCTACTTGCGCTGTGTTTAATGTTGGAGTTATCTAAGCGTAAAGTGGCCTGAAAGCCTTTGCACATGCATTTACCCCAGAAATACTCAATCATGGAAGTTAACAGCTAAAAGGTTGATAGCAGTTAAGATTTTGATTAATACAGATGAAAAAAATGAGAAAAAATAATTCATATAAGGAAAGAACACCAAGAAAAATGCCTATAGCTCTTTCTGAAATTTGATTCAATAAATCAATGGGGGGAAAACAGAATAAAAGTACTTCCATTTTAATGATGATTGTTCTAAGAAGGCAATTTTTAAAAACTTGGACCTGTAACCAGCGTCACCTGAAAAGCTTATTAAACTACAGAGTCCTGGGCCCCAGCACTAGATTAAGATAAGGTAGGTCATAGAGTAGGTAGGTATGGGGTTGGATCAGAGAATTTGTTTCCATGTGCTGCTACTTTTGTTCCAGGACCTCACTTCGAAAATCACTGATCTATGAGATACACATTGTTAAGCACTGTCAATTTTGTAATGAAAATTCTAAAAGTTTTACCTAGATATTTTAATAGAATTTTGGTTCTTCCCTGTTCCCAGTCTTACACGTTTTGGTGGTGGCGGTACAAGAACTCAGGCAGACACTTAGGCAGTAAGGTCTACAATATCAGAAGAGAATAATAGTTTCTTCTCATTGAAAAATATATCCCAATATGTCAATGCAAAACAACCTTCAGAGGTTGAGAAATGCGTGTTCTCTTAGAGCAGATTTATTCACCAGACCCTACAGTAGGGCCCTCACCAGAAAACTATTAGTAATTGCCGGGGCTTATCATCATTCATGACCATCAATGTACAGCAGGAGAGTTAGATTTAAGGAGGATTTGTGAATGTAAGGAGAATAGTTCCAGCTTACACAGTTAGAGTTATAATTTGAGAAATAATGTACCAAATTGCTCCAATGTTAATTTTAGTAAAACATGTTGAAAATAGCAACTCCAGAGAAAAATCTAAAATAATCTTTATTCCAACCACATAATTTATTGCTCTATGTGGAGATAAAGGACAAGAAATATCGAACCTCAAAAATGGTTATTTAGAGTTGATTTAATGAAGTGCATTAGGAAGTTAAGTAAGTGGCTTATTTCATTAAATGAGACAAGTTGGAAAAAAATAAACACAATACATACTGTAAGGCGTAGGTAATTCTAATGTTTACAAAGTATTTTGAAATCCTTCAAATGAAAATGCAAACTTCTGTCATTAATCACTTTATTATATCTTATCTCCCCGAATATTAGATTGGTAAATTTATTTTATGTATTGTTATTGTGGTCCAGGATGATTTTACTAACTTATTTAAACTGTATAATAATAGTATATGGATGTGGCTATGCAAGCTTAATAACAGATATGTCCAAATAGTATCCTAAAGTAGAAAAAGCTGCAATGCTTGAAGGATTTCAAAATACTTTGTAAACAATAGAATTACCTACACCTTACAGTATTTATTGTGTTTACTTTCTCCCAACCTGTCTCATTTAATGAAATAAGCCACTTACTTAACTTCCTAGTGCACTTCATTAAATCAACTCTAAAATGTCTTGTTAGAGGTAATTTAGCTAAGAAAAAAAGCTCAATATTGTATTCATTAACATCCGTTAGTGAAAGAGACTGTGGTGGATTTACCTATAGACTTATCCGGAATACATAGTAGAACTGCAAAGGCAAAGCAATAAATTGATTAGGGGATGAGGCAAAGAAACTTGCTTTTAAAACCTGAATGACCTAGCTAATCAGTGTAAAATCAAGTTGTGGATATGACTTTTGCAATCAAATGATTTTCAGTTCAATTTGCCAAAAGACAATTTTGCCCAAGGCTCAGTATTTTGAATTTATAGCTACACTCAAATGTAATTTAAATAACGAAAGTGTATGTTTTCTTTAAAATTACACATAGGATGATTCTTATATGAAAGACATGGTTATGATTATGACAAGGAAGTGTCAGAAATAAATTGAATAATTACTCCAATACTTCTAGTTAAGACAGTCACTATGAAGCCATTTATAGTTCTTTATGTATTAGGCATACTAGCCCTTTAGCTGTGCTATAAATTGTAATTTTTTCTCCAGTTTTTCATTGGTCTTTAGATGTGCTTTACTGTGTCTTTGCCATGCAAAAGTGTTGCATTTTTTAAATATAGTAGAATTTACCAATTTTTAAATATTACATCTGAATTTTGAGTCATAATTAAAAAGCCTTTTCAACATCCTAGTTATTGAGAAACTTACACATGTTTCCTTTTACTAACTGTATGTAGTTTCTAAATTTAGGTCACTAATTCATTTGGAGATTTCTTTTTCTCATGTACAGTGTGAGACATGAATCTTAATCTTTTTCAAAATTGTTAACCATCTATCTCAGCACCATTTATTAAAAAGTCTATTTTAGCATAGTGATTTCTTATGACATTATTATACCCTTAATTTTCATATGTACATTGGTCTGTTTCTGAAAAACCTATTCTGTACAGGTTTTTCTGTTTATGGACCAATACTATATTGCTTTTGTTAGAGAGACTATTGATTTATTTAATATTTTGTGAGACTAGTCCCCTATAGTTTCTCTTTTTCATTGTTTTTCTCGCTATTGCATGATTATTTTTCCACATTAAATTTTGTATCAAGTTTTCTGGATTTATATAACTAGTTTGTTGATACTTTATTGACTTGTGTAAAATTTACAAAGTACTTTCAGGAAGACTGACATCTTTATGATATTGACTTGTTAAAGAATATGTACAAACCTACATTTGTGACTTTTAGGACTATTTTAAACTTTTCTTCTCATAGGTTTTGCTCATTTCCTGTTAAATTGATTTCTAACTATCTCTTTTTCTTCAGCAATTGAAGACAGTTTTCTCTATCATTTTATTTTCTAATTGGCTATTTATGTAGATGAAGCTTATTGATTTTTGTATATCATTTGTATATCCCGCTACTTGACTTGTTTTTATTGGTTAGAAATATTATTGATTCTGTTAGGTATTCTAGGTGTACTATTGTAGCTTCCTCTAATACAGAATTTTTTACTTTCTCTTTTCTAATTCACATGCTTGTAGCTTGGGCAATACCTCTAGTACAGTGTTGAAAAAAATAGAGGGGGAATTGGGAATATTTGCCTTATTCTTGATTTACAGATATATGTGTGAGTGGGTGTGTGGAGGGAGACAGAATCAATCTTGCATTCCTGAAATAAATACCATTTAAATGTGGTTCTATAGTATATCTTTACTATTTTTTTTTAATGAGTTTGCAGCTTTATTTCTTGTCCTATCTTTATTTGGTTTACTTCCTGATGTTAAAGTAACTTCAAAAGTAAAAGTTGGGGCATTTTTCTTCATTTTCTCTACTAGATACATTTTACATTGCATTGTGATTATCTGTTCTTTGGAGATTTGGTAGATTTCCTCTGGGAAAGTAACTGAGCCTGGTGCTTAATTGTAGAGTAGTTCCTTAATAACTTTTTCTATTTCTTCTACAGAAATTGGTGTGGTTAAACTTCCTAACTCTAATGGGACCAATTTTGGTAACAATCATTTTTATGTGATTTATTAATTTCATCTAGGCTTTTAAATCTATTTGCATAGAGATTTTCAAAGTCGCCTTTTTCAATATTTTACAAAATAATTTGTGTCATTTATTACTTTGTATGTCTGTGTTTTCTCCATTGTCTTCATTAAATTAACTAGAAATTTGAATATTTTGTTGTTTTTCAAACAAAATTTTTTATTTATTATTTAGAGTTATCAGTTTTCTGGGCTTAACTCAATAACTTCTGCTTTTATATTTATTATTTCCTTCTTAATGTGGTATTTTGGTTTACTTTGCTGTTGATTTTCTAGTTCATCTTAGTTGGAAATTTAATGCCCTTATTTTAACCTTTCCTTTTTATTTTTATATGATCTGTAGTTATATTTTTACTATTTCCCATGAGGCCTGCTATGTAGTAGTTGAATTTTCATTATTTAAAAAAATTAATATTTGTTTTTATTTCCCCTTTCACTCAAAAGTTGTTTAATAGTAGGTTTTAAAATTTCCAGAAAGGAAAATTTTCTTCCATCTTTTGTTTTCAAAGGTGGTTGCTGTGTTATTTGAAAAATAAATATTCATTAACAGCTATATTTATGTTATAAAATAGGACCGTTAGAAGTAAAGTATTTCCTCTTTTGTCATAGCTTAATGCTTTTTGATTTAAATTATATTTTGATATCAGAATTGCAAACTCTGCTTTTATCATGTTTTATTTGTCTAATACATCTTTACTTTATTTATAACTTTTCCGCATCATTCTGTTTTTGGATTGTCTCTGTATACAGGAAGAGTTAGGTCTTGCTTTATGAGGTAAGAATTTCATTCACTTATTTGTAGAAAAATAAATTTGATCTATTGACTGCATTGTTATGCTTAGTCACTAGCTTTGCCATTTTATCTTATAACTGCATGTATTGTGTTATATTTCCTTGTTTCTTTTTATGTGATTTGATTTCTTTGCTGTTTTGTTATTTATTTATTTATTTATTTATTTATTTATTGAGACGGATTTCGCTCTTGTTGCCCAGGCTGGAGTGCAATGGTGTGATCTCGGCTCACTGAAACCTCCGCCTCTCGGATTCGAGCGATTCTCCTGCCTCACCCTCCCAAGTAGCTGGGATTACAGGCACCTGCCACCACGCCCAGCTAATTTTTTTGTATTTTTAGTAGAGATGAGGTTTCACCATGTTGGCCAGGCTGGTCTCAAACTCCTAACCTCAGTTGATCCGCTCACCTCGACCTCCCAAAGTGCTGGGATTGGGGAGTGAAACACCATGCCCAGCCCAGGATCTCTTGTATTCTGATTTTTGTATCTTGAAGTCAATGAATGCTCAATGAATTAGAGAATCAGAATTTGTTTTAATAATGAAAGTCAACTGAAAGATATAAAGACTGATATACAAGCCTGCTCTTAAGAAATCCTGTATGCCACTAAACGTCTTATATGTTAGATACCGTGTTGCTGAAGGATTTCGGCTGAATTGTTAGCAAATTAAAAGGTAATGAAGGAGTGCCCCCTGATATTTCAAACCTGCTTTGTTCTAGACTATAAAGTAATGGAGATAATGAAACTAATGGAGGAATAGGAAGTGAAATCACATTCACTGGCCATATGTAATGGAATGGTCTAGGTATTTTAACATAAGTTACTTTAACATCAGGAAGTAAACCAAATAAAGACAGGACAAGAAATAAAGCTGCAAACTCATTAAAAAAATAGTTTCAGCTCTTGTTAGTCTATTTTCTCTTTGTTATTCTGATTGTGATTTATATTGTTCTATTCTTAAGTTCACTCACTGTTTCTCATCTGTTTTCTCCATTCTGCTATTGAGACTATCCATTTAATTTTTAATTTTAGTTATCGTATATTTTAGTTCTAACATTTCCTTTAGGTTCTTATTCATATCTTCTATTTCTTGCTGAGACTTCCCATTTTTTCATTTGTTCCAAGCATGTTTATAACTGATTGTTGAAGCATTTTTGTGAGGACTGCTTTAAAATCTTTGGCATATAATTCCAACATCTGTGTCATCTCAGTGTTGGCATCGTTGATACATTTTCTTATGTAAGTAAAGATGTTCTTGGGTATGATGACTTTTGATGAATACCCAACATTTTATATTATGCTATGAGACTCTGGTTCTTGTTTAAATCCTGTGTTTTAGTAACACTTTGACACCTCTCCTATGTGGGAAAGGTTGACTCTGCCTCCTTACTGCCAAATGAGGTAGAAGTCTAGGCATAGGCTCATCTATAAACACAGCATAAACACTGTTTACAGTGACTCTCAATAACTCTCTACTATATACAGAGATAATAGATATTATTTAAAACAATTTATTATAAATGGGAGAGGGTAAAGGGATGTAAAGTATGGTTTCTACACTTTACTTGAACTGATAAAATTTCAACACTAGAAAATTGTGGTAAGCTGTGTATATATAATGTTATGCCTAGACTCAGCTTCCTATAACACCTGGGTGGATGAGAGGAGGGTACTCCTTGTTATTAATACATGGGCTGGAAGTTCAGGCCCCCCATGTGACCTCTATCTTGAGGATTTGGCTATTATACCTGAGCCCTGGTAGAAGCCTAAGCTCTTCCTTAGGCCTACTCCAACACCGTACCAGCAGGGAAAAGAAAGGATGCCTTGTTACCACCGATTGAAGGTCAAGGTACAGGCTCCCCATGTGGTCTCTACTGACACTGCCGGGATAGGGGAACCTTGTCAACACCTGGCATGGATGAAAGTCTCAGGCCCCAATCAGCTTTTTCTGATACAACCCTGGTATAAGGGTTTGGAAGGTGTGGGAGTAAGAGGGCTTGGGGCACCTCATCATAGTCAGGTAAGAATAGACATCCAGGCCGGGTGTAGTGGTTCATGCCTCTAATCCCAGCACTTTGGGAGGCCGAGACAGGTGGATGACAAGGTCAGGAGTTCGAGACCAGCCTAGCCAACATGGAGAAATCCCATCTTTACTAAAGATATAAAAAATTAGCTGGGCGTGGTGGCACGCACCTGTAATCCCAGCTACTCCAGAGGCTGGGTCAGGAGAATCACTTGAACCCGGGAGGCAGAGGTTGCAGTGAGCCGAGATTGCACCATTGCACTCCAGCCTGGGCAAAAGGGTGAGACTCCGTCTCAAAAAAAAGAAAAAAAAAAAAAAAGACATCCAGGACGCCCACATGGTCTTTGCTGGCATGAGTAGGGATAGAGCCACGGGTTCACAGGTTTCTTCTTGGAATATCTGGCTGGCATAGCACAGTAAGTGTTGTGTCTTGCCTGGCTGTCCCTTTCCTGGTCCTGTGCTTAGAGACAGTAGACCTTTGCTGGTGCCTTTTTTCCTGCACCCTTGGCATCTCTTGGTAGTCTGCTTCTTTAATACCCTGCCTAGTATATATGAGACAAAAAAACAAAATACAAAATCCAGGGAACTCATTTATGTACTGTCCCTTGGATCCCCAAATTGTCAAGCCAATTTACTTCTTCCTTTTCACCTTTTAACATTTTTATATTTTTGTGTATATGTGATGTCCAGGATTTTTAACTGTACTTATCAGGAGGAATAGGAAAGTACATCTAACCCACTCTATCTTCCCTGAATATGCAGTCTCCAGAACTATCCTCTATACTGCATGAATAAGATCAGTGTAAGTCTAGATAGTTTTCAAAATATAAACATTTGAGATTAGATATATTTGTTGTTTCATTCATAGAATATTGAGGCTTTAAAAATAATATTAGTAATAGCTACCAGTTATTAAGCACTTGGTATATGTCAAATACTGTGTTAAAAATCTTTTAAAATAATATAGTTAATCTTCAGAGGAAGCCTATGAGATGCAGATTATTATCTTCACCTCAAACTTAAAGAAACTGAGGGAGCTGAGTGGGGTGGCTCACACCTGTAATCCCCGCACTTTGGGAGGCCAAGACAGGCAGATCACTTTAGGTCAGGAGTTCAAGACCAACCTGGCCAACATGGCAAAACTCTATGTCTACTGAAAATACAAAAAAAAAATCCAGGTGTGGTGGCACACACCTACACACCTGTAATCCCAGCTACTGGGTAGCCTGAGGAATGAGAATCACTTGAGCCCAGGAGGCAGATAGGCAGAGATTGCAGTGAGCTAAGACCATGTCACTGCACTCCAGCCTGGGTGACAGCGAGATGCTGTCAAAAAAAGAAAGAAAGAAAGAAAGAAAGAAAGAAAGAAAGAAAGAAAGAAAGAAAGAAAGAAAGAAAGAAAGAAAGAGAGAGAGAGAGGGAGGGGAGGAAGGAAAGGAAAGAAAGGAAAGAAAGAAAGAAGAAAAAGAAAGAAAGAAAGAAAGAAAGAAAGAAAGAAAGAAAGAAAGAAAGAAAGAAAGAAAGAAAGAAAGAAAGAAACTAACTTTGGTTCATAATAAACAAACAACTTCCTTAGTTCACACAGATAGTGAATGGTGGAATTTTGTCTCAAATCCAGTTCATAATCTGAAGTATTTTTTATGTGGAAGCCCCTGTGGCTGACTCCCTTTAGGAAATCTAGTAGATACCTAGATACTAGTAAATAATCTAATAGGTAAAGATCAGCATATAAGCTAACTTGACAGTTACACTGAAATATGGAACTTAACTGAGTTGGTAGATTTCACCATACTACCTTCTATGAATGACAAGCATTTTAAATAGTATCTCACAAAATGTTAATGCAATTATCTTCCATTTGTAATCAGTCTCTTTCTTGGCTCTTTCTCTACATACTGCAGGAATAATTATCTTCAATTCAGAGCCAATCCAGACTGATGGAAGAAGTATGTAGCACAACCTCTATTATAACTTCCAATGGGTCTTAGAACAGAGTCATACTTGGGATCCAAAGCCCACCATGAATATTATGTTCTTTCATTCCCTCGCACTCCTCTCCCATCAGACTTCTCCATTGTGAGCTAAAGCCCAATTAGATATTGCAGGCAAGCCCCATATGTACACTCTGCTCCTTCTTTTAACACTCTTGATCTCATTGCTATCATCTTAACTTCTAATCCATGAGCCTCGTGGTGCAATCCTGTGAATGGCTATCCTTTCTCTTTCTTGACAGACACCCTTGCCACATGACCGGATGTGCTGCATGTCTGCTTTTCCTGGGCAGATCTCCTGGAAAGATCTTCCTGAGCACTGATGCAGGGTGAGCCTTCCTGACATAGATGTTCTTCAAGGCATATTACTTCTGCTATTGGAGACTGCTTGAATTACCCAAGTTTGAAATATCTTTTGCAAATATCTTTTACATCTATGGTCGCCAACAAAAAGATGTACATATCCCAGGAAACATGTAAGATCATGTGTTGAGGAGCTGAAAATAAATATTAGATTTTTCATATTTATAGGTTTTTTAATAAACAAGGAAAATGGAAAAAAGGATACTTCTCTATTATTTAATATGTAGAGTGATGCTGGCATATATACACGGAGACAATGTGAAGTATCCTGGGGAAGAGAAGAAAAGAAGTTATGCAACAGGAAAGCCCTGATAGTGGCCCTCTGACTCATTGATTAAAGTTACTGAGTGAACTGGCTTCATAGAATATACTGCTTTAAATGGTAGAATTCTTATAACACTTTGTAAAGATATCAGAAGGAACACTGAAAACATTTTGTACCACACAGCAGTTTGAAGATCCAACGGTGAAGTACTTTCAAAAGTCATTGAGCTTAAAGATAAGTTATATGCTTCCTTTTTTTAAATAAAAATACATTTGTTTCGATTTTATAGGTCTTTTTTATGGTAACACTAACTGTCAGCAGTATTTTGTCTACAGATATTTGAAGAAATAAAAATATATGTACCTAGTTACTTATTAACTAAATGGGACAGATACCATTTTAACTGAGAAAAATAACTTCTTTGTCAAAAGAATCTCATAGTATAAAGGAACATGTTTAAAATATTACCATTATTATGCAATTCTGTTTTTGAAATGATCATTACTTGAACTCTAGTAAAAAGATTGCCATACATGGCCAATTAAAAAAAATTGAAACAGTATTTCTAACCTCTTATCTTCCAAATGAAAATTTCAGAAATGTCTTTTTAACCAATTTGCTAAAATTATTAAAATCTAACATCTTCCAATTGGCAAGTAGTTTGCTAAAGCAACTGGTTGGCGCTGGAGAAGATGGAAATGTTAGCTGAACTTCTACAAAACTCTTCACATCACTGGCAAATATGGTTGAAATATGTATATCACGATTTATCCAGTGAAACCTTTTACATTAGTATCTTTGTGAAGTGCCTTTTCAGCTCTAAAACCATTAGAAACTAGACGTGAAGTCAGTCTAATTTAGAACAAAAGTAGCTCTACTTCTGATTTAGTTAATTAGTTAATTTAGAATTAAACAAGCTTTAAAAAAATAGTTTTAATTACAGTGCTTTCACTAAAAACAAATATTGATTATTTGATATTTTAATGAGAACAGAAATACTTGCTAATATTAATAAGTTAACTAAAATAAAGAATAAATGTGTAGTAATCTTTTTTTTTTTTTTTTTTTTAGACAAAGTGTCACTGTTGCCCAGGCTAGAGTGCAGTGGCATGATCCTGGCTCACTGCAACCTCTTTCTGCCTTCCAGGTTGAAGCGATTCTCCTGTCTCAGCCTCCTGAGTAGCTAGGATTACAGGCACATGCCACCACACTCAGCTAATTTTGTATTTTTATTAGAGACAGGGTTTCACCATGTTAGCCAGGCTGATCTCGAACTCCCGACCTCAGGAGACCCACCCGCCTCAGCCTCCCTAAGTGCTGGGATTATAGGCGTGAGTCAACACTCCCAGCATCTTAGTTAATCTTTAGAACTTTATAATTTGTATTTTATTTATGTTTGATAATATATAAATTTGCTACTGCACTAATATAGTACACAGTTGTATAGTAGTAGCATATGTATCAATATTTTATATATCATTTTAACTCTGGGTTATATGCTTAGAAAAATAAGTTGCAAGAACACTGCCTCTGATGTTACAGCTGCCTTGTAAATCATCTCTGAGGCTAACTCTACCCTCAAACTCCACACCACAGTGAAATCGGGACAAAAAAAGAGCTCTTCACCACGAACCTGCAAACTTATAGCTAAAGCTATTTGCACACAAATACATAAATGCACACTTACAGAACAAGTGCAAAATTAACAATACGTTACCAATAATTATTGAATTTAGGTGGAAAATATATGTGTTTATTCCTTAGCTTTTAGTTTTGTTTAAATATTTTTAGGGTGAAAAGCTTGAAGAATAAAACTCTTTATCTATATATCTAGTATAAAAATAACTTTATTCATACATTTCCTAAATATTCTTCTATTCAACAGTAATTATTGGGCTGCTGTTATATGAAGACATTCATTTGAAATGATTTTTTTTGATATATGCCTTAATTTCTCATTTCTGTCTGTTCACATATATACAGTTCCTAGTTTCAATGAAAGAGAGAGTGGAATCTTCACTGATTAAGAAGTGGCAAAGAAAAGTATTTTTTTCTATAAAGCAGCTTTAATATATCAACTATTCTAACACAGAATTTATTCTTGGCAGAATGTATTCTACAGCTGCTATTTATATTCATTCTATTGTAATCTTTTCCTTGTCAATTTTTAAAGAGGAGGCCAGATAAAAAAATAAAACTGAAGAGGTTTGATTCCTTAAACAAAACAAAACAAAACAAAAAAGTGCTGAATATTCTTTACCATGGGAACCACCTAGAAGACAAAAATGTACACTGATTTCCAAAGCACCCTTCCAAATCTTCAGCGTCATTAAAATTAAATTTCACAGGGTTTCCTCCTTCTGTATATCTACAAACTGGGAATTAAAACTAGTTCCAGTAAGGAGGTTTCTACACATATATGAAAGGATTTTGATGACATTATAATAACCAACAGAGTGGAGCTGGAGCAATTTGTGATGATTTTGAAATCTCAAGACATTTAATTTCTGTTATAAAATATTAATAAAACATCTGACATGCTAACAAAATTATAAAGAAGTACATCACACAGGAGAGAAATTCGGTGGCATCGATCTGGACTCCAAACTGAGTTTTTTGAACTCAATTATGCATGTGCCTACTATTAACATTTGTGCTAATTGTGTATTTAATGAAGAGAGGCAACACTTTCAGAGACAGACATAGTCATAACCTCTTCATAATCAAGGTATTTCAGAAGTGTGGGGCAGGGCAGAGTCTGAGCTGGTGCTGCTTTTACATGCCTGTAAGTAGAAGTGACTTATTTTATAAAATGAATGTGGATAGGTTTTTGCTGTTTTGTCATTAGGAGTTTGTGGTTCCACATTCTTTACTGCCGTGGGAATTTCAGGGCATAGTATTTCTTATTAGGAGGGAAAGAAAGAAAAGAATACCTGAGGATGATCATAGTACTTTTATCCACCGAGGGGTGGATAACAGAGTAGCATAAGTTGCTGCAGTCACAAAGTTTAGGACAAGAGGCCAGCTCCTAATTGTTGGGAGCCATAAGATAGCTGGAATAATATCTAATACAGCTATGCATGTGTACTAGAATCCAGCAATTCAAGTAAATAGATGACAGATGGTGGGAACCAAGCTTCTTGTTGTAGTGGGAGGTCATAAATAAGTAAGGAGAAAAGGATAGGATGATCCATGTGGAAATGAATTAAGAGTTGGAGACATCAATATGAACTCATGTTTGCCTTAATATAGATACAGATTGTTACATCCAAAAATGTTTACAGATATCTATATAAGTCATGTACTGCATAATAGTGTTTTGGTCAATGACAGACTGCATGTATTATAATATGTGTTTTCCCGTAAGGTCATAATGGAGCTGAAAAATTTCTATTGCCCAGTGACATTGTTGCTGTTATAACATCAAAAAGCAGTGAATTACTCATGTGTTTTGGTGCTGCTGGTATAAACAAACCTACTACACTGCCAGTTGTACAAAAGTATATCGCACATACAATTATGCACAGTATATAATACTTGATAATGCCAATAAATGACTGTGTTACTGGTTTATGTATTTACTATGTTATACTTATTACAGGTATTTTATAGTGCACTCATACTTATTTTTAAAAGTAAACTGTAAAACAGGCTCAGGCATGTCCTTCAGGGAGTATTCAGAAGAAGGCATTGCTATCATAGGAGATGACAGATCTATGCATGTTATTGCCCCTGAAGGCTCCCAGTGAAACAAGTTGTGTAGGTGGAAGACATTGATATTGATGCTCCTGACCCCATGTAGGTCCAGGCTAATGTGTGTGTTTCAGTATTAGTTTTTTACAAAAAGTTTAAAATGTAAAAAATAAAAATAAAATTAAATAGAAAAAAGCTTATAGTATAAGGAGATAAAGAAATATTTTTGTACAGCTGTACAACGTGTTTCTGTTTTAAGCTAAAGGTTATTACAAAAGAGTCAAAAAGTTTTAAAAAATTAAAAAGTTTATAAAGTGAAAACATAACAGTGAGCTAAGGTTAACTTATTATTGAATAAAAATATTTTTAATTTATTTAGTGTAGTCTAAGTGTACAGTGTTTATAAAGTCTACTACAGTAGTGTACAGTTATGTCCTCAGTCTTCATGTTCACTCACCATTCACTCACTGACTCACACAGAACAATTTCCGGTCCTGGTCCCGGCAAACTCCATTCATGGTAAGTTCCCTACACTACTGTATCGTTTGTAGTCTTTTATATTATACTCTTATTGTAACTTTTCTATGTTTGGATATGTTAAGATACACAAATGCTTACCATTGTGTTACAATTTCCTATAGAAAATAGTACAGTAACATGCTGTAGAGGTTTACATACTATATAAACATACTATATACTGTGTCATATAGCATTGGTATGTAGTAGACTATACAATCTAGGTTTGTGTTAAGTGCACTCTATGATGTTCACACAATGAGAAAATTGCTTAATGACACATTCCTCAGAATGTATCCCTGTCATTAAGTGACTCATGACTGTATATCAGTTAGTATATATACATGTATTTTTTTTAACTCTTAGCTGAGAAGAGCTAAAAATAACACTTCAGTAGCAACAAGTGCTACACAATAAAGAATGTGGAACCTCCCACTACAAGCTTGGTTTCTAATACTCTTCTCCAATAAAAGAACCAGGACTCCTCAGGAAATAAGGATACTAGGACTGGGACAGGCAATATAAAAGATTCACTGGGGCATCTTCTAAACCAGCAAATAAGGAAATGCTCAAAAAAATAGTGATGGGTATGTGTCAAAAGGACACAGAAACCATCTGAAAGAATTCTGAATCACCAAAGCTGGAACATTTTGGGCACCAAAATAAAGAAAGGTGTATTAGAAAATAAGTCAGGCTGAGGGCAGTGGCTCATGCCTGTAATCCCAGCACTTTAGGAGGCCAAGGCAGGCAGATCACCTGAGGTCAGGAGTTTGAGACCAGCCCTGATCAACGTGGTGAAATCTCTTCTCTACTAAAAATACAAAATTAGCCAGGTGCGGTGGTGCATACCTGTAATCCCAGCTACTCGGGAGGCTGAGGCAGGAGAATCACTTGAACCTACGAGGCAGAGCTTGCAGTGAGCCAAGGTTGTGCCATTGCACTCCAGCCTGGGCAACAAGAGCACAACTCGGTCTCAGAAAAAAAAAAGAAAGAAAATAACTCAAACTATAAAATAAATATCAATTACCTCACAGTGATATTAGTAATAAATAAAGGGTATTAATACTGAATAAATGGGAAGAATAAACAAATTTCTTATGCAGAAGAATACAAATAATTTATGTAGATACTTCATTCCTTCTTAATGTAACTGCACATCGTGACTTCCTTCCAAAATGTACAGTATGAAAAGGAAGGTGGGTACAAGAACTTTACTGTAGAGAATCCTGACAAACACTACTTCAGCGATGTAGCCAAGGTCAACATCAAAAGTAATAAATCATGTTGATAGTATGTACTCTTGAAATTTTGTGATTAAAATGACACTTAAGCTTTCTGGCCTTCGTTTAAAAACAATAACCTCATTCTAATTATGAGAAAGACATCAGACCAATTCCGATGGAGGGACATCCTATCACAGATCTGAAAATATACCTGACCCGTAGTTCTCATAACTGTTAAGGTCATCAAAACCAAGGAAAGTTTGAGAAACTGTTACAGCCAAAAAGAATCAAAGGAGATATGATAATATGGTAACTATATGAATATGGTACCCTTATCGGATCCTGAAACAAAAAGAACATTAAGTAAAAAGTGATGGAAGCCTGAATAAAGTATGGGCTTTAGTTTATAACAATATGAAGTTGATATTGATAACATTAATTAATCAACTGTGACAAACATACCATAATAGTATAATAATATGGGACTCTCGACTGATGTATAGGGGAATACTTTGTATACTTTTGTAATTTTTCTATAAATCTAAAACGGTTCTAGAATATAAAGTTTATTTATAAAATAATTATATAGAAGTTTTTAAGGAAATCAAATACATGTTCAGCATGCTTTACTAAATAAACATATATACATACAAAGAAGAAGAAAATAAGAAATGTTCTTTACAAGTATACGTGATTAAAATATGTCAATAACTGACTCAGAATCTCTTTGTGGCATATATATTTCAACAAAATCCGAGATATAATAATATGTATCCTCGTTTTCACTTTTTAAAAAATAAAGAAACATTTTATAGTAGAAAATTGTATTCTGTTGTGTGAAGGTGTAGTTTCTCAGAATAGGTGCAAGTAACAAACTTTGACTCGCATCACATCAAGTTTTATCTCAGCTCTGTCATTTGCAAGTTGTATGACCTTCTGCAATTTACATATCTGCAGCTTAGCTTTCTCCTCCCTAAAACAGGAAGAAAAACAGCGTTGCAGAATTTTGCTCCTTAGCTCAGCTAAAACTGAGTTTTTGTCACACAACCAGGAAAATTTAGGCACACAGACACACTGAAGAGTGAGTGGAGCAGGATTTTATTGGGCAAAAAGGGGAAAAAAAGAAAAAAACTCAGCAAAGTGAGATGGAGTCCTGCTTACAGGTCCCGCATCTCACAAATAGATTCCAGGCCACAACACAGGAACGTGCCTATGGCTCCACCTTGTTTCCCCAGTGTGCATGTGGCATGTTCAGACAAGACCCTGGGCAGTTCCCCCATCTGCACAAAAGCATCTGATGTAAACACTTGTGGGGTGGGTGAGAGATTCTCCAGGAACTTATTTTTATCTGCCTAGGAATTTGGCCGTCTCATTCCCCCCTTGAAAGATGTACATCTAACTGCTGTTGGATAAGGATAAGGACAAGGACAAGGATAAGGATAAGGATAAGGACAAAGACTGATCTTAACTGCTCCCTGCCAACAGGGGGTTCTGTTTTGGGAAAACGGCAGTTAGAGCTCCCTGAGAGGCCTATCTAAGGGTCCCCAAGAGAAGGGGCCATCGTCTGAGGCTCCAGTTGCATGACTGTTTGGAGTTTCATGGCCTGAAGGTGACAAGAGACAAACCAGGTTATTAGAAAACATGTATCAAAACAAAGTAAGTGTGGGGCAAGTACAACTCAAAAATCCTGATGCCTTTTACCGGTTTGCACAATGAAATGGAAGCCAAAAGCATGACTGGTAGAAACTAAACAAAACAAAACCATTTACCCTTTTTCTGGCATGTCAGTCTTCTGAGTTCCTTTCTCCTGAGCCCAATCCTAAGCCAATCAGTGTAAGCTTTGGGAAATTAACTCTTCCCAGTTTGGAGGATGCATTTGAGTGAAGTTTTCCATAGTACAGAGACACAATTACTTATTAGTGAAGAGGGGACAGAGGAGGAAAAAGGAAAAAAGAAGGCTTTTTTTTCAGAGGAGTCTCAGGGGTTCAGGACACATTTGAAAGTGGTACAGACTGCAGATGCATGGCTACTTATCTGGAAAGTGGGGAGCAGGCATCTCTGGTTTCATTCTCTTCCTAGCAAATACCCAGGGTACTCGAAGGAGAGAAAATGAGGCAATCTTCTTCCTTTCCTACATCCTTGTATCCCCAAGTCCTGGTGACCACAACAGGGTGCCACCCAGGGTGTCAAAGCCGATTTCACCTATGTTAACAGAAGGTACAGGGACAAGAATATCTGCTCTTACCCACATACACCCCATCTCCCCTGCTGTCAGTAGCCTTTGAATTCCCTAGACCTCATTTATGCCATGGATACTGGCATGACTTTTATCCATGAAACAGGAAGCTTGGCTTAATCGGCAGGAATTAGTCATGCTCACCTGCTATATGCCTTTTAATTTCCACTATCATCTACTTCTGGATCCCTCAAATCCAATTCTCTTTCCTAGGGCTTTCACTTGAAGCTTGGAATTCAGTTTGGGAGAAAAACGTGTTTTGCAGGTGTTGTATGGACTCCTCATAAGCTAAATGCTAAGGTGAAGCTGTGGAATTGAGTCATCCCCCAACAAGGGAGAGAAAAGGATCTCTTGTGACATGCTCAGTTAACTGGTAGCTATAGTCATGTTGTTAAGATTTGCGTGCATGGAGCTTGACTTTGGTTAGCTCCCTTGGTCTTACTTTCCCAAACAGGAAAGCTCCAGGTAATGTGCATCCTATTTATATCCATAAACCAGCAAGATTTGCAGGATAGTTGCTCAGAACTAGAATGTTGATCCAGATTTTTACATTAACAATCCCTCTTGTTCCTTTCGAGCTGCAGCTGGAAATTGCTGGTTGGTTTACAGGAATAAGCACAGTTAGTTTAAAATGTAGGCAAACATTTAAAAAACAGCTAATGAGTCTAGAATTTAATGACAAATGTATGACAAGTTGTGCAACATAATTTCTCTCTCTCTAGTCCTCATTTGTGTTAAAAACAGATCATGATAGGACTGCATTGTTTGCAAAATATAATTTAGTCTTATACTTGGCCTTTTTATTTACACAATGTGCAGCAAGAATAATTATTTCTACATAGGTCTTTTAGGTTGGCTTTGTTCTGTTCCCCAAGGAATCTCAGATAAGACCTTTTAAAGCCTAGCCCAGCCATGGGTTTGTATCTGCAAATACCTGTGTGTTCTGTAAACTCCTCTCTTCTTGAGATTCAAAGAGCATGTGGTTTCTGGGCATGTCGAAAAGTGACAATCTTTACTCACAGCAAGTTAGGAACCCTGTACAGGGACTGTGTAAACAAAGGTA
The DNA here is from genome assembly GCF_008728515.1 of Papio anubis. NCBI lineage: Eukaryota > Metazoa > Chordata > Mammalia > Primates > Cercopithecidae > Papio > Papio anubis. Next base: position 25,590,574 of record NC_044994.1, read on the forward strand.
GGAGGCCACTTTTTCCAATAGGCTCTTATTGGCTCTGAAAGTTGAGCTTGTCTCCTTAAAGGGAAGTATACTCTTCCAGTCAAAGCCTTGGTAAAACACCAGTTCCTCCAAATGTGCCTTGTTGCAAAAGAAAATGCATTCTTATTGCACTGCAGCAAACAACTATATTGCCATAAGTTAAAAATACTCACAGATAGTTTCCACATTCTAGAGGAACCAGGCAGAGAGAAACAAACATGCTCCAAATTTTGTTAACATAGGAGTATAGCTTTCTTAATTATTAAAGGCTATAAATAGCCCAAAATAAGTTTCCTTGACTTACTGAAAAACAAAACAAGGATCAGCAATATTCCAAGCAAAAGTCAAAAAGATTAAGTCAGTTTTCTATTAGTTCAGTCCACTCAGTTAATTCTTATTTTGATTGATATTTGTGAACATTTCAGCTCTTCATGAGTTGAGTCTGGTAGGTTTTTCCTTTATTCTAGTGTTACAGTCTCCAAAATTATCAGAAATCTGCATTTGAGAGCATCTGTAAAAGTACTATAGTTGATTACAAACCATGTTTTGAAGAGGATCAAAACAAGACAGCAATTACCTCTGAAGCATAAAATGTCCAGGGTGGTTATAGTCAGAATCACAACTGGCAAATAAATTCGTTTATCTCTATGGTATACAATAACTTAACAACCTTGCAATTTATAGCATATACTCAGCCATTAGAATTTTAGAAATGTCATTAAATTTTGGAACATATATTAGTATTATTCACCCAAAATGTAACCAAAATAAGATTGAACATCATTATGGCAATCCCATGTAACTAAACATGTCAAATAATCCTGTTTACCTCTCTTTTGGAAACTCCAGGGGTGCTCTGTAGCATCCAAAAGCCAGACATTAGGAAAGACAATTTTGAAACTGAAGTTTGATATTGAGAAACCTGTTAAATACGTGAGAAGTTTAAGTCACTTGATACTATGAAATAGAATTTCTGATGACTATAAATTATTTATTTTGCCAAAATGATGATTCAGAAATATTAAAAAGCAAAAAAACCAAAAAAAAAAACTCTTTACAAATTTTGCTAAAGAGCAGATTAGTGCCTTAAAAGTACCTAGTTGTGGCCAGGCATGGTGGCTCACGCCTGTAATCCCAGCACTTTGGGAGGCCGAGGCAGGCGGATCACGAGGTCAGGAGATCAAGACCATCCTGGTTAACACGGTGAAACCCTGTCTCTACTAAAAATACAAAAAATTAGCTGGGCATGGTGGCGGGTGCCTGTAGTCCCAGCTACTTGGGAGGCTGAGGCATGAGAATGGTGTGAACCTGGGAGGTGGAGCTTGCGGTGAGTGGAGATTGCACCACTGCACTCCAGCCTGGGTGACAGAGCGAGACTCCATCTCAAAAAAAAAAAAAAAAAAAAAACTAGTTGTGCTTTTCTTTCAATGCTCAATTTACAGAAAACCCATATTATACACTTTTAAATGTAGTCAATATATTCACAAATGGAATTTTTGCAAGATTAATTTTTACAGTCCTTCCATCACTTCTTAAACCCTCAGCTTCAACTTATGTAATTCAAAACAATCCTTCAACCAACCCAAGGCAGGAATTTACATCTTCATGCCTTCTTATAATCTTTTACTAAATACACACTTTACTGTTCTTACACACTTTATATGTAAATATGTTTCCAGTAGTCTCAATTACATATTATAATGGTAACTCCTAGCAATTTTTAACTTTAATGTAAAACCTGGTAAGTTGTTTTAATTATGTACAAGGTACAGCCAAGGTTTTACTCCTTCCAGAACAATTAAGGGTGTTGTTAATTCCATATGTCCCAGGCCTTACCAATTGTTAAGCAGGCAAGTTGAACAGTTCTCAAAAACCAAAAAAGCAGTTTATAACCTTAAACAATTTATCAAACCTAGTATCTAACCTACATAATTTAGTCCACCTATTTACATTTTGGTGACATTTGCATTTTACCAATGATCTTTAAGGTTGTTTTTATTTTTCAAAGATTAAAGTCACAGGAACTGAAAGTTACCACAGCTTTTATCTTCCCTCTAAAAATATTTGATCCAAGCACTTGTCTTCCTTTAGGCCAATTAATTAGAGCTCTTTTTATAGACATCACACACACAACACATATATAACTACACAAACAGGCAGAAAAAACACCAGTAGCCATGAGATTTTTCATTTGCCGATCTCCTGATTGGATTTTTGTCTTCTCACGCATGCATTAAGAGTGGCAAGACACAACAGAGAAAAAGAATTCAGTTGACTGAGAAAAAACCCTTTTGCCAGCAAAACAAGATTCAAGAAAAGAAAACATAAAGGCCTTTTAAATATACCTATAACTTGGATATCCACTTTTAATTAAGCTGCATGCTTCTTAAGAAAATCCTTTTAAATCCCTCGTTCCCGACATTAGCCACACCAAGTGGACAATATTTCTGGTTTTACCAAAGGTGACTCCCAGGGGCTCAGAGAAAGGAAAATGCAAAGTGGTTCATGGAGGGGAAGAGAGTAAACAGCAAAAATTATGCAGATATCAAACCAGAAAGGACTCATTCCCTGAGCCAGGATTGAACTTGGTCGCCATTGTAAAATGGTGGAGGCTAAACAAAACATTGCCACGTGTTTACGGGTCACATTCCCAAGAACATAAAACTAGATGGGAACCTGCAGCAAAGTTAACTCCTGACCATACAGAAAGTCATGCAAAGCACATCAGATTGGCTACAGCTTAAGGCCAACCTCACAAATCCATTTTCATAACTAAAATTTTACAGATAATGTCAACAGTGATTCTTATCATTCCTAGACTAGTAAAACATCTTCTAAAAGGAAAAAAAAGAAAACAAAAAACAAAAAACAAAACCCTCTCTCTTAAAAGTTAACTCCTGGCTAGGTGCAGTGGCTCACACCTGTAATCCTAGCACTTTGGGAAGCTGAGGTGGGTGGATCAAGAGGTCAGGAGATCGAGACCAGCCTGGCTAACCAGGTGAAACCCCATCTCTACTAAAAATCCAAAAACTAGCCGGGTGTGGTGGCACGCACCTGTAATCTCAGCTACTCGGGAGGCTGAGGCAGGAGAATTGTTTGAACCCAGGAGGTGGAGGTTACAGTGAGCCGAGATTGCGCCACTGCACTCCAGCCTGGTGACTGAGCAAGACTCCGTCTCAAAAAAAAAAAAAAAGTTCACTTCTGACCTGGTGTAGGAAAAAAGAAAAGCTTAAAGTGTAGGACTGTGTTAACTGCTTTCAGGGTTAGAGGAAAGGAAGAAAAAAGTGTAAAGTGCAGCCTTGAGCCTGGGGGAAGTACCTCTTATTCTTATACAAAGGGCTTCCTAGCCCCAGCTGGGAGGGGGATGGGGGAGCTGCAGGTGCCTGCAGTTATTGGGGTGGGGTGGTACACTGTTTCTTCTACCCTCAGAAGAAGTCAGAGGACAAAAAGGCTTAGAAGCAAATGAGCAAAAGATATTTTGGTTCACATTTTACTCACCCTTCCTCAAGCCCCACATTGGGCGCCAAAATGTTGCAAAATTTTTCTCCTTAGTTCAGCTAAAATCAGGTTCTTGTCACATGACCAGCAAATTTAGACACATAAACACACTGAAGGGTTAGAAGAACAGGATTTTATTGGGCAAAAAGAAGAAAAAAATAATAATACCTCAGCAAAACGAGATGGAATCCTGCTGCTAGGTCCCCCACCTCACAGATTTATTCCAGGCCACCACACAGGAACTGAAGAAGCCAGTCTCCTCTTCTAGCTTGTGGCTCCACCTCAATGGGTGCACTCCACTGCAGTGCACATGTGGGCATGCTCAGACAAGGCCCTGGGCTGGTTCCCTCATGTACACAAAAGCACCTGGTGTTAACACATGCAGGGTGGATTGGAGACTCTCTGGGGGCCCCTTTTCATCTGCCAAAGCATTTGGTTGTCTCAATAGTACATAATTTATAATATTCTTGCAAATAATAAGTAAATCAAGTACTTGTTACCATGTCAGTGGTATAGTAAGTGATCAATAAATGTTAGCTAGTATTGTTAATATAATCAGTACATTCCCAAGAAGCATCTATTTCTACATGTGTATTGTCCTTAACATGAACAAATATTTGACTATTTTGATACATAAAAATGTTAATACAATTTCTCTAAGTGTGGTATTGCAAATAATATGAAAGTCAGAAAATTTTATATTGATCATAAAAGCATTGAAAGGAAGAGTCCAACTGAATCTCCCCTCTCCTCCTTTCTCTTTACTTCTTTTTCTCTCACTTCTTCCTTTTCTGCCATGATCCTTTTATATATAGGAGTGACAATGACTTTAAAGAAATACAAGGATAAATGGAGAAGTCACATTGTAGTGTCCTGGACTGAGATGTTTGGATTTAATTTGCAAATGACTGATAATTATATTAATCCAAACTGGTGACATATAATCACTTAATTGTGTCTAACCAAAGATAGTAATATTCAGATATACACTGCCTAAGCAAAATGAGTGAGTAAAACAAATGTTATCTTTATTGCTTGGAAATGCATATATTAGTTTATTCAGATAATGGTCGACAAGTCATATGTACTAGGCTTTGGGTTAATCATGGTGTTACAGTGCTGCAATAAAGATATAATTCCTTTTCTTAGAAGGTATCCAGTTACTGGGGAGGATTGTGAGGATTAACTACTAAAAAGAAAAGACATTTGAAGAAATAATGGCTGAAACATTTCCAAATTTGGGGAGAATTATAAATTCATAGATGCAAGAAGCTCAATGAACCAAAAGCAAAAGAAACAGAAAGCAAACTATACCAAAGATTTTAAAATAAAATTGCTCAAAACTACTGATAAATAAAAAATCCCAAAAGCAGTCAGGGAGAAAAAAGACTGGTTAGGAACACAGGGACAAAGATGAGGATGACAACAGATTTCTCATCATAAATAATGCAAGTGAGAAGACAGTGGAAGGATTTGATACAGATTATATACCAGCAGCTTCACCATTCCCCTTTTTGGGTAGAAATCAATTGGCAAGTGGATTCTGACATTGATGTGAAAAATCAGTGAATCCTAAAAAGCTAAAACAACTTCAAAAAAAATAACAAAGCTCAAGATCTTATACTACCTGATTTCAATATTTATAATAATACTATACTAATTGAAATGATATGATATTGGCATAAAGAAAGTCACATATAAGAATGTAACCCAATAAACAGTACCAAAAAACACCCATATAATCATGGTTGATCAAG